>NW_027494176.1:0-364692 GCF_021521415.1 Bidens hawaiensis | reverse complement strand
GAGAAATTTGGTGTGGGTGGGGTGGGGCGCGGAAACAAACAAAATGTATGGAGTACTTATTTTATATTCCTCACTTGTCTCCTAAAAACATCTGATTTGAGTTAATGGCCAATTTCGTCTCTATGGTTTTGGTATTTTCGTCACTTCAATCCGAAGTTTGAAATTTTGTCAATTTAGTCTCATAGTTTTAAATATCAGCCAATTACGTCCCAATCGTCTAACGGCATCCTGCTATGCCGTTAGTTTAAGGATATTTTTGTCTTTTCTTCTTTTTATTTTAAGTTAATGGTCATTTTAGTCCTCGTGGTTTAATACTTTTGCCACTTCAGTCCAAAGTTTGAAACTTTGTCAACTTAATGTTAGGTTTAATTCAGTTTATTTTTTATTTTATTTTTATTTTTTTTCCTATAACCCTGAAGAGCATAATCCAAGCCCAAATCATCGAGCAACCTCCAATACATGTATGCATTACTCTGTTGACAATAGTAATCGTATCCCCCATATATTTAGTTTATAGACATTTCCTAAACTCTTCCCTTTGGTGGAACTCAATGGTAAAGTGGTCAAGATAATTCCCTGAAACCGAGTTGTACAGAAAAACTAAAAATCGTTTCTTTGATTAATGTATAATAGTTGATTTCGACCTAGATTTTCGTTACGATATGTTAATCTCTAAACCCTAACTATTATGCATTCATCAAAAGAAATGATTTTTAGTTTTTGCCATACAATTCGGTTTTCAGGGAATTGCTTTTGACCATTTTACCATTGAATTCCACTATGGTGGAGAGTTTATGAACTGTCTAGAAAACTAAATACGAGGGGAGGGAGCATGATTACTATCGTCGACAGAGTAAATGCAGACCTGTTTTAGTTGAAGCTCAATTGTTTTGGGCTTGGATTATGCTCTTTAGGGTTTTAAACAAAAAAAAATAAAATAAAAATTAAATTGAACATTAAAGTGACAAATTTTCAAACTTTGGATTGAAATGACAAAAGTAGCAAACCACAGGGACGAAAATGACCATTAACTCAAAAGAAAATGCAGAAAGACAAAAATACCCTTAAACTAACGGCATAGCTGGATGCCGCTAGACGGATGGGACGTAATTGGCTAAGATTTAAAACTATGAGGACTAAATTGACAAATTTTCAAACTTTGGACTGAAGTGGCGAAAGTAGCAAACCACAGGGACGAAAATGGCCATTAACTCTATAATTATATAACATATTATTAGGTTTTATAGATATAGTTTTTAAGGTTGAGTTATTCTAAAAACACCAACAAAAATGAGACGTGTAAAAGTCATAATTGATTGACATGTGACAAGTGAGAGACCAAAGGGAAAAATGATATAAAAGTAATATATATATATATATATATATATTACGATTGTGTCTTTTTTCATCATTTTGTTTTTTTCGTAGTTTTGTCTTTCAACTCAAAATTGTGTTTTTTTAAATACTAATAACACCGTTGTGTAATAATAATATGTAAACATAATGAAAAATACCAACAAATTATCTAATACGTAAAACACAATGATAAATACATATTACACAATAACCTGAAACGTAAAACACAATAACGAATACATAAACACAATGGCCTGAAATGTTAGACACAATGGTAATACATATAACACAATGACTTGAAATGTAAAACACAATGGAAACTACATATTACACAATGAGTTGAACGTAATATACAATGAACATAATACCATTTTTCGCAAATTAAGTGAAATTTAAGCACAATGACTAAAACACGATGATAAGCAGAAAAACAAATGTTGAGCACAAAGACACAATGACGAACAAAAAGACACAATGACATAATCTTTGTTTTAATATATATATTTAATATGAGTATCAATTGAAAAACAATTATCAAAATCTATAACACAATGCAGAGAAAAACTCAATTAAAAAAATAATGGACAACCAAATAACACAATATAAAAACACATTAATTTTTTTTATTTTTTATATAACAATAAGATATTCATATTAAAGATAAAAATGCTTGTTATTATGGTAAAAAAAATTTCTAAAAAAATGTCGCCTGAAAAAATTATAGACGATTTAAAATGATGGAAGTGAAAGTAAAGTAATCATAAATGAGTTATTACATTCATGTGCTTCTCATCAATTTTATTTTTAATTAATTTTCACCATTCAAATTTATAATTAATGAATTAGATTACTTCTCACATTTCTTATATTTGTTCTACTTTGTATTTTAATTAATACACATGTATAAATAATACTCCCAAAATTTGTGAAAATAATCATGATTTCAAATATAATCCAAAGTGAGTTATATATTGTACTTGTGTGGCTGAACAGAGTGCCTTTCTGGAAGTGCCTCTTCCCATGTGATAGTATTTTATTTTGTTGACAATTATAAGATATAATAGTGTTAAAGAAGAAAGAACCTTCATGCTTTTAGCTGTGAAGAATTAACTGTCGATATAAAACATGTTCACATTACTGATTGTTGAGCCATCAAGAAGGTACAAAAGTGGAAAATGGAGGTAGCAGAGATGAGAATGTTACGCTGGATGTGTGGGCACTCAAGGTTAGACCGAATAAGAAACAGGGTGTTTCGGGAGAGATTAAGAGTGACTAACATATCCGACAAGATAAGAGAGTGGAGAATGAGATGGTTTGGACATGTGAAGAGAAGACAGTTGACAAACCCTGTTAGATCCGTAGAAAACATTACTATAGGGGGGAGGAGGGGTAGAGGACGACCTAAATTGACTTGGGACGAGAGGATTAGACATGATTTGCTAGACCTAAACCTCTCAGAGGACATGGTTGATGATAGAAATTCTTGGAGACTTAGAATTAAGGCTAAGGATTTTTAGGAAGAAAGGAATACCTTAGATGTTTTTTTGTTTCTTTACCTGATTTTTTGTCACACACCATTATGGTTCTCTTCTCATATAGTTCTATATGGTTATCTATGCATGTATTGGTAATTTTACTAAGTGTTATTATCAATTTTACTACTGTTGTACGATGATGCCACTTGTTTTCTCACATACTATGTTACTTTGAGCTGAGGGTCTCACTGGAAGTCACCTCTCTATCCCATCGGATAGAGGTACGGTGTGCCTACATCCCACCCTCCCCAGACCCTACTTATAGCGTTGCTATGGGTGGGATTCCACTGGGTATGATTGATTGATAAAACATGTTCAAATTGAACAATCCTTGTTAATTGAAAACTGCATGTTTAGATCAAGTTGTTCCTATCAATGTTCTTCTACATGCTTTCTATTCTCTAATCTCTTATGGTAGCTTTCAGTCTCATCTTTAGTTTCGGAACATTGTTCCTAAGCCTCTTTTAAGAGAAGCCCTGACATCGAAGAATTCAATAAATTTTCAACTTTTATATGGAAGTGAGACAATACAACCGAATTGGCATAAAAGAGTCTGAACTTGTTGATAAACTCTCTTGTGTTGTAGTTCCTCCCTTGACAGTAGATCATGTGATCACGACAAAGTTTTCGTTAGGAAGTTAAATTTAAACAAAATATTAATTAAAAACTGCATGTCTGCATCACAACATGCAAAGACGTGTGAAATAAGATATATAGCTTAACATATCACAACAAAGTTTAACATTCAAGAGGGTTTCACATGTGGTAAACGTATGAATTAACCTCTTAGTAGCTGTCTTAAATTTGAATCCAAATTTATTATTTTACTGCTTTTAACAACTATTTATTTATTTTATAATTATTATTTTTATATAACAATAACATGTTTTGACTTTTGAGAGTGTTTCTAAGAGTGTTTTTTGAATAGTTTACATGATTATCTTTTGGTAAATAAGCTGGAAAAGGAAAAATAAAAAAATCAAAGCCACCCCCTAACATGACATTTATGGAAGTAGTTGGTTAGTTGCCTGCCCATTGGGTCACCTTGCTTACCAGGATACAAAGGTAGAAATGCCCAAAAGTCAATATATTTCAGTCGGTAGTAGCCCAATAAACGGCCTGAGTTGACTCGGTAGGTTCGATCTGTCAAAACTATGGTTAAAAGTACAAATTGCCTTCACTTCCAGAAACCCAACTTCCACAATATGACAACCCTCCAAGTTACGTTCCACCAATCCCACACCAACAAATCCGGCCAACACTACCGTGCAAGCGTATCTACCGGCTTACGGGATTCCCCTACACTTGATCTAAATTCTTGGAAGATAATCAACAGCATGTTCATCAATTTCGTGATATATATGAAGATGGATCGATAACATATTATAATATAAATCATGTGCATGTGATAGTAAGGTAATTACATCTATAGAATAATTACTATCATAGAATATTTTAAGTTTTCATCATTATGATATTATAAATAAATAAATAATTGTAGGGGTCATTTATAATAGATTAATATAGATATTAATGCTACACATAAAATAGCAATCCATGCAGGATTGCAGGCTCAAGTTTACCATCCAGCCCAAGAAGCTCATTTGACGGTCACATGACAATTTCCATCCTATGCAATGCATCGTTCATATTATTATATACAGAACCAATTAAAGTACTAATTTGACAAAGTTAATTAGCCCCTCAAGTTTAGAAACTACAACCAAACTTCCACATCTTTCAGGAAATGACCGGACTTGTTGAAAAATTCCACATAAATCGAGAGACCTCCAGTCCTCCACCCCTCGTTTTAATACTAAGCGATCGAGCAATTTCTCTCATTTTTCCAATACTAAAAGGAAAATCTTCTAACTAGCTAGTAATCCCGCTAGAAAGTTGTGTTACGTCCATCTCTACTCACTGTAGACAACGGAACAATGTCAAATTTGAGAGCCTTACTTTTATAACTTGAGTCGATACTAACTCAGTTACTGCTGATCATCCGATTAAGTTCTTATTGATAGCTCTTTGATCGATAATCCTGATCTAAGTTGTTGCTATAACATCACAATTCACAAGTTACTGCTGATGAAATTAATGTTGCTCGTAATTATATACGATTAATGTTACTGGTCATAGTTTCTGAAATAGACAAGATTTGACTTTCGATTAGTTCCTATTAATGCTTAATTACAACTGATCGATGAACCAAACAACCAACTAGGTTACTAGCAATTCCTTGGATTGCCCGCTAAAGGAGCACAAGCCCCTTTGAGCACCATCGTCGATCTATGAGGCACCCTGAGGTTCCTAGATGCATAAAAGTTTTGAACGAGTTCTAACTTGTACCATTTTTTGTTCAGATTTTACTCTGTTACTAATCAAGTGCAATGAACTAAAATGGTTGGATGATACTTAATCGGCTAATTAACTAAAATCCTTTCCAAATAACATAGAAAAACAAGTTAAGGATAATTATTTGTATTTTAACATAAATATAAAAAGGTTCGACTTTTACAATAATTAACATCGTAATATTGTTCTCATTATTTATTTATTTTCTAACCGTATCCTGAAACCCAAGAAAATGTTTATATTTGATTTTTAAATATCCTATACTTGTTTCCAAAAATATAACTTTTGGAAATTGTGTACTTTCCTACTTCTAGTAAGAAAACCTAAAAAAGAAAAACCTATTTCCTGATTATTGAATATATATATTTTTTTTTCACTTTTTATAGACAAATAAACAAAACAAGACCAATTCTTGCATCTCTCTCATATGTAACTATCAGATTATGTTATTGTTTTATACCGGAAGGTATAAATCTTTTAACTAAAAATTCTTCATATATTAAATAAAATGATCCAATTACAATATAAAGGTGGCTAAGCGGACAACAAGCTGCGCCGCCACCCTCTTTTGAATGGCAAACTCGATCCCACTGAAAACAAAGTTATAGTTCTTTGACGTCGATAAGTTATTGTGTATATATAAAAGTGAAAAGCTTGAGTTCTTCCATCACTTCATTCAATAAACATACATGCATGTGTATATATACATAAACATCAACATTTGATCAATACTGATGTTGCAGATGAGTTAAAGTCAATTTTTAATTACAGGTTTTCATGTCTAATTAAGGATTTCGGTTATGACGTCCGTACATATTCGAAGTTTCGAACATTATTGATCTATTAACCGGGGATTTAGATGAATATAAAGAATGCACACATATGATTTCGAATTTGGCAACCATATTTGAATCCTAAAATGATAAACTTCAAGAAAATGGTAGAGCCATTTTCTTAGTCGTAGAATTTGACCAAGAAGCTGTAATATGAGCTCACATTGCAACCACCTGTGAATCCTTCGTCATCAATACTTGTTTATGTGACATCTGTGAATTTTTGTCACACCAAAACAAAATTCATACATCTGTCTATATGGATGAGGATCATGATGTGTATTATGTATATATATAAACCCCTTTGGTTTTAGAAGAAACAAATGAATAATATGGAGTTAAGCATTAAACTTCTACCATATCTTCTAGGTGTTCTTGTGGCTTTGTTTTCTTCAGCATTTTCACAAACACTTGATGATAGATACCTTCAATGTCTTACCAAGAATTCAAATGCCACAAAATCAGAATTTGTATTCACACAACAACACACAAAGTATTCATCTGTTCTTCAATCAAACGCCATAAACCTAAGATATTCCACCTCCAATACTCCAAAACCTTTAGCCATAATCACACCCTTGACATATTCCCATGTACAATCCGCAGTACTTTGTTCGAAAAGTTTCAAATTTCGAATCCGAATTCGAAGTGGCGGGCATGATTATGCTGGCGTTTCCTACGCTTCACATGATCAGTCTCCTTTTGTTGTTCTTGACCTTAAGGAATTGCGGTCCGTGACAATCGATTCCGGTAAGAACACTGCATGGGTTGAATCTGGTGCAACCAATGGCGAATTGTATTATTGGGTGTCTAGAGAAAGTAAAAATCTTGGATTCCCGGCTGGATTCGGCCCAACTGTAGGGATCGGTGGGCCCATAAGCGGAGGAGGGTTCGGTTATCTGGTTAGAAAGTATGGTCTAGCCGCTGATAATATCGTCGACGCTAGGATCATCGATGCCAATGGGAGGCTTCTTGATAGAAAATCAATGGGAGAAGATTTATTTTGGGCAATTAGAGGAGGTGGAGGTGGAAGTTTTGGTGTTGTAGTTGCATGGAAAGTGAATCTAGTTTATGTTCCTGAAAAAGTTACTGTTTTTACTCTCTTCAAGACTTTAGAACAAGGTGGTTCAAATGTTTTTAACAAGTGGCAGCAAGTGGGGCACAGTTTAAGTCAAGATTTGTTCATTAGAGTTATAATACAACCTATTTCAGTTGAGAATGGCAAAAGAACAATTGAATTCAGATTCAATTCAATGTTTCTTGGATCAGTTGATCAACTCATGAAAACTGTATCTAATAGCTTCCCTGAATTAGGTTTACAAGAAAAAGATTGTAGCGAAATGAGTTGGATTGAATCGGTACTCTACTTTGCGAACTTTCCAAGAGGAGAGAGTGTTAATGTTCTTAAAGATAGGAAACCCGAGCCTAAAAGCTACTTCAATGGTAAATCAGACTACGTGAAAGATCCGATACTCGAAGAATCATTGAAAGAGGTGTGGAAATGGTGTATGGAGGGAGAAAAGCCTATTCTTATAATGGAACCGCACGGCGGAAAGATGAATGATATCGAAGAAACACGCATTCCTTACCCCCACCGAAAAGGGTATTTGTATAACATACAGTATTTTGAGAAGTGGGAAGATGGAAGCAATGAAGCATCAGAAAAGCATGTAAGTTGGATGAAAAGGATTTATGAGAATATGACACCATATGTGTCAAAGAATCCAAGGGGGGCTTATGTGAATTATAGGGATTTGGAGTTGGGTTCAAATGATAATGCAAATAACACAAGTTACTTGAAAGCTATGCAGTGGGGAAACAAGTACTTTAGAGGCAATTTCAGGAGGTTAGCAATAGTGAAGGGGAAGGTTGATCCACAAAATTTCTTCCATTTTGAGCAGAGCATTCCACCTCTAGTTATAAGCAAAGGGAATGGTTAACTTTGGAACAGTGACATGCAGTCTCTTAACAATACAGAATGATTAGTTGTGTTTATAGTTGCTTATGCTAATAAACTCTATCCTGAAGGGATGAGATGTTAATCATCAAAACACTAATAAGACGGTTTTTTCTTGATTATTATTGCAAAAGTATTTGTTTGATAAGTTATATTGCTATCAATTATATGCGCGTTCTTGTTCATGAAAAATGATAACATTTAAAGTCATAGAATTTACAAGGCGTGTGAATTCTTTTCATCCCGTTTGCAACTTTAATACATTCCGTTCATAGCCTTGCTACTCATTTGCTACTCTATTATAACTTAGTTACAACAAACCAACCCGTTTTGACTTGCCAATATGTTTGACTTCTCTGGATAAATGGTGAATTATCTAGGTCATGTATGAGTTACATGATTAGCATTGTGCCCACGTTAGCGTGATGCCTTTAACATGGGTAAACATACAAGTCATGTTCAGGCCGGTTCATCAAATTTAACTTGCCAAAGCGAACCATCAACCTGCCAATTTGACACAATTTACACTCCTAGCTATATTTTTCAGTCAGTTGAAGCATGATTCTTTTATTTATTACTTTCATTTTCTAAAATTAATATTTTAAAAGAATCATATTGGTAAAATTTATATTCTATTTTTATAAACCAACAAGAATTTTACCCAGCGCAATGCGTCGGGCAGTTGGTTGGTATAACCCGAGCGTTATGATGGAAAGTCAACGCGAATTTGATCAGTATTGGTTACGGTCGTTATGGTATAAACAACGTCGAAAATCCAACCATTAAAACCACAAAAAATAAATCGTCAAATTAATATATAAAAAACACGATTTTTATTCGGTCGGTAAACACAAGCATTGCGGTCCCCGGTTTTGCGGGGGTAGGTCGGTAAAACTCGAGCGTTACGACTGAAAGTCGATGTGAATTCGGTCGGTTTCAATTACGGTATAACCAGCGTTGGTAAAACCCTATCGTTAAAATCCAAAAAAATTAATTCATCAAATTAACAAATAAGAAATCAATATATAAAGAAAAATGTTTATTCGTTCGGTAAACCCAAGCATTGTAGTCCCTAGTGTTGTGTCAGTGAATCAGTAAAACCCAGACGTTATCAATGCCGCCAAACAACCAATGCCAAATGGGTGTTTTAAACTAATGTATAACCCTTACTTTTTCCACCACCATCCACCTTGTTTGACCATTTTAACCGATCAATATGCATGCATAACTCTTATGGGTAACCTTTGTTTTTTCCACTATAAATACAAGACCAATGCATCCATTTTTGTTGGCTCATCTCACCTCAAAACTCTTCCAATCTAGATCTAAGTATTCATCTTTCAAACTCTTGATAGCTTGACTTCTAAAGGTCAAAATAATGTAAAGTTTTGTTTCTAACTAATTCTTGTTAGTTAAAGCTTGTTATTCTAGCTTGTTTAAAACATACTTCCCTTGTTTCCTTGGCTTTCCTTTCTCCGACCATGGTCGGTTTAGGTGTATTGCTAGGCAAGGCTACATGGAGGACTATTATAGTCCTTATTAACACTTTAAATTTGTTTAAGCTTATAATTATTGTTTAATTTATAGTCATTTTAGTTTCCAAATCATTTTAATAGTTCAACGGTATTTGGGTATGTGACAACCATCCTCGGTTTCATTCCGAGTCAAGGACCGAACCAAAACCGAACTCTTGTTTAAATACTTTATTATTAACATGTTCTATGTAATACTTGAGTATTATCATTTCTAAATTATTTTAATAAGTTCTATGGTATTGGGTATGTGGTAACCATCCTCGGTTTTATTCCGAGTCAAGGACCGAACCAAGACCGAACTAAACCGGGTTCACTCGCTTAAGACACACTAGTTGTGTTTTGGGCCACCGAATCTCGTATTTTTCTCTAAAACTATATTATAAACTAATTTTAATTATTTGCCTTACTTGTTATGTTATTTTACTTTAAATATTTTAAGATCCATCAACTAAATTAAGACCCTTTTTAATCTAGGTCTTGCTCGTTAAACTTACATTTCCTTTTATTCGCAACTAATCCTACAAGTTACTTATTTCGCGTGAGTACATTTCATCCCCCGTTTTCCCTTTTCGTACTTTGGGGGTAACATGCATACCTACTCAAAATAAAAATGATTTAAGATACTCTATCCTCAAACCACAAACTCTAGGATGTATGATACTTAGAATACTTGCTCTATTGTGTGTTATATGTTTCATATGTTTTACGTGCACGAGTGTTTATTTTGTTGTTGTTGAGCCTCAATAAGTATGATCAAACATGTGCTAGTAGAATAGGGCCTTATTATCTGAGTATATTTATACCAATTAGAAATGATCCTCATTTATTGTGACAATCGTCAATTTCAGGTTAACTCCGTTAACTCAACTCCGTCAATTCAAACTTAAGATCACTAAATCTATAACGCACACTTCATTACATTTAAACTAGGGTTTAAATGACGCTTAACACTTACTACATGTGTAGTCTTTCGGGAATTGCACCGAAACGCAAACGAGTTGACGCAAACGATTGATAAATAAACGAAAAACGTCAAAACAGTAATTATGTGATAATTATGTGTTAGACTTATGTGTTAGATGATAACATGGTTATAAACGTTAACTCAAGATGAAAACAAGTTAGTTAGGCTAGAAAAGTAATACTTAGAAGTGGAGGGACTTGAGTGTAACTTGTGTGTTTATAAATAGATCCTTAACAATTAACCCTAACTATTATTATTCTTCTCCCAAGTTTCTGATCGCAAACCCCACCCCCTTGTCCCTTGGCTGCCGTCCATCAATACACACACATACAACATCAATTCAAGCCCTTGATTGAAGAACTAGGTGCTAGGAAGGTATATTTGAGTTTCCTATACATTCTTGTTGCTTGATTTTGATGTTTGTTGGGTTAACCACAAACCCTAAGCTGCCGATTTTGTGAGTGTGTATAGCTAATATGATTGTGGTTGATTGAATGATGAATTGATAACTAGATTGAATCTTGTTGCATGTTGATTGTTGTGTCTTTGATTTGAGTTCAAACACAAACCCTAATCAAGTATGTAATATGTAATTGATGTGCATGGATGGTGTTTATGGAGTTTAGAGGATCATATGAATGCATGATAGTTCATAGGTTGTGAATATATTGAGTTTGGATGCAAACAGTTTCTGGACAGAATGTGTATTTGATGTTTAAGTGACTGTAACGAAGTGTAAACATGAAAATTGGTTGAGATTATTGGTACTACAGTAAACTAGGTTGAGTCTAGTTTCTATAGAATATAAATTTGTAATTTTTGGACAAGTAAAGGTTAACTTTTATGATTTTACAAAAACGTTGTGCAAAGCTGAGCTGTTAGACCTGCTGTTAGGTTATGTTGTAAATGTTATATCTCATGAAATACGAGACCAATTGGGTTGGTTCCACTTCTGGAAGTTGACTCATTGAGTTAGGAACCTAACCCAAGTGGTCTTGCATTCATTGGATTTTTCGTTTAACGGGTATTGCAAATAACATTCTGTTGCGCATGAATTTGACTGTTACGAGTTTGATGTAATGATTTGATGATTGTGAGAAAACTGTGAGGAATAAAAATGTAATAAAATATGTTCTGGAAACCTAAGACATATGTGCTTCTGTGATGATTTTTGGTAATTAATTGAGATGCTATGATCGGTGAAATAGTACAATCTTTCTAGTAGGATTTCTGTCTCGGTGAAACTAGCTGCTGAGTTGTGTAAAAATGCATGAAACATGATACTTGTTATATAATTGTTATGTTTTGACCAAAATACCCTTACGGGGAATAATTTCTAATTGATTGCCATGATTTGACCAAATTGCCCTCATGGGGAATAATGGCTAGTTAATTGTTATTTGTTGACCAAAATGCCCTTACGGGGAATAATTGCTAGTAACGTACGTTATGAATACATGACACGTATATGATTGCTTACACATGTAATGTGTCACAAAAACACTTGTTTAAGTCACCCACGATTCACAAACGAAACACGAAACATGTTATGTGCATAGGTATTATGTGCCGGGTCTAGAGACTCGATAATATTCCGACACTTAGAAAAATCTCTTTGTTGTTTTAGAACATTAGAGAGAGTTTTTCGGTGACGCGCATCTTGGTGATTTATTTTGGGAAATTCTTCGCAAACAGTGAGTTTCACTTTCCCCTCTTTAAACTGTTTTCAAACGTTTTTCACTTGGGGGAGATAACATACTCCACAACGCACTTAAGATTTTGTTATAAATTATATATCACTTGTAAAGGCTAAGTGGCAAACGAAATATTTGAAGTCCTACACATCGAACCGGTTAATATTTAGAATAGCGAGTCACTGTTGAGTAGTACTACTGGGTTTGACAAACCCCACCCAACGCTAAACTCGACTGGAGGTCGAGCGGGTGTAATTTTGGCTAACACGTACCATGGTCTGGAGGACCTGGTGACAAGGCACTTATTAAACGAGTCAGCTTCGGTGTCGAACACTTAGTAATACTTGTTGTATAGACTAGCTACCTATCGATATATAATTTGACATAACACTATCTGGTAACGCAAAACGCTGTAACGCTGTAACGCAAAACGCTGTAACGCTGAACGCAAACGCTAAACGATTTATTTTTATATAACTTGTGAACTCACCAACCTTGTGTTGACACTTTTAGTATGTTATTCTCAGGTAGCCGAGGCGGGCGCGCGGTTTAGGAACATGCATTGATTGAAAACGCTTTTGTCCTGCAAACTTATTTTTAACGGTTATCTTTGGTTTTAAGTCGTCCTGCGTGACGCAACTTTTGATTAAATGTTTTTACGCTTCCGCATTTAATTACTCGTAAACGTTTTCATGGTTTTGAAACTTTATTTTATGGTTTGATTATAACTGATGATTCCGATCCTGCCAGTTCACACCCTCTGACGGTAAAACTCCGTTAGTGGATTTTGAGGGTGTGACATTTATTTATGAATTATATACCGCAGTTATTGCTTTTATTTATAGTTTCGTATACGAGTTGTGGATTTTGCCTCATATTATATATACTCAAAACTATGAAATTGCTCACCAACATTCGTGTTGACAAATTATATTTTATGCATTGTTACAGGTTTGATTATTGGTTGCTTGGAGTTTGAAGACGCTATTTTATTTTGAGACCGTTTAGGTTATTAGAAGAATGAACAATTTAAATTCTTGCATTTGGTGTTATTTTGTATGAACGATGTTGTGTTACTTTTGATGATTAAATGAAATGAATTAGTTGTTTAAATATTGTCATTTTAATAGTGTCTTGTGTTCTTAAGCAATCCGTTGCACCCGGCATGTTCCGCCGTCTTTGGTCGGGGTGTGACATCGACCACCAGGTCCTCTACCCGATCCATGAGTGTCATAAGATCCGCGATGTTCAGTGAAACCACGTCCATGAGTGTTTCGATGTGAATGGGTTGATGGTTGGGTCACGGTTGTATGAAGAGTCGTTCTTGTTAAAGGAGTGGTAATATGGCTGGCTCTTTGGGTTTCTTCAAGAGTTAACCTGGACCATGCCTGATAGAAGGTGGGAAAGGGAACTGTTTGACCAATCAACATGCCAATTTTATCATATCAGTATTTGTCAGGCCGGTTACCATTTGTAGCACTAAATCCGGATCGGTCATTGTACCTTTAGTTCCTGTCAATATGCGGAGACGTTGGGAAACGATTCCAGCCTGGTGTTTGTGAGGCGATTCTTCAAAGCAAGAGCACAGGCTGCTTGGCTGTCTGGAAAAGATGCGCAATGGCTTCCCATGTGTCTTTAGCTGTAGCATTAGGCTCGATAACTAACATTAGCAGGTTGTTCGAGATCGTGCCATAGATCCATTGCTTGACAATGGCATCTAGTCGACCCCAAGAAATCAAAGCAGTCTATTCTTTGCCTTTCTCCTTGTCTGTTGTCGTAGAGGCAGATTGTTCAAGGGTAAATATATGATCGAGCACTTCAAATACGGTACAATGAATGGTGAAAAGTTCAACCGATGATGTGTATTGATCATTTTGCAGGTCAAGTGTAATGGGGATGAAGTTTCGTATATTGTTAAGGTTAAGGCGGGGTGGATAGTGGCCATGGAGATGTGAAAACAGATTGGAAAGTGAAAGAATATGGATGCTACAGGAAAGAGATGGAGAGGTAAAAAAATAGCGACTAGGGTTTAGGGGAGGAGATGGATCAATACCATGTAAGAGTATAATATCGCAATATATGTTCTGAATGCCTGACTCATCAACCTCCTTCATTCATATAGATAGATACAATGTATACAACAATTCACCTTAGATTAAGGCTCTAATTTTGGAATCAATACTATATTACTATACAATATTTTAAATATTATGTATTCTATTAGTCACCTCAGATATGAAGTAATTTAGAGCCTCCTTACTCATGTTGTCAATCTCTTATCATGATGTGGTACATCATCATCGTTGGGAGAATTAGTTTCAACATTGGAATGATCATTAAATTAAACATATCTCTTGACCCTCATGATTTTTGTACGTTACCGCCACCTACGATTACATATTTACATCGCGTAGTTCTTCAACGATTATATTGAGCTTGTCGGCTTTAACAGAGAGATCCTCTAACGCATGTCACAAATAATCAAATCCACGATATCCATCATAAGAATGGGAATACGTGTAACTCCAACGTAGCATGCTATCATGATGGTTAAAGCTCTTCTACCACCTAAGGCAGGCAGGACGGGTGAGAGAAAAAAGTACTCGAGGTGTTCTAACTAGGAAAACCTAAATCAGGGATTTATTAATTAGGATATCATAGGCTGTCTTCATTGCATTATTTAGAATTACAAATCTTTATAATTTGTATTACACTTACCGAAGAATTAAGTCAAATACCAGCCAAATATATGGGAGAATATATATGATATAGTTAATGCAAAGAGTGAACTGCCGTTCGTTCTTGTGGTTTGTATAAATTTGCGGTTTTAGTCCAAAAGTTTTAAATTTGCGATTTTCGTTCATGTGGTTTCATTTTACTTTCAATTAAACCCCAAATCCTAATCCCGTTAAGTCTGTTCGTTAAACCCATCAGCGTGCCCTTCACGTGAAGGGTAGTTTTGTCCTTTTTTCCCCAATATACACCCCAGTTCTTCACGTGAGGGGGCTTGCGAATTAGGACTGGGGTTTATTTGGGGAGGGAAATGACAAAATTGCATCTCACGTGAGGGACACATTGATAACGATCAGATTTAACGGGGTTAATGAATTCGGGTTTAATTGCAAGTGAAATAAAACCACATAGACGAAAATCGTATATTTAAAACTATTTGGCTAAAACTGCATATTTAAACAAACTACTGGAACGAAAACCGTAGATTAATTAGAAAAATACATATTGCACATGGCACATGGTTATTTGTTAGAGCTGAATACATGGTACCAATAAAAGGAAACAAATGGTTGGAAGTCAAATGGGAAAAACATGTTTAAATAATCAAAATAAAAGACAAGTGGGCTGTAAACCGATAAATTTAAATATAGTGAAGGCTGAAAGAAAAAGATTACAATATCATCATTATCGTACTCGGTATATCCCATCAATAGCAAAGCTATGATAGGGTCTGAGGAGGGTAAGATATAGACAGCCTTACCTCTGCCCCATAGGGATAGAGAGACTGCTTCCGGTGAGACCCTCGGCTCGATAGTAGTTTTGCATCAAGCTTTGGACATAAGACACATAGCACTCAATCGTCGGGACACCGGCTGATTGGTGCATGTACCCTTGTCTTTCGACTATCAACGCCACCACATGATGCCTGATTAACCTTCCGTCACTTTTAACGTTATTTTCACGAGATTAGTAAAATAACGTCAAAATTAGAGCAATTTCACTTTTGCCCACCCGAGGATTCACACATATATACATTATATGCGCGCACCGCAAGCAGTGCATAATTTATTCCTCCAAAATCACAAGTGTTACTTGGTATTGGTCAATAGCATACAGATGTTTTAGAAAAATCAAATCATTTATTTATGCAAAGCAGTGGAACTCATCATCCAACAACTTTATTCAAGACAATAATTTATCAACCATCTTAAGAATATCTGATTTATTCATCACATTAGAAACAAGTACCGATTACTTATAAGAAACATGATCTAGCGGCTCTTAAAGTCACAGGCTTTCGTATGAGCCATCATGACTGTTCTCTTCACTCGTAATCAAAGGCGGGATGCTCTGCTCAAAGAAGAAGAAATTATCTGGATCAACAACACCTTTCACCAGTGCTAACCTCTCAAAGTTGTCATCGAAATACTTGTTTCCCCACGTCATCGCATTCAAGTAACTTGTATTATCTGCATTATCATTGACACCTAAATCCAAATCCCTGTAGTTCACATAAGCTGCTCTTGGGTTCTTTGACACATACGGTGTCATATTTTGGTGCATCTTTCTCATCCAACTTATACGCTTTTCTGATGCTTCAACGCTCCCATCATCCCATTTCTCGAAATATTGTATGTTATACAAATACCCTTTTCGATGAGGGTAAGGAATTCTCGTCTCTTCAATCTCGTCCATCTTCCCACCATGCGGTTCCATTATAAGGATCGGGTTCTCTCCCTCCAAACACCATTTCCATATCTCGTCTAGTTTCTCCTCAGGTATCGGTTCTTTCACATAGTCGGATTTAGCATTAAAGTAACTTTTGGGCTGGGGTGTCCTGTCTCTAAGGACATCAATGCTTTGCCCTTTTGGATAGTTATCAAAAAAGAGTACCGATTCGATCCAACTCAGTTCACTGCAGTCGCTTTCCTGTAATCCCAACTCAGGGAAGCTGTCTGTTACAGTTTCAATGAGCTTATCGACGTTTCCAAAAAACATCGAATTGAATATTACTTGAAGTGTTCTGTTTCCTGCCTCATTGAAAGTAGGTAGTATTATAGTTCTTATGAATAAATCTTCACTTAGTTTGTGTCCAATATACTGCCACCTGTTAAAAAGACTCGAACCGCCTTGTTCTATAGTCTTGGAAAGACTAAAAACTGTAACTTTATCAGGAACATAAACAAGATTCACTTGCCAAGCAACCACAACACCAAAACTTCCACCACCGCCGCCTCTAATCGCCCAAAACAGATCTTCCCCCATCGATTTTCGATCAAGAAGTCTCCCATTCGCATCAACGATCCTAGCATCGATGACATTATCAGCTGCTATACCATACTTTCTTATCATAGTCCCAAATCCACCTCCACTTATTTGACCACCGACACCGACAGTTGTGCAGATCCCTGCTGGAAATCCGAGATTTTGACTTGCTTGGGACACCCAATAATAAAATTCACCAACAGTTGCACCAGTTTCGACCCACGCAGTGTTCTGATCCGAGTCGATTGTTATTGACCTCAATTCTCTGAGGTCAAGAACAACAAAAGATGATTGATCATATGAAGTGTATGAAAGGCCTGCGTAATCATGTCCGCCACTTCGAATTCGAATTTGAATATTGAAACTTTTTGAACAAAGTATTGTAGATTGTACATGGGAATATGTTAAGGGTGTGACTATAGCTAGTGGTTTTGGAGTTGTAGATGTGGAAAATCTAAGGTTTATAATGGTTGACTGAAGAACAGATGAGTATTCTGTGTTGTTTTCGGTGTATACGAAATCGGAGGTTGTGACATTTGGATCTTGAGAGAGGCATTGAAGAAAATTATCTGCCAGTGGATCTGAAATTGTTGTAGAGATCAAAGTAAGAACTAGTAAAAGATGTAGTAGAGTTTGAGTAATAATATGTAGCTGCTCCATGTTTTCTTCATAACAGTTGAATAACCATCAGCCTCATATATACAAAAACTTTTGATGATTAATAAGGTGAAGTCAACTTAAGACAACTTACAAGCTTCATAAAACTTGTTAAACGTTTAAAATAATTTTCCTGAAACATGAGTTTGCTTAGTTTCAAGCCTTTGTAGTCTTAAATCATTGAATATTAATATATTAAAATAATAAGTGGGTTAAGTAAAGAATTAAAACATACTTTTGTTTTGTTATTATATGAGAAGTCTTCTTGAAAAAAGTGTTGTGAAGATAAAATATTAAGATATTACAGCTGTAGAATTGTTTTTAGTTGGGTTTTTAAAGACAAAGGGTAAAATATAAGAGTTTTAGTGATTAAAATGATTAATTATATGTGTTTTAAAGTTTATTAAATGAAAGAAATTTAAATATAATATTTTCATACTATTTTAATGTATTCTAAGTAATATTTTCCAGTTTTACTTCTTGTTTAACCATTTTTTTATAAAAAATTGACATATTGTAAAAACTGTAAATTAGTTTAGTTTATCATTTTTATATGAAAGATTAATTAGTAGAAAGTGTAATATAGTTTGAGTCATCTTTACTTCAACGTTGATAACTTCTGATCCTCAACATATGTTGCATCTGCAAGTCTTGTATTAATGCTAATTATAGCTTGATCTTGAATAGTTGAATGGAATATATATATTTTAATCATGTAAGTTACATGGAAATAGAATATTATTATTAGTCGCATCACATGCTAGCATATTCCTTAAATTATGAACATATATCCTTTCGTTGAACATAAAACACCTAAAACATGTGTTCCACGTACAAGTCAGTTCTTTTAATATTCAATCTTATTTTAATTTTGTTATTTAACCACTGACGTGCAACTAAGCCACTACATCATCCCACCCTCATGAATAAAACACATCATAGGTTTTGTAACAGGTGAGAATTGACCCCATATCCCGAGCAGGGGCTGCGAAGGCGAACAATGGTGTCGGTGTTTTTTGAAATATCTGGCAGCGAAAAAATTCGCCAGGACCGTAGTTTAAAAAATTCAGAGCTCAAAATACCGTGTTTCTTATTTCATAAACTGGAAATAAAAGTCAAATTTATATAGACACAAGTTTTATAGTGATAAACCTTAATTTACAAAACAAAAATCTTTATTATTCTCGTAACAAACCACTTATTTAAGGTGGAGTGTCATGTAGCATTATTTCTATTTCTTCATAACAAGTCACCTAAAACATGTTTAAAAAAATTTATAAATAAATCAAAGTTGCGTTGAGTTTGCGGAAGACTTATAAACTTTAAGGATCAAAAATGTAACTTATATAAAGACGGGATTATAAACACCCGTTTAAGTTAACAAATTATTTATGTGTTTAATATTTACAAACCACCATATTAGGTTTACAAAATAAATCCGAGCCATCGGATATTTCAATAGCGCTTCAACACTCCAAGCGCTAAACTTGTTCACCTGCAAAATGTAAGAAAATACGTCAGCAACGAATGCTGGTGAATACGCTGACGCAAAATAACTTTTTTTTACTTTATTACCCCTCGAGACTACGCCTGCCTCGGCCCAACGTGGCTTAGGAATAACAAAGTCAAATATCACATTATAAACTAGATCCTCTACGCTAGGTCACCTCAGCAAACACCGCAGCGTTCGACTTAATTAAGTACCCGTAAATATACACATACGGTCGTACTCTCTGCAATAGAGCGTCCTACGACCAAGGGTGGTGCGATCATGCCCATACATCGCATAGTACCACCTATGTAAGGATCCAGACATACGTATACCACAGCCTGAGGGCTAGGTTTATACCCATAGTTATAAAGGTTTTAGGAACACATAGTTCCTTGTAAACAATTTCATATAACAAGTTTGACTCATTTAAAAAAAACAAGTTTAAAAGTTTGGGGGCGTATTCACCTTATCTCTTTAGGATCGGCTTCACTCACCGTCCAAGGGTCTTTCCCTTTCTTTATCTCGAACCTATAGTTACGAGTATAAATATTTGTTAGTCGGATACACGATTCAGCTTAAGACCTTTAGTCTTATATCTCAATCCTCGATTGAACCTTTAGTTCAATTCTTATTTACTTGAAAACCTCTTGTTTAAAAGTAAATTATAAACTTTTAGTTTATATTGAAAACCCGACGTTTTTTCTTCTCCAAGAAACGTAATCTTTTTTTTATTATTTAAGAATACTCTTTATTCATTAAATAATATTTTCATAACAAATAATATATATACATATATACTTACACACATATATATGTAGTTCACAACATTCAATACTCAAACTTTCATTTGTTTCTTTGTTATGTTTTCTTTTCTTTTCTTTTATCGAGGCATCGAGTATAACTTCGACTTAAGGCTTAAGCCTTTAATATAATATTGAATTATATTGAATTCATTATTACGCCTAACCTTAATGGCGTATAGAAACTCTAGAGAAATGAGCAGCACTCCGACGCCGCTTTACTTTTCTCGATCAACTTTGATATGCCAACTTCAACACTCGTCGGCATGTCTTTCGGGACTCTTTGCCATTACAACAACGCCTTCTTGATAAATGAGGGTGGAGGGTGGCACAAACTTCAAAGAATCGTTGGTACACAATTGAAGGTTCGGGACACGTTTTACGAGGGAACAAGGCACGTTTATCGAGGCAAATCGAGTATACGATTGTGGTATTGTAGAGAGAAAGGAGAGCAGGTTTTAGTGTGCCAAGAGTGAGATCCCGACCTTGCTATTTATAGGCAAACTCTGGTGTCCCATCGCGTACCGCGCCCAGCTCAAAAGCACCCCGTCGCGTACCGCGACGTAGGGTTGATGACGCAGAGGTGTAGGCCTGCCACGTGTCGACACGTGGCAGTCACCGCTCCACGTGGCAACACGTGGCGACAGTGTTGCCACGTGGTGACACGTGGCAGTACATAGTGCCACCGTGTGCCACGTGGCACACGTGTCACACTGTGTCAGACTCCCCATCGCGTACCGCGATGGGAGTCTCTTCTGACCTGTCGCGTACCGCGATGGGTCAGGAAAATTAGATTTTACAATTTAGACCCTCAACTTTGGAATTTGGCAATTTTAGTCCCTAGACTTTGAAAAGTTGATACTTTGAACTCGAAATTTTCACGGTGTTACAGTGTCAATTTGCCTCACTAAAATAACATCGTGACCTTTTTATTGACTTGAAGACATTCATAACCAAGGCATGTATATCTTGGAGTCGACAATTCATTTCTTCGAGTTGTCCTGCCATATCGGCACCAACACTCGTCGAATCTCGAAGACATCTCAACGGCATGCTCAACATCATTGTCGTTTAAGTTGAAGTTACGAGCATCGGATCTCGATACATCGAAACTCATTGCCCATGGATAAAGAAAAACCGTTTCAACAACAAAAACTAGAGAAAACATATAATAGTGGATTCTAAATTGTAACCAAGCATCGCCTATTGGTTCTATACCTGATTCATAACTAGAAAGTTTCTCCGGTCCTTTGCTACTCGAAGCCAAATCCCGAAATGAAAAATACGAAAATAGGAATAAGACTTGATATTATCATAAATGCCCAAAAAGTATCATATTCGCAAAGTAGTAACATAGATGCACTCCTATAAACGTGGAAAATATACCTGATTAGTAAATTCAACTAGAAATTTTTAAGTCTTTCATAACTGTTTAGTTAAAGTAAGAATTGCTTTTGGTCCAATCTAGTTTCCTTTTGCGAGGCGTGGTTCCTTTCAAGATTCATTCGTGTCTCTAGATCAACCAAAGACGAGGTCTTAGACCTTTTTCAATAATCTCCGCATCACCGGCACCACTACCCCAACCTCTCTATTTCGACCATAAATCGAATGAAAATTTTGGCATCTCTAGTTTATGTCGGTCCATTTGCATTATTGAATCTTTTCTCTCGCGCGAGTCTCCTCTAATTTCTTTGAAGATCTCTAAAAAAATTTCCAAAAAAACGTCGGACGCTTGATAGTTGGCTACAAAAAGTAGTTAAATAAATATTACTACAAATTTAATATAATTTTTAACAAAAAAAAAGAACAAAATAAAACAATAAGAATAATATTAAACACTTACAACATTTGGGATCTTCTGATATCGCTAGCCACGCTCGTCCGTTGTCCATGATATAGTTTCCTTTTTAGCCCGAGGTTCGTCGGGGGGTTTCTTTGTGGGTATGTTTGGCAAAACTAGCTGGAAGCTGCTAGCTGGTGGCTGCTAGCTGTAACTTTTTAAATATATTTAGATGTTTGGCAGAGTAGCTGGAACTTTTAATAAAATGTATAAAATTGCTAAAATGGGCATAACTAAAAATAATAATATTAAATGTATTTATTTTGGAAGGTTATTTAAGTAAATTACAATCCTAAAAGCTTGTAGCTTTTTTTAAACGCTACTAGTAGAAGCTTTAAGCTTTTTCTGCTGACCTGAAAGCTTCAAACTCCTTGGGACAAACAAAACTTTTAATTGAGTATAAGTTTTTCCTTAAAAGCTTGAAGCTTGAAGCTCCTAAAAGCTTCATGCCAAACATACCCTGTGTGTTTTATTTCACGTGAGCCTCCGCCTTTTTCATGTTGGCTCGACCGGTACGAGTCTTCGGATCGGGTTATGTATCCGGCACCGTCTCTTCTTCATCTTGTTCGAAACCGGCCATCGTGCCCGGATTTTGGAAACCGGACATCGTGTTCGGTAATGGAAAACCGGAACCAAGCAGTTCCATGTATGCCTCATGCTTGGGTCGTAATTAACATCAACCATGTACGTAAATTGAGGGGTTGTTTGGGTGGTGTTCAGTTGTGGATTTTTTGGGTCGGGATAATTTGAGTCGGGTTGTCAGGAGTATTGACCGAAACCGAGCATAAAATTGTTCCATGGATTCATATTTGTCGGGTAAAAAATGAAAGTGGATGAAAAGGTCAAAGATGGTGAAGTTGTCGGTTTATATAATAAATAAAATGGCTTTTTTTTAATATTCCCATTATACCAACGATCCTTTTTTTAAAAACTTGTGTCATGTCAACGTGATGTCAAAATACTTGGAAAATAACTCACCCAAAATGGGCCGGGGGGGGGTGCACGGGCGTTTTTGGGCCCAAAACACGGCCACTGCAGACGGTCTAATAGCATTATTTGTCATTTGGAACTAAAACTAGTCATTTTAAAAATCCACAAAAGTTACATTCATAATGCCCTTTTCTAATTGGCCAATGCAATAAAACTATATTGCACTCATATTTATAGAATTTATAGTATCGCGATTTACAACGGATTATAATTTACAACTAGCGTTAATTTAAAACTATGTTAGAGTTGGTGAAGGCAGTTTCCGACAAGACACGAGCACGACAAGTAAATAACTAACTTTTGGTAGGCTAATAGAACCGTTATTTTTTAAGTGGGTTAACCTATAGATCTTTTTCAAAGTTTTTAAAAAGGGTAATATTTAGATTTAGAAGATATTATTTAAGAAGTGTAAACATTTTAAAGTTTATTTTTCCCACTTCAAACAGTTACTTTTTTAAAACTGAAATTTAATTTAGGTTTTACCATCTTTATCACCTCTTACATTCTATCATTTTCATTCACTTCTTTTATCACGAGCTAAACATATATACCAAGTTTTATAATTTGAGAACAAAAGATAAACAAAATAATTGACACTTTAAACTATTAACACGGGCATTTTAAACTATTGAAACTATTATAAGTTTTATATTGGTGCCATTCTAAAGATTCATGCACTAAACATACAGTTAAAAGACGATTTTCGATATTGTAACTAACGCAAGTAACTATTTAACCCACTATATAAAACCGGTCAAAACTTGGATTAAATCGAGCGTTCAAACATCTATTCGAGTTGTACATAAAATGACAACAAAACATCAAGAAACATGTAATCACAAACTATAGTTGCTTGCTATTAACAAAGACTGTCTACTATATTACAACATACTAGTGCCAAAACACAAACCAATCCCAAAGCTGTCACCAAATTATTGTAATTTATAAGTTAATAGTTGTTGAAAAACCATTCATAGAAAAAAAAAAAAAAAAAAAAAAAAAAAAAAAAAAAAACTTAACACTATTAAAGAAGATTCTACAAATGAGACCAAGAATTGGATGGCTGATATATATATGCTTTTGCTTCACTTCCTGTTTGTTACAAATCTTTACTTTCTTGCACATGAAGTTATCTTCTTGTTTTTAACTGGTACAACAACTTGGGGTACAAGAACTGATTTGGTCACTCACGAGGCCGCGCGAGCCATAATGAGCTCAGAGCCCGAAGCCGAGATGAATAGTCATGAATGGCAATGAGTGCTCGAGCAGACTGGCGAGTTGTTAATATCCTATGCATTTGTTGGAAGGTTTGTTGCCCTCAAGTTGTCAGCCTGGTCAAAGGATAGAATAAACTTTTTAAGAGGGGTGAGTATAAAACCCAAAATTAACCGACATAACTGAACCGAAAAAAAAATAACTAAATCATACAAAAAAACAGACGGTTCGGTTTCGTATTTTCTGAAAGCCGAATTTTATGGTGTCGTTTCGATTTTGTATTTTCTGAAAAACAAATAACTGAAAGAATAGTTTATTTTCTTAATGTTGTTATTCATCTTCAAGATTATAATTTTGATCTCTGAATGCTAAGTAAATTATAAGAAATCAACAAATGGTGTAGCCCAAAATATTTAGCAAAAAACCGAACCAAAACCAAATTAACCAACATAACCAACCGAAATAACTGGATCATACAAAAAAACATCAGTTTGGTTTTGTATTTTCTGAAAACCAAATTTCAAGTTTGGTTTCGGTTTTGTATTTTCTAAAAACCGGAAAAAAAAACGAATAACTGATATAACCGTTTACTTTGAATGTTTGTTATTGAATTTATGGATTATAATTTTGATTTCTGAATGCCAAGTAATGTATAAGAAATTAACAAGTGGTGTAGCCCGATATATTTAGCCCAAATATAAAATAATTAATCAATCATTAACTAATAAAAACTTTTAGACCGAAATTCAATATTTTTAGACTTTTTTTTCACTCTAAAAAGTTCATGGGCAATGGTAAAACCGAAACAGTACAGAACCCATTGTAAAAATCGAAAATCATAAAAATGAAAAACACCGAACCCAAATTATTTTTAAAAGCAAACCACCGAATTTTCGGTTTTCAGTATGATTCAAGCCCAAAAAGGAGATAAGCTCATTCATGAACCTACACGAGTTTATTATTAATGTTATATTTATAGATTTTTATATGATAACTACTATTATATATTAAATTATGACAAAATAATATATATTATGTTATATCTAAAAACTATAATTTAAAAACATATAGCAAATTAATTAACAACTAATAAACGACCCAAGCCCGAGCTGAGATCAAGCTTGAAAAACTAATCACAAGCCGAGCTTGAGCTTTAGAATGAGCCGAACTCGAGCCTGTTTGAGCTCGGGCTTGGCTAGGCTAAGCTAGTTTACACCCCTAGGGTTTAAAGTTCAGGATTTAGATGATCAATCGACCTGTCGAATGAAGCCCTCTAGGGTTCCTAGTTTACCCATAGCCATAGCCATCTGGCCCATGTAGTTGGCTACATTGCCCGATGAATTTGAGGTACCGAGAGATCCGGCTATGGTCTCGGCTAGCGACTGCTGCAATGCCTCCATCCCTTGTGATAACGCGTCCTCGGCTTGCTGTGATGACTGCTGTAGGTTGCCGATTGCCAATAACTGCTGCTCGGTCAAAGGTTCCAATTGTGTTATAAGCAGCTGCAAACCAAAAAAAAAAGCAACATAGTCAAATTTCACACATGTCATTATTTATGTTTTTATCCGTGTTTGCATGATCGATTATCGAATCGGTAACCTTACTAGTCAACTGGTTGGACCGGTTTCAAAAATAGGATTGCATCGTAAACGATTTAAAAATTAAAAATGCATACATAACTAATTTACAACAAAATTTAAAACTAAATTGTGTGTTGGTGTGGATTTACAATTTGAATAAAATATAATACCTTGAATAACTATAAAAATTAATTAATTTAAGAATAAAAAATACATATACATATAATTAATTTATAACAAAATATGTAACTGATTTATTTTAGTATCAAATTACAATTTTAATATAATAAAAGTCTTAAATAAATAAAAATATGCAGCTTGAAGTAGTAATCCGGCAGTCAATGAGACTTTTGAAGGAAAAAGATTACTTTTTATACTACGGTTACGAAAACATTACTTTCATTCTTAACTTTTCATCATGCACTTGAAGAAGACAGCGAAATTTTTTTTTTAAAATAAGTACGAAACGAAAAACTCAAAAATCAATCCAAAACCACTATGAATCCAAAAACCTCAAATCATAATTATGAATCCAAACATGTAAATTACTCCTAATACATCAACCACGAATCAAAATCAAGATATTTAGCACAATTCTAAATGATGAGCAGGAACTGATACTGACCTTTAAGAGTTCTGAAGAACGGAATCCACCTAACCAGAGAAAACATCTTTCGGCAGGTGTTTTCCACATGCCCGATAAAACATGAAAGACATCGGCTTTTGCAGCATCACTTTTGATTCTGAAAATATCCTCATAATGTGCAACTACACCATCAACTATGATCCTTAGTTCACCATCACCCGCATGATTGCTAACTGCCCCTTTCAGCTCATTTATTCGCCGGTTGTGTTCTTCTAGCCACCGCCCATATTCAACATCAAAAGCCAACGCTCCTGCAAAAGTAGTTTAATAATGGGCCAGTTGGGTTATTTTGTTAAATAAAAACTATATAGCTAGTAAGGAAACTGTTCAAAAAGGTGCAAAATAATATTGTTATATAAATTTTTTTATATTATAACTAGAGCTGTTCAAAAAGCTAGCGGCCCGCTGGAAAAAAGCTCGTTTGTAAATGAGCCAAGCCCGAGCCAGTGTCGGTTCATGGCTCGCACGCTAACTGGCTCATTGAAATTACACCACAAATTTTAATATATACATACATATACACACACATTTATAATCATAACAATTATAAACATTGAAAAAAAAAACAAAAACAAAAACCAAAATAAAATAAAATATTATTTGAATCTGCCTCTTGATCTTTAAAAAAAATAGAACAAAAAATAATACATATATTATTATAAATCCCATCAGTTTATAAATTTGTCTTTTACTTTTCAATTGTAAAAAAACATATATTAAAAAAAAAAAGAAAAAACAAACAAACTAATGAGCCGGCTTAAGCTTTTTTGTCAAGCTCGAGCTCAGCACATATATTTTAATGAGCTGAAAAGCCGATCTCGAGCTTAAATTTACAGCTTGTTATAATAAACTAGCCAAGCTTGAGTGACTAAAAAACTCATTAAAATAAGCAAGCCGAGCTCGAGCTCGAATTTTCAACTCTTTAAAATAAACAAGCTGACCTGAGATCAACTTTTCAGCTTGCTAAATAAACGATCCGACACGAGCCAGCTCGAGCCCAAGCCCCTTGGCTTGGCCCTAATTCTAATTGTAATGTGATAGAAATCATGCTCTAGTTCTAGTCTAAATATCATTTAATTTGTGTATTTTGGGAGGGGTTAAGTGCAACTTTTCTATAAATAGGTATTAATAGCTAATAGAGAGAGGGGAGTATGTTTATGTTTAAGATGGCATTGCCATGGCTCCTGCGTATGTGGTGAGAGAGGGCTAGGCCCGGGAATCTATTGTAACTTTTCTTTTTACGTTTCCGTAATACAATTCGTTCAGTCTATTTTGTTCCTATTATCTTCCCTAACTCCAATCTATTACAATCAACACATACCAATTCCTATCATAATGTCAAAACAGTTTGGAGATGAGTTGGTTGGGTCAACTCGAACTCACCTATCTCTTAAGTTGGTTAACCCATTTAGCCTCAATCCTAACACGTTAATTTAACCTGTTTCCAACTGTTTACTACTTAAAATTGTAACACTATGTTCTTAAATCAAGAAAGATTGCTAAATTTATTGAAAGCTAAAACTAGTACAACCGAATTATTGAAAATCACAAGAGGTCTTACCGTTCCCGCTCATTGATTGAGATTGTTCTCCTGAACTTGAAATGAAGATGCCCTTTTGAAAAAGAAAACCAAATTCATTTAAGACAACTGAAATGATTTTCAAAATAGAAAATGAAGTAAAATTGAAAAGAAATGCGGAGACAATAATGATTAATCAAACCATACTTGCTGCCGGGCTCTCTGAAGCTCTTGCTCAAGTTGAGTCAGCTTCATTCTACTACTTTCCAGCTGTTGGACATAAGCCTATAAACCAAAAGTTTTTAAAAAACAAATGAATAATTAATTTGAATACTTTGACATGAATTAAACGCATTAATCCGCAGCAGACTAACCATTTGACAATCATATCAACAGTAATATTTGGAAAAATGTGATTTATGTCTTAAGTACTCTTAACTTTAACTGGTTGTGTCAAGATTTAAGAACAAAAAGAAAACAAAGATCAAGATTGATATAATTAAACACTGTAATTTTTTAGTATTAATATGAAAATAGAAAAAATAAATCAGTTTTATGAGATGTGTTCATGTCAATCAGTGAATACGTGTGACGTGTTCAGATTTATGATTTTGATATGATTCTCGGTAGGGCTGTCAATTGGGTACTTGTTTAAGAAACGATAAGACGTGCTAATAAATATTTTTTTTAAATAATTGAAATTAGTAGGCTAGACTCCCATCATCTTCCCTTATTGATACATAAAACTTAAAACTGTCTTATAGCCACGACATATAGAGTAGTTAAACGAGTCGCATTCATGTTTGATACTTGTGTTAAGCGCGTCGTTTCTAACCTGTGAAACACGTTAAGACACGAACTGACAGCCCCAATTCTCTGGTTCATGTAAAACAACTTTGTAACAAAACATATGAGCCAAATTAAAGAAAATTTACTTTCTTCCGCAGGCGGCTCTTTCTTGCAGCTTCACGATTCTGGGCAAGTCTACGAAGTGTCTGAAACATACAGTTAAAGAATCAGCAAGTTAACAACTTGATTACAAGATTACTAAAATATCATGTGTCCCAAAATAATCACTATAAAAACAACTTATTGTACTTGTGTTTCTTTTATTACAAAATCTAGCTCTGCATTTTCTTTTTGTTTCCAAAATTGGACTCTGATTTATGATACTGAAGCAATCATTTTAGGACATTTGATGATTAAATGTTTAGAAATTAAAATAAAAATATGAACTTGTAACCGAAAGCCAAACCTTTTGATCCCTTGACTTATCACTAGCATCAGAAACCACAAGCCCATGTGACTGACCGCTATGAAACTGCAATAAAATCACAAATAATGCATCTTAGAAAACTTTCAAATTAAATGGACCGATTAGGACTTTATTTTGTCTTAAACGAACTGAACAAAGAAACTTGCTAAAAGGTTCTATTCCATGATTCAGATCAACACTAAAACATTACTGTTTCATAAAAAAAATGTTAATAAATCAACCTGACCCGGCCTGTCTCAACCCATACTAAAAAAATGGCCCGTTTCGATTCAAGCCCATCACAAAGATTTGTCTATCTTATAAACAATCATTAGATATAATTCCCAACTATCAGTTAATCAAAGCAGTGTAACTAATGTATCTGCAGACCTAATAATATTAAAAGTACTTCAAAAAGTTAAAAAAAAATTACCCCCAAACCCTTGTCTTCAGTGTCGCCATCGGTTGAAGTATCAGTCCTAGGACTGAGCTCCGCCATTACCGACTCTCAAATAACACTAATGATTAAACAACTTGTATCCAATTTCTTTTGTGGCATATAACTGACTCTGCATAATTAAACAAAAACATAAAAATCATAATATAAATTATAATTCAACTGAAATAACAGCATACTATTAAACTCTTCACCTCATTAAAAACTCGCAATCGCACGCGCCAAGTCCTTGATCTTGAGAAAACATAATATCAAAACATTGTATGTATATGAATCCATATAATAACATAAAGTGTAACATATAATAATAGTAATAATAAACCCTAATAAAAACTACAGGTAAAGCAAAACCCATGTGAAGTTGGGTGAAAAATCAAGTGGGTATAGAGTATTTTTTCCCAAAAAGGAAAGAAGTGAATAATCAAAGCCCGAAAGAGTAATAAATTAAGAGTCTTGAAGCTTGCAAAGATTAGGGTTTAAAGAACTTACATGAAGTTAAAGGTAAAGGTAAAGGTGATGGATAATAACTTGGGATGATTGTGATTGATTTGAAGCAAATGAATTTAGAAATGAAATGAAATGAAATGAAAGGTGAATTGGAGTTGCAGAGTGTGATTCGATGATGGTCGCAAGGTGGTTTGCGATTTTGACCTTTTTATCCCAACAAAGAGACCTTTCTTCGAAAAAAAACAAGCAAAATTATTATTATTATTATTATTATTATTATTATTATTATTATTATTATTATTATTATATTTTAACATTAAACTTTTAATTACTTTGTTGTTTTTGTTGTTTTAGATACGGGAATATGGTTCAGTAACTGCACAATTGATCCTAATGGTTGAAAAAAAGTTTAGTAACTGCACAATTAATCCTAATGGTTGAAAAAAAATTCACAAATGGTCATGATAATCGTATTTTCATAACATAGATGGTCCTTGGCAAAGTTAGCATCTAACATTGTTAAACTTTCCAGTTAAGTTTGAATGGAATTACCAAACTACCCTCGATATAAAAAAATAAATGCATAAATTATTAATAAAAATCAGGTAAGTCCTATTTAAAACAAAAGGTTAAAATCAATTGATAAAACACTTAACCACACACCACCATCTTTATCTTCAACCTCTATTATCCACACAACACCATCTTCAACCTCCATCACCCACCCGACCCACCACCACAATTCCGACCATCATTGTGACATCCGTCAATTTCGGTTATTTATTTGTATTTGTTTACCCAACAAGGACTTGTTTGGATCTCTTATCATTAATAAAAATGACTATTTATTAATATTTTATTTTTGTCTAATTCATTTCATATTGTTATGTGACATAAATATGTTAAACAATCCTTAAAATCACTTAATTTTGGCTTAAAACGCATTTCTGGAAACTAGAGGGACTAAATGTGACCAAAATGGAAGCCTGATAGATTCCCCCCCCCCTCGCGTGGCGCGTAGGAATAACGTGGTTACTACGCCTAGCTCAGCCTACGTAGCTGTGCATCAGAATTTTGTGTTTATTTGTTTTTGACTTGTTTATCATCCAATCTTCATCCTAATCTCGTTATAATTCAAAATCAAGGGTTCTCTAACATTCCTAAGCATATTCTATCATCAATCTACGAATTATATCATCTAATCTAAGATAATTATTAAGTTTGAGTGTTTATCTTATTCATTTTTGAGTTTTAAACAAAGTTTAGTGATTTATTGATAAATACTAAGTCTAAATTAGTTTTCCTATATAAACTAATGTATGTTATCAATTTTTTCTGCTACACAAATCTTCCACTTCCATTCTCTTTCACGAATTCAAGATCTAGCTCAAATGATCTTCAAGTTTTGACTTTCAAAAGTCAACAAGGTTTCTTAAGCTTCAATCATCTCATTTTTCCATCAATCCTCAAGTAAGTTTGTATTTTTATTGATGGTTATCAACCCTTGAATGAATGCCCTCATCCAATTTCAATGGATTTGGGGGATTTCATGTTCAATCGAATCAATTTCAAGTTAGGGTTTATGATAAGAACTAAATTGGGGCTTTTCAATTACACTACGAATTGACCCGAATTAACTTATGTTCTTTCAATATCTTATGTTTGTATTTGTGTTTTGGTTATGTTGGACCTGAAATTGACCTCAAATCAACATTCGAGTCAGAGACGAACCGAACTATCGTTCAAAACCAACTTTTGGTTTTTCGCATAAAAATCTCAGTTTTATTATTTATTGTGGTTTGTTTAGTTTGATTTTGACTTTGGATTATTTACCTAAATGTTAGGGTGTTCTCAAGTTCGGTTTAGTCAGCTCACTTAAGTCAAACTTCTTTTATAATTATTATATCTCGCTCGCCGACTTCCTAAGGTGAGTAATTCACACCCTTTTTTCATATTTTAGTTTTGTGGGTAACATGCGTACCATACATATCAAAGTTGATCTATTTACATAATACCTCATAAACCACAATTTAATATTATGTGTTTATGGATTTATTTCTCATCGATGACATGTTATATGGTTTTATGTGTTTATTTTTATTGCTTTTCGGTTGGGCCATCTCATCCTCATCTAGTATGCATACATTACCCCGGTAAGCTAGCTTTGTGATAGACCGAAAGGGTCCACATCTATTTTATTTGGTAATTATTAGATATCATTAATGTTGTAATTATTCATATTCACATACGAATTTTTTTGTGTTACAATATAACTATATATCTAAACTTATGTATTGCTCACTCATTTTTAAGTTGATCAAACTCTATTTTTACGTGTGTTATAGGTTTGCTAGTTGAAGAATTGGGTGTTTGAGAAGATATTTAGTTTGACTCTATGTTATCAAATAACAAGCTAGTTTGTATGATGGATTGTCGTTGTTTGTATTGTGATGTACTTCGATTCCTGAAATAAATTAATTAGTGATTGTCATTATTATTAATAGTGTCTTGTGAGCTATTGTGCAATAAGTCGTTCCATGATGTGTGACAGAGCCGAAAGCTATATGATAGGTTGTTAGACGTAATGATCTAGTAGCATGCTTAGGGTCCCATACATGCCTATGTGTTTGACCTAAATGTTTATATTTGATTGTTCATAGCTTTCTTAATTAATTATTTATTTTTATATAATTGATGTACACACATATTACTCTGAGGCTATGCCTCATTCTCAAAAAAAAAATTCAAAATATTAGTTATTATTTATTTTTGGGAAATTCCTTAAAAATTCCCTTGACTTTTATTTTTATTTTTTTGTTCTTCCTTAAAGTATGAAAAGGTGTAACGGATTTTTCGTAGTAACTGAAAATGGAAGAATATTATGATTCAAGCCTTGGCAAAACAATTCCGAAAATTAAAGGGAAATATGTTATTCCTTTCTTGGGGGATAATCTAAATATAGTATTTGAACTTATAGGCCAAAGAGAAAATGTGTCACATACTTCAAAGCTTTAAGTAGTCTAGTGATTATCTTGAATAAAGATAACTACATACTGTAACATTTTGGTTTTTTTCGTAATTGTATTCGTTTGCGTTTACCTGACTCGGGAATGTAATTCGAATCTTTCGTATTAATAAAAACTTGCACTTATTAGTATTTAACTTGGTTTAGGCGAGTATTGTGTGAAGTTTATTGTCGTCTACGCAAATGGGGGTTTCTTCAAGGGCATCATGTCTACTAACCGCTACGAGACTAAGTATACTTCACAAAGGAAGGTGTTAACACCTACCTATACTCTGATACTCATCTGTCAAGGTTCCATTGGATATTTTATGTGTGTTTGATCAAGCTTCATTCATGTGGGGGATTATTGGAAATTCATTTCAGGTGAATGGAGATTTAACAATGTTATATTTTTAATGAAACTCTTCATATGAGGAATTGAATACTAAACTCTTGAGTGGAGTTGCTATGTCTCTTAATTAAAACACTTATGTCACTTTATTAGAGGTTTAATGTCTAATATTAATTCTCTAATTAAAAAGAGACACTTCATCCATCCATAGCTCTATATAAGAGTTCTTTTGTGTCTCATTCGAAAGGGGAAGAAAAGAAATCTTGGAGATGTGGTGAACATGGTCATATTACTTATTGGCTAACTCTTTGTCCAAAAAGTAACGATATATATAAGTATTGTATACAAAACCCCACAATACCAGTAGTAACCATCTCGTAAGTCTATAAAGACCCTAATCACTATAACGTGATGAAAACTATTTGAAAACATTTGGACAATTATACTCTTTCATGGGTTATAAAGGTTTAAAAATCTCAATGACAATGTGGGAAAACTGGTTGTCTCACATAAATGTGAGTTGTAAAAAAACTCTAATGTCTCACCTGCAATTTTACGAATTACAAACTTCCTGTTGTTAAACACCTAATTTAATACAATATAGGCCTTAGTATAAACCGAAAAGCTTTAACGATAATCACGAGATTGAAAACCTTACATGGTGGCACAAAGTGTAGCCTCGGCTTAAGCGGAAACGCCCGAGTGTGATGTACAAATTGCTCAAAACACACGTGACACTATTAAGTGACAATATTATCATTAATTCATTTAATGGCATCAAATACACAAGTTCATAAAAAAATACAAGAAAATAAAGCATTTCATATATTTATTTAAAATATCATAATTCTAGTGTCTTCATCCTTGTCATCCTCTAATATGTATAAAATAATGTCAGCTGACATAATAGTTGGTGAGTTCACACAGTTTGATATAAATACATAAAAACCATACAATTCCATGAGACAAGTGTAATAATCGTGCAAGGTCGGTCCTTTCTAGTAAGTTGGTATTAACCAACGTACTCGGATAATAAGACCATTTTCCACTCATAACAACATGGTCCTGAGTGTAGGGGGTATTATCATACTTATTGAGGCTACCATGTGCACGTGAGTTCGAGCAAATAAACAAGTAAACACACAAGTCCATGTAATGAATTGTAGTTTGTAAACTTAATCATAAATCCTTGAAATTATAGGATACATATGCTACCCCTAAAAGTAATAAAAGAGTAAAAAAAAATAGGGTGTGAGAAACTCACCTTTAAGTTGGATGATAAATTGAAATAAAAATCCAAAACTGCATTAAAAGAATCGAAGCGGTCGAACCTCAGACTCTATATATTAAAAAGAAGGCACAAATCAGTCAATCAATCATACCCAGTGAAGTCTCACCAATAGCAAAGTTATAAACAGGGTCTAGGGAGGGTGGGATGTAGACACACCGTACCTCTATCCAATGTGATAGAGAGGTGACTTCTAGAGAAAGACCCTTAACTCTAAAAAACATATGTATGAGGGAATATAAAAGGAAAACAAAGTTCAACAGTAATATAATTAATAATAGAACGTATTAAAAATAATAATACTAATACATAAATAGATAAAAAAATATATATATAATATATGAAAATAAAATACCATAATGGTGTGTGACCAAAAATAAAGTAAATAGAAGCCCCTAAACATATTCCTTTCTCCCGAAAAATCCTTAACTTTAGTTCTATGTCTACAAGAATTCCAAACCTCAACCATGTCCTCGGAGAGGTTTAGGTCTATCAAATCATCCATAATCCTCTCATTCCAAGTCAATTTAGGTCGTCCTTTACCCCTCCTCCCCTCTATAGTAATGTTTTCTATGGATCTAACATGATTCGTCGCCTGTCTTCTCTTTACATGTCCAAACCATCTCAATCTCCATTCTCTTATCTTGTCTGATATTTTAGCTACCCCTAATCTCTCCCAAAACATAATGTTTCTTATTCGGTCTAATCTTGTGTGCCCACACATCCAGCGTAGCATTCTCATCTCTGATACCTCCATCTTCTGCACTTGTGCCTTCTTTATGGCTCAACAATCTATTCCATATAACATTGCAAGTCTAACTACGAACCTATATAATTTTCCCTTTAGTTTAGTTGGGAATCTCTTGTCGCACAATATACATGTGTCTTCTTTCCATCTACACCATCCTACTTAAACTCGATAGGTTACATCATTGTTTGATTCCCTATCTCTCTGAACAAAAGATCCTAGATACTTGAACTTCGTTACCTGCGGAACCACTTGCCCTTTAATGGTGATCTGGGCATCCTCATTGTCATTTACCCCACCAAAATCATAGTGGAGGCACTCCGTCTTGGAGCGACTAATCCTTAAACCTTTTGTCTATAGGGTTGTTCACCACTCCTCTCGCCTCATGTTTAGATCTTGTTTTCTCTCAGCAACTAACACAATATCGTCTGCGAACATCATGCACCACATGAGTGTCTCCTGAATCGACTTTAGATTAGTTTGCACTTTCAATGAACTTTTTGGGGCTCACGGGAGCCGGCGGCTTCGCCGGAAAAACAAGGAAGGAATAGAGGGGGGTTGGCTAGGTGGGTTGGGTTATATTAAATTACTATTTCTTAAATATATCTACTGTTTAACCCCCTCAAGTTTCAATATATATTAAAAACTGATTTTATTTTGTTTTATATTGACATTTTGAACCTTGTACTTTGAAATGTTATATAAACTTGTTAAAATTTATTATCTTTGGATTATTTTATATTATACCCGCATAGTTTAGAACTTGATTATTTTAATAAACTTTAAATCCCGGAGTTTTGCTATTTGAACAAAACGAATAGAAAATGAACGAGTAACAACGTTAAATATCGGAAATTATATATAAATGATAAACGACAAACTGGAATGCATAGAAATGACAAAACGGGTCGGTTTAATGGATACAGATACAAATACAAATACGAATAAAAAATGATGAATATCTCATCATTCCCTACTTTTGAGAATTTCGTCTCGAAATTAAGTAGAAGAATCTGTATCAAAAAGATGAGGATACTTAGTTGGCATTTGGTCTTCCCGCTCCCAAGTGAATTCAGCGTCACGCTTATATTCCCAACAAACCTTTACCAAAGGTATACGACTACGCTTGGTTTCCTTGTCTTGGCGATCCATGTTTTCCACCGGTTTCTCAACAAAGTGCATTGTTTCATCAATGCGCACCTCGTCGAGAGGTACGTGGAAATTCCCCAAAGCTAGACTTACTTTAGATTAGAGACATGAAACGTCAGATGAACATTTGAGAGTTCTTGCGGAAGCTCGAGAGTATAAGCCACACTTCTGACACGTTCGAGAATCTTGAAAGGTCCAACAAATCGAGTGGATAGTTTGCCTTTCTTGCCAAAATGAATAACACCTTTCCAAAGAAATACCTTGAGAAGAACACGGTCACCATCATTAAACTCAAAGGTCGTAGTCAGTTATCATAGTAACTCTTTTGATGGTTACGAGCGCTTAAGAGATTTTGTCAAATTTGAGCGATTCGATCAGTAGTCTCTTGAACAAGTTTCCGGGCTAATGATTTGGGTTTCACCAATTTCATTCCAACAGATAAGATAATGAAATTTACGACCATAAAGTGCTTCGAATGGAGCCATACCGATACTCGAATGAAAAATGTTATTGTATGAAAACTCAATCAAGTGAATATGAGAATCCTAGGTTTCCATTGAAATGCATGATACATGACCTGAGCATGCCTTCGAGCGTTTGAATCGTTCGCTTGGATTTCCCATCGGTTTGAGGATTATAGGTTTTGCTAAGATCCAATCGAGTTCCCAACGTGGTTTGAAGCAACTGCCATAAGTGTGAAGTAAAAATGGTTATCACGATCGAAAATGATGCGCAAAGGTATACCATGACAACAAACGATAAGCTGAACATATATCTGAGCGAGTTGATCAATCGAGTACTTCTCGTTAATCGAAATGAAATGAGCGGACTTGGTCAAACGATCGACTATAACCCATATACCGTCATGGCGGATTCGAGTAGTCGGGAGCTTAAACACGAAATCCGTAGATATATCTTCCCATTTCCAAATAGGTATGTGTGACTGTACAAGCAAACCATGTGTCTGTTGATGTTCGGCCTTAAATTTAGCGCAGTAAGGCATATTGTCACATATAACGCGATGTCTTTCTTCATACCGAGCCACCAAAATGTGGACCGTAGATCGAAATTACATCCTATCCACACTGGGATGAATAGAATATTGAGTATTATGAGCTTCGTCCATGATGAATGTGCGAAGATCGTCACGATTAGGGACCCACACATGATTGAGGTAATACAACAAACCGCCGCTCTTAGTTTCAAGTTGACTCTCAACATCATAAGACATTTCATCGTACATGTTACCCTCGGTGACAGAGACATGTTGGGCTTCAAAGATACGAAGTTGGAGATCGGTTTGAACGGTCACGCTATAAAGTAGTATTGATTTCACATGGTTTTTTCGACTAAGTGTGTTGGCTACAACATTCGCTTTACGAGGATGGTAACAAATTTCACAGTCGTAGTCACTAAGTATTTCGGCCTATCATCGTTGCCGCATGTTAGATCCATTTGGTCGAAAATATGTTGAAGACTCTTGTGGTCGGTGAATACAACACATTTAGTATCGTAGAGGTAATGTCTCCAAATTTTCAACGCGAGTTCAACGGCACCGGGTTCGAGATCATGAGTTGTATAATTCATTTCATTAACCTTAAGTTGTGTGAAGCATAAGCGATAACTTTACCTCGTTGCATAAGGACACAACCAAGGCCTTGATTAGAAGCATCACAATAGAAAATAAATTCCTCATTGCCCTCGGAGAGTGCAAGGATCGGTGCATCACAAAGCATACGCTTAAGTGTTTGAATGGCTTCATCTTGCTTTGGCCCCCATTCATAAGGTTTATCCTTGGGAGTTAAAGAGGCTAGGGGCAAAGAGATATTGGAAAAACTAATAATGAAGCGCCGATAGTAACCTCCAAGACCAATAAATGAACGAACTTCAGTGGGAGAGGTTGGAGTTTCCCATTCTTAATGGGTTCGATTTTGGCTGGGTCAACATGGATACCCTTTTCGTTTACTATATGCCCTATGAATGGAATTTCTTTCAATCAAAACTCACACTTTAAGAACTTAGCATAAAGTTGTTCCTTCCTTAAGTTAAGAGATAAAGGATGGAATGAAGATGTTTCTCGTGCTCGAATTTGGACGTATAATTTGTCACACCCCAACCTACGGCGGAAATGTCGGGGCGTGAGCTAATAGTCACAGCTCTCAAGGTTACTATCATGCAACATTATAAGTTTCTATATCTATTATATAAATTTCAAATAAAACAAAATCCATACAATATCCAAACAAAACAATAATGTATCAAACAATATAAAATCATTATGTTGTCTCATTTAATTTCTTTTAGCATAAATTCTTAAGTGATATTCTACCTTCGCTTACTTCACATCACACAATGACATGCATATGCGTTGAAAATAAAATAGTTTTGTCAACACATGCTTGAGTGAGCAACACACCAGTTTAAATGTTCATATAGAAAATAAGTAATTGCAACAAGTCGTATGAGAATAACAAATTAACCGAATGAGCAAGTATAACTGAGATGTCGAGAAGCACAAAGTTATAACGACTGGCGTATGATCATACTATTATGAGATTATGTTGGACCTCTCCGAATGCGGTTCATGTAAAGCATGTAAGCACATAAACAAGTAAGGTATAAATTGTTAACACATAAGACAATAGTTGCATTTTTGTGTATAAGTATATATGAGAAATGCATTTAAGCATATGTCCCCAAAATGTGGAAAAAGAAGTAAAATAGGGGAATGTGGTACTCACCTCAAAGACGAACAAAGGAAGATTAAGATAACGAGGAGACGGAAAAGGTCACACGCGAACGTTAAATCCTAATGAGAAACGAGAGCAAACGAATACGCTAAGTAACGAATTTATTATGACCACTAGTTAAACAATATTATAATAATTTAATATTATATATCCAAGATTTATTATATAAAATAATTATTCTAATTTATAAAGCAAAACTTAATAAATATTATTTGTAGTTTTATGAATATATATATATATATATATATATAAATTAGTTTACTTGATTTTTTTATATATTAAAAAATAACTTTTATGTTATAATATTCATTATATATATATCTCTGTGTGTGTGTATGTGAGAATGAAAACGAGAATTAAACGAGTGTTACAAAGTCGGATTTTCATTAAAAATAGTTTTAAATCAATTATCATTATTATTAATATAATTATAAATTACTTAAAAAATAATAATAGTTTTCTAAAAAAACCGGTGCAGGGGGTCGAACCTGCGACCTCCGCCCCATACTCACATATGCTAACCAGCTGGCCCAAAGGCGACGTGCGGGGTCCAGCTCGTTTAAATGATAAATATAAACAGATTCTGCCAAAACTGATTAAGAACCCTAGAAATCCAATTGATCAATCCGTGTACAATTAATCAACACAAGCTTAGGGCTTTTGATCAGGACGACATCGCGAATTAAACCATGTATTCAATTACCTCTTATGATGATCGGAGCTGGGTTAAATCGACGCTACAGTGGCCAGCGTTTTAAAGCTTGTGAATGACGATCAAAAGGCTAAACTAATTCAATTAAATATAGGGTAAAGGTCGGCTAAGGTTTAGAGATCGAATCTGTTAATTTAATTAGATTATAAAGATTGTTTTCGTGTTTTACAAGATTAAATGAACGACGGTTTGGTTAAGAAGGAATATCAGATCAAGATTGATATAATTAACATGTTTAAATTGTTTAAAAGGCCGAAGTTAACATAATTATCGTATTCACAAAATCAATTACAACTTACGAACAAAAATTACGGTCCAAGTTAACAGTTATTGAATTCGGGTACAAGAAAACTAATATGGGTCGGGTTTGGGTATTTGGATATCCAGGCAAAGAAAGTGGGTTATAACTATATTTACGTATTAGACCCTGAAGTTTGGAATTGGATACAAAAGAAGTACAGATTAATTATTTTGGACTATAAGTGTAAAATCGATAAAGATTAATTATAAACCATTTAAATAAAATAATCAAATAAATTCTATAAACACATTAATAAAAATAACCCAACCATTGAACCGAGTCGGTTAAAAGTATAAGTTTGAAAACCCACGTTGTTATAGTCTCCCCTACTTTAGGAAATTTCGTCCCGAAATTAAGGAATACTATAACAACACCGTTAAATAAAAAGACATAATACAGAACTTTAGATAGTTGAAGTAACGCTCCAAACAAAAATCCGATAAGGGCACTTATATATAGGATGTACCAGCAGCATATCCGTTATGTCCTTATCATCTTTACATTTGTATCGTAATCTCAACTACTTCTGGTTCTTCATTATGACACACAACTATTCGGATCACGATTTCCATGCGAGGACTTTGGTAATTATGTATGCATCCATAATTACTTAGATTGTCAGATGGTACACATAACTCGTCCCATTGTGTGGGTTACAAAACGTTTGAGTAAAACATGATTTTGAGGGAACAAAATTTTTTAAGGAGTTTTAAATTAAAAAACATCAATGTATAAAACAATACCAAAAGTTGCAGTGGAATTTTATTAAGACATCGCAAAAATATAAGTATTTGAAGAAGACATCACTTATGAAGGTAAATAAATAATATAAAAGTAAACTTTAATAAACAATCTATTGAACCAAAAAGGAACTCTATTCATAAGTTAAAAGATAAATAGTCTAAATACGGAAACAATCCAAGGCCATAAAGAGGCGTTACAATACGTAAAGGAAAAGACCAAATAAATTAAGATAGATAAAGAATACGACAAAGGTCTTCATGATCGTTGAGTAATTTAATTGGCGTGACTTGGGGCACCATGAGGAGTTGTAGGAGTAGGAGCAATTGAGGTAGATTTACTTGGAATAACTTGAGTGGGTTAAGCTTGCATAGCAGGGGCTTGAGCATAGTAGGTTTTGTGCACTTGAGCTGGCGGATGCGGTGTCTGATAAAGTTGGGTAAAGTAAGGTTGACATGGATTGATGGAAGGAGCTTGAGGGACATGAGGTGGTTGGGTTTGAACTTGGTGAGCATGGGTCAAGTAGTAGGGTGTAGTCATGGTTTGGGCTTGATTGGCATGGATAAGTTGAGGGCACATATTACGAAGATGGTTTGGGTCTCCACAATTATAGCAAGCACGGTTAAAAGGAGCACCGGGTTGAGCACGTGAGGTAGCTTGTGCATTAGGCGGGATACGACAAGTGTTAGCAAGACGGCCATAAAGGTTGCATTGGGTGCATAGTCGGCAAGGGGTTTGGGCAGAGTGATGAAAGTTACACTTGGCACATAGGGGATGAGGACCAAGATAAGTCTTTTTGTTCGGAGCAGTTTGGTTTTGGTTAGGATGAGGTTGGTTATTGGGTTGGTTAATGGCATAGGCTTACGCTTGTTGTTGTGATTGTTGTTACGGTGATTGTCGTTGTAGGGAGCAGGTTTGGGTTCGGCTTTAGCATCAGATGTTGAGTCGGTTTCAGTCTTGTCGGGATTAGGCTTGGAATCCTTGCGAGACAAGGTTCCATCCCTAACATGACTATTGGTGAGAGAGGCAGCTTGGTCCATCGCCTCACCAATGGTTAACGGGTCACGACTCATCACAGCATCACGGAAAATGATCGGAAGACCGCGAATGTACTTTTTATTACCGCGAGTCTCGGGGGTTACCAAATGGGGCACAATACGGCTAAGCTCGAGAAACCGATTAGAATAAGTGGAGTTATCCCCACCAATCTGCTTAATCTCCCAGAATTCAACCTCCAATCTCTGCAGTTCGTGTTACGGGCAAAATTCCTTCTTCATTGCCTCCTTAAGTTCCTCCCAAGGCATAGACACGACCAAATCAGACCCTCGGTCGTTCCTTAGGGAATTCCACCAAATGACAGCTCGACTCTCAAAACGGCTAGAAGCAAACTTGGTCAGTTTGGCATCCGGACATTCGCAGCGGATGAAGATGTTTTCCATTTCCTTGAACCATTGAAGAAAAGCGGTGGCATTTTCCTCACCATGGAAGGATGGAGGTTTGGTGCTCAAAAAGTTACGGGAGTCATTGTTATTAGGTACGGTCGAGGTGGCTGAACCGTTGGAGTTAAGGCTCTGGATTTGAGTTATAATCGTGGGCATTGCAGCAGCAAATTCTTTTGTGATCCTAGCAGCCAAACGAGCGATCGCTTTAACCAAATGAAAGTTGATGACGACAGTGATTTCTTAGAGACGACATTCTATAGGGATCAAAATCGAAAATTCATAAGATGAAAGATAAGTTAAGGAAAACATTAGAATAATAAAATGGTTAAGTATATAGATAACTTATAATAACGTTGCCTTGAGAAGTAAAGGGATTTGCGTCACAAAGGTAAAAAGTAAAAGATTATAAGATGAGGCGGGGTATATAGCGTAAATAGTTATTAAATGATGTAGTCAATATGATTAATGTGTGATGACTACATGAGGAGATAAGTCAGTTTAAAATATATTTGGTTAAGCTAAATTTAATATAAACTAACGAATTATAAATTATGTGTTGGCCTCCCATGAGCTTTCCATGTCAATTTGAATGACCCAACGAAACTAACGATTAAAAGCAACTGAGTTGGACAGCCCATGAACGTTACATGGCAATTTGATTGTTCCAACTAATTAACGAATTAACAATGCAATGAAGTTTGTCGGCCCAATGAGCGTTACATGGAGTTTTAATCGACCAAACTAAATAACAAACTATCGAAATAAAAGCACTCAAATGGCATGTGTGTACTATGTATTATATGTGTATTATATATATATGTGGTCAACTCACATGATCTGGAGGATTAAGGTTGCCAACATAAACATGTGTACCTGTCCCCATGACTCGTTATCCCCGCCTAAACGACCCCATTTTCAACTTCTCGTTATGAAAACATTTGTGAGTAAAACTATCGAGAAGTTGAAAAACAACCATGACCAGAAACCTATACTTGGCATTAATGGAAATAATTAACAGTTAACAACTTTGGTTTCTGAACACTCTTCGAGGTACTATTGGGCTAAAATTTTCAAATTTCCCCCATCCCCACACTTGAGGTTTACATTGTCCTCAATGTTAAAATATTTCAACAATTAACAAACATTTGAGGGACGGGGCTGAAATTGACTTTTTGACTGTTAAGCAATTTTAAAACTCAGGGCTCAAATGTGATGGTCCTACTAGCAATTATACAATTACACTTTTAACATTCAAACTAATAATACAAAATAAATTATGAAACTAAAATCACCTGATATCAATGAGACTGGAAAAGGACCAGTCGGCTCGCGAACTCTCATAAACACTCGTATACTCTCGTCTCGACCATGTACCAAACTGACAATCGAACCTGCAAAATCTCGAGACGTGTAGAAGCAAGCTTCTCACAAGTGTAAGATATAGGTCTTTTAAGAGTTATGAAAACGATTTTTTTTGTGAATTTTATTAAAACAATTACCGAGCCAAATTAAATCGTTTCATAATAAATTTTTTTAAACAAGTTAAAACGTAAAAGAACTAACTCACTTTTGTAGGAATCACGATTGCATTTAGCGTATGCAACAAGCCCTTTAAACCTCCCAGTAGCCCGGGAGGACGAGTGGGGTCTTGTGAGGGTTTATAGCGAACAACACCCACAAAGTTCAGTTACAACATAATATACAAATAAATCAAACACAATAGAAATCAAAAGATATATATACATATATGCCCAAACAGTTACCCATAAAATATTCCCAATAATATAATATTAATATAATACAGACCATGTGAATAAAAACAAAATAAAGTGAAAAGGTAACCAAAAATCTACTGCGGTGGTGGATCATCAGCAGTATCCGGCGGGTCCACAAGCTGCTCCTATGTGATAATCAATGAATCCGAGAGTGGTACCTGCGAAGAGATAAATAACAAACGAAAATACTCATCATGGCGGGCCAAATGGGCCCGCGTCTCATCCATAAATGCTCGGCTCTGCTCTCTGTGAGCTCGGGCCTCTCCCCTCTCAGCCTGAGCCTCCTCCAATATTTGCTGTTGCTGCCGATAGATCATTGCGAGTGTGACTGGCTGTTGCGGCTGCTGATGCTGAGGTGGTGGCTGTCGAAGCTCGAACTTCTGTTGTGGCCGCATCATGCGAGGGACTAAGATATGCTGTCGGTGTGTCGGGATGCCCATCTGCACGGCGACAGCTGCTGCTGAACCCTCTGGCGGTGGTACCTACGGGCCCTCTCGGAGTGGGATGAGCCTCGGTGGATCATCAAGCTCACAGATCCCGGCCCTCTGAGCATCCGCCAACCCAAACGCCTCTGTAGCCGGTCCCGGGGTGAAGTATCCTACCAGATATCTGTCAAAAACACCCAGGCTCAGTGCAATCCTGGTAATGTACGGCCCCAATGCTAACTGGGCCATCACCCCTGTAGACTCCGACCTTTACCAAAAGATGTAAGGAGCAACATCGCAATGTTGGCCTCCCTGCTAGTGATTAGAGACAGGAGGCACAACAAATCAAAGTTGCTACACTTATCGCGGCCCGAATGACGGCCTGCGATAGTGTAAGCAACTATATAGTGTAAGTAGCGGTGGACGGGGTTCTTGATAGAGGATGCCACTATAGAACTCGAGTGGGCCCCGTCTGCGATCTGCTCCCAAAACTGAGCTAACTGAGGCTCAGTGAGCCAAAACTGTCGGTCCCGCTGCGAATTCATTGTATAACCGTGAAAGCTCTCTAAAAACGCGGGAGTCTGAACATCCTACCGTGTATATAAGCTAGTCGTCACAGCGAAATCAGGGACCGACATCTCATACATGTGTCGTCCAAGTGAGAACGACACGACATGTGGCTCGTCGAAATCGGTGGCCGTGAATGTGAACGTCGAGTAAAACTCACGTGTGAGCTCGACGTATTATATCGAGTCACACTCGCGTACTCTTAGCCACCGGCCCAAAATCAACTCCCGGAGCCTGGTCTCTGCCTCCAGGGTAACCAATAACCCCCAATCGAATGTCCACATACCCAGAAGCTGCATAGCTCGAATGCGCGTAAACCGCGTGTAATCCTCGGACGTGATGCTGAATCTGAGCACCTTGTGCTGCGTACGGCGTCCATCGCCCATGATATCCGCTGGCTCGATGTCAGGGGTAATCTGTACCTCCTGACCATCGTACTGTATCGTGCGGGGATGTGCTGCTGAATGGGGCGGGGCTCACCCCTCTGTCTCTTGCGCCTGGCGGCACGAGAAGACTCTAGTGCATTAGACATATCTGCAAAATCAAACATTTAAGATAGATATGTCAACAATGACTGTGGCGGCGACCGTATAGCATTTCGGTCGCGGTCGTCCCACATAATAAAATAATATTAAAATATTAATAATATAATAAAAATAAATAAAGACGAAAAATTCGGGGACACCCTTTGCTTATTTATAAAAACCATATTATCCCGCCCAAATGGAGATTGAGTACGGGCGGGTAATCAATTTGCAATTCAAAACAACTAATTTCATCTAGCAAAGCGTCCCCTAGACTCGATTAACAGTTTTACAAATGACACGACTCGACACATAACAAACAGAAACTAATTAAACAAACTGACACGAACAAACTAAACAACTGACAGAGTGTCTCGAAAAGCGTGCAACCAAGTAACTAAATTGTCGGCAATTAATCAATTATGTGACAAATAGGGTTATGAAATATTAATAAAATATTCTAACAATAAGTTCAAGAAAAACGTTTAAAATCGAGCCATCACAACCATTAATTTAATAATAAAAGAATGATTATAAACTTTGAACTTCAAAAACCCGACTTATCACATTGTTACATGTAACAAAGATCCGACAATCAATCACAATAACCCCCGATTAACCCGGCAACCAAATGTTCAAAGTAACAATCAAACCAACCCAAAAAGCCCACAAAGTTTCAAATTTCCTAAACTTAAATTAATCAAATCAACAAACCCGAGAACCCCGCAAACAAAATCAACCCAACAACCCCGATAATCAAAGTTATCCCAAATAATATCCACCCGCAACATTTCAAATTTCTAAAAGGAACGATTACTTCTCAACTCCCGACATAATTAAACAATATGAAATACGTACCTCGATGTCAGGTATACTGAAACGATAATAATATCGGAGGTGGTGACTGTGGGAGTGGGGTCGGTGGATGGTGGACGTAGGTGGACAGAGAGTATGGTGGTGATGACTGTGATGATGGTGAAGATGAGGAGTGGTGGTGGTGAATGGTGAGTAGTGATTGCGAAGGCGGAGGGGTGAAGTAACGGTGGTGGTGAGGGAGTGGCGAGTCGGAGAGGAGTAGTGGTGGGTGTCTTTGGTGGTAGGATGGCGAGGTGGGGAGGGACAGCGATTAACTGGAAATGGTGGTTGTGGCGGATGTTCGCCGGAGAAGAAGAACTGAGAAAGAAAGAAGAAGAAGGAAGAAGGTAGAAGAAGAAAAGCCGGTTTTAATTAAAAAAATCGGGTTATCCACGGCCCATCGTGATACGCGATGGGTCAAATGGGTGGCGATCGCGTATCGCCACCCAATTGAATTTTAATTAGGGTTTAACCCCATTGCAATACGCGATGGGGTGGTTAGTGACGTCATCACGTATCGCGATGACATCACAGAAGCCTGATGCCCTTCCTCCATCGCGATACGCGATGGAGGTGATAACAAGCCCATCGTGTATCGCGAAGGGCTGTGTTAATAAAAAAAAATTTTTACGAAAACGGGCCCGGACATTTTACGAAACATAATAAAGGCACTTATATATAGGATGTACCGGTGGCGTATCCACCATGCTCTTATCATGATTCGCATTTCTATCGTTTTACTGCCATCATTCTCGGGTCTGAGTTATCGCACACAAACGCACTTACTATGGCTTCCATACGAGAATTTCGATAATTAAGTGTGCACCCATAATTATTTAGATTGTCGTATGGTCCACATGGTTCGTCCCATTGAGTGGTTTAACAGACATATTTATTTCAAAATTTTGAACATTAGGAACGTACATAAATCTGTTGCATTTTACCGATATTGACAAACCAATACCAGCGGTTGAAATAATTAAAATCTTAAAATATAAACCAAGGTGAAAGCATCAATTCAGTTTAAATAGAATTCAGAGTAAACAAATAAGAAACGAAATTTTTAAGTCAAATGTCATCAACGCTAAGAATAAACAAATCATTAAATCTATGGTTGAAAGTCGGGACACTAAATAAGTATAAAATCCGATGAATGAAATTTTAATAATGAGAACTCCGATAAAAGGAAGTGAGAAATCTAATAAATGAAAACGAGAATCCAAATAGTGAAAATAAAAAATCCGATAGGTGTAAATGTGAAAACCCAATAAGTGAGTATATGAGGTCGGGGTAAACAACGTTACAATTAATAATAGCGTACGATGAGTTTCATACGTGAACAAACTTGAGGTTATAAGCAATTGAGAATATGATTGCGTAAAAATCATGAGAATGAGGTGAGTTTCTTGGGGTGACGCATACGTGTATCAACATAAATAAAATAGTATTTGATTAACAATCAAAATAATCGATAAAATGTGATAAAACGTGAATACAGCCACTATTGTGAAACCATTTATATAATCGTCATTATAATAACGGTTTCTAATAGCGCCAAAACTTGCGGATAACCACACATAGGCCGTTTAATAGCTCAAAAGAAACGAGGTAGAATAATGCAAAGAATTGTGTTTACATAAATGCTCAAATATGAATAACATAGTCATGAAAATATCGTTTAAAAGATAAACGAAATTTTAGCGAAATTAAGGTTTTGAAAGTATTACACAAATTGTTATCGAATAGCTTGAATTTGGTCATGAAAAATCAAGACACAAAATGAAATCTCATGTGCATAAAGTTACCATCGAAACATCTCATCAATGGAAAAGAAAATCGCAATAACAGTGAGACTCGAATAAATGACGAAATATGTAAGTTGAGTATCATATACTCTTTTGAAAATATAGAATGAAATTGAAAATCAAGTCTCAAGTAAAGTTGTTCAATCGTTTCCAAGAAAATGTATATATAAAAAGACATCGCGGTAATGTGTAGTAAGAGAAAGATGCAAATCATTATCAAATGAAAGCCATGCAAGCCAAATTGTTAAAGGAAATTTGCATACATAATGTTGTGATGGAAATAATTTATGAAGAAATCATGCCTGCGATAATGAGAAGTAATAATTCGCATAACTCGTTATTGAACGAAAATTTATGTCACACAGTTTAGTATATATAGTATTTATAAATGCGTCCCAAAAAGATTTGTAAAGCCATGATCATGAGTTTTATGCCGAAAGATGAAAGTTAAAATTTATTATTAAATAAGTCCCGAATTCGACATTTAAAATGAAACCTCGTATCAATAAAGTTATTATGGGATTTATCACCTTAGGTGACAATATTTAAACCCTTGAAAACACGCATATAATTGTTTAATAATCTCTTTGAAAACAAATCCTCATAATAGAATTTTGTTGTCATGACAATCTTAGATTTTTCAAAGATGATTTATAAGATTTGAACATAATATGTAAATCGTTAATCTTGAAAGAGTTTATAATCTAAAAGTGGTTATTTGAACACATAAGGTTGTTATAAATACACTAATTGTATATACATAAATAAAAAAAATTAGGGAAAATGAAGCTTGCATGTGTATGGAGGGGTTTTAGGCTTCGAATGGTGAATGGTTTGGAAATTTGGTGAAGAGTGAGTGTGTATCGGTTGGCTTGCGTAGTTGGGTTTTCTTGAGTTTGATTAATGGGGTTTGTGGAGTTTAGGTCGTTTGAGTGGGTTAGGCTTAGATGACTTGTGTGAGTAGTGCTTGGGCTATTTCGATGTTGTTTGCTTATTTGAACTCGGGTTAAGTTGTCGGGTTGGGTAAGTCGTCCTTGACTAGTTTGGATTGAATTTGGTCTATACATGTGTTTGCAAGGAGTGTTTGGGTTACTATTTGGATATCGACTCTATGGTTGGATGGAAAACGGTGTGGCGACATGGTTGGTGATTTGACATAGCATGGGTCGAAGAATTGAGTCATAATTAGGTAACTTTGGTTTGTATATGTTCAAGGCATTTGTGAGTGTGTTTGTCGGTGTCTTCGAAGTATCGGGAAAATGAGTTTGATAGGTTTTCATGGCGTAAAAGTGTTAGTTTTTAAGGATTTTTGTTGGGTTGGTTTTGTACATCTTGGATTAGCTCGTGGTTCAAGTGGGTGAGGGTATAGCTTTGGTAGGTTAGGTTTCGTTCATCTTGGGGACATATTTGATTGTGTGGGAAAAATCTTTGAGGTGGAGGGATGGTTTGATTTAAGATGGTAGTCTGAGATGGGATACGGGTGTTGGAAGCTCGTGGTTGCGATTAGGGAAAATTTTTTACTAATAATAAGTTTTAAATTGGAAATATCATAATTTATAATTAAGGATCGAAACATTCATGAAACGTTTGATAGTTAAATTACAAGTGAATATATATATATAGGTATTGGATCATTTCAGAAGTTTTTTTACAGCGAGAAGTGAATATGTAACTCCATTAATACCTAATTTCACTCTCTTTTATATATGTAGATGCGTTGTGTAGGTGCATATGTATATGTGTAGGTACGTATGTTTGTATATATGTACGTATGTTTGTATATGTATATGTATGTTTGTATGTGTGTAGGTACATAGGTTTGAATGTGGCTCGGTACATTTAAATGTTTGTAGGTAGGTTTGAATGTGTAATTAAGACATAAATACAACCAACCTACATATATGTATGTAACATCATATAAAAGGGAGTGAAATTAGGGATTAATGGAGTTATACATTCACTTCTCGCACTTCTTTTTGTAATATCACTTCTCGCAAGATCCATCCCCGGTATTGGATCATTTCAGAAGTTTTTTTACAGCGAGAAAAAGAAAGTTTCCACTAAAATGAGAGTTGTTACAATACGTCGGGTCGGCTTAAGTTGCAAAATAATTTATGAGAAAATTTGATATAAGTCAACCCGCATAACGTAAAGTCATTCTTGAAATGCTTAAAATTAAGTAGCGGGAAGTATCATGAAAAACTAAGATAATAAAGTTTGCTTAATTCAAAGTTTATTATGAAAATAAAAGTAGATTGTCATGAGGAAGCAAAATAAATTTCATAAGGGTCAAAATAAAATTTTACTTATGAGGAAATTAAAATAAGTGAATTGAATGTCAAAATTGGCTATGAGGTATCCATATAAGTGATGCATGTCGTTTGGGTATACAAAAGTTGCGAAATGAAAATTTCTACCAAGTTCGTTATTTAATATCATATAACGAAATTATCATGGTAAATTAAAATGACCGGCATTGTAAATCGAGAAATCGACGTAAACGATTTTTGTCTTTAAAATATAATTTCTATAAAGTTTTGCATGAGGATTTCAAGAAAATTACAAGCTATAAGTTTGTGAATTTCTTGAAAAATCAAGGCGAAACTACCAAAAGAAATTTAAAACGAGTTGAATCGTAAGATGCAAATTTTATTGGTGAAAATTTATAATGAACCAAAGATGTATGATGAAAGTTGTTATGAGAATAAATTTGGGTAACGAAAATTTTACCATGTGTACTATATAATATGGTGTAATTTAAAATGTCGTGAGAATTTAAATAATCGATATTGTAAAATGATAGTTCCAAAATGAACGGGATCGTTATAAAAATGAAAATTTATGAAATCTTGTATGAAAACTTTAAAGGCAAGTTAAAATCTATATAATGGGAATTTACTTGAGAATTTAAGGTAAAATTTATCATAAAACCTTTTTAATATGATGAAATGCATATGATAAAAATTGGGTTTATAAATAGTCTTAATGAACAAGAATGACATACATAATAAAAATCACTATAAATAGTTCAAAATATATATTTCTTTTTTGACTTATATTACAATAAACGAAATTTGTAATAAAATCGCGGTGTGAATTCAAGAGGAGAAAATTTGTATAAAAATCTTATAATGTGAAATCAAAACATATTAGAATTATTTACTATGAAAAATAAATTTTATAACTGAGGACTTGTGATGAGAATTTTTAAGGCGAAATAAAAGGAAAAATTGTTTATATCCTAGAAATTTGTAGATAATATCTTAAGATTTAAAGGCGGAAAAGTCGCGCATGAACCACCATGACTTGATATTCCGACACTAAAAACCTTTTTACAAAAATACATTGTTGGTGTCTAAACATGTGCACGTACCACCGCGTCTTTTTCATGTTTTCGACTCACATAACGATTGTAACAAATATAATAAATCGCAATACAACGTCATGTCAAAACACTAGTCCATGAACCACCGTGGTTCTATTGTTTAACACCGAAAATTAGGATGGCGACCGGAACGCTCGCATTCGACAACTTAAAGTGGTCATCTCATATGAGGCAATATTTAAGGAGATTTGAAACAACGGGATCAAAGTTAAGCTCGTGATCCATAAAACACAATAAAAACTAATGTTTTTGCGTTTTAAGGTAAGGATACCTTTGAGTACTATGAAAGTGTGTGTATGTGTATATTTATGATTTGATGAAATAAATAAGTATATAAATAAACAAGTGTAATGAACAATCAAGTAGGGTTAAACACATATAGGTAACATGTATAAGAACCCTAAAGCATAGACTATACTAGGTCGTTACGTCTAACCACCTATCCTATAGTCTTGTGGCTCTGATACCAATCTGTCACACCCCGACCAAAGGTAGCGGAACATGCCGGGGTGCAACGTGATTGGACAAATACACAAGACGCTATTAAAGCGACAATATTTAATAAACTCATTTTATTTCATAGAATCAATAAACAACACATTTTGTTCATACAAAACAAATCAAATACAAGTAAACAAATATATATTGTTCGTTTAGATAATATCCTAATAGTCTTGATAACGTTTTTCGTCAAGTTCTCGATCAACAAAAGTCAAACCTGTAACATTGCATAAAATAAAGTTTGTCAACTCAAAGGTTGGTGAGCAATTTCATAGTTTGAACAAATATGTATATAATAAGAAAATTTCCACAATCTTGTATACGAAACAATAAATAAAAGCAATAATTTGGATAAAATGAGGACGCTAATAAGAATACATTAGCGGCACCGTCTATAAGAGAATACCAAATAGATTCGGATTTCATGTGGTCGTTAATAAGAATACATTAACGGCAGCGTGCTATAAGAGAATACCAGATAATTCACGGATTTATGAATCAACCAACCAAAAGCAGTAAACACATAAGCATGTAAGCATAGAACACCAAATCGAGCATTTATTTAAGTAAAGTATACAATAAAGTGTGTGGTTTACGACTCAAGTATAAAGCATTTAGTTTGAATAAGATGCAATATCACCCCTAAAATGAAAGATGGAAAACGGGGTAAGAAAAGTACTCACATTTCAAGTAATAAACTTGATCGGTAAGAAGATGAGCAACCAGAAAGATGTAGTTTAATGAGCAAGGCCTAAACGAAAGAAAAATTCGTGTATTAGGAAGGGTTGTTTTGGGAAGGCTTTAAAATAAAGGCAAGAAATGTAAACAATCAAAGTTTAAGATTTGTAAAGTAACTATTTAAGAAATTATAGAAATAACCATTTAAAAATGCAAGTTTGCTTAATATTTACTCAACATATTTTAAGTAATAAGGTGTGTAAAATGCAAGAAAGCAAGTTCCTTTGGAATCAAGATACTAAAACGAGTTTTAACGAGTGTTCGGGTTGTTGGTTCGGGTCTTGATAATTGGTCAAACCCAAGTCAACTTTTCCAAACAACATATGTTATGAGATAACTCAATAGAATCTAATAATACTTAACCAAGTATGTAGTTCTACTGTTTTAGAACTAACAACGTCAGTTAAGCGAGTGTTGGTTTCGTCGGTCCAGCTTTGTTATAAGATCAAGTTGGATCCAACATTTTCAAGTACTTAAGAAGATAATTAAAATCAGTTTATAAAGTATTTTTAAAGATTTATACAAGTCTTGATAGCTAAAAACACACTTGTGTGTCTTAAGCAAGAGAAAATCGGTTTAGTTCGGTTTCCATCTCATAATAAGTTCCTAGATGGTTTCCACATGCCCAAATATCAAAGAACTTGTATAATAATTTATAAATGAATAAACGTGAGTTTTACAACCAAAAAGTTAACAATAAAGTCTTTAAACGAAAGTTTGGTTTGGTTCGGTTTCCATCTCACTTTTTTCTCCTGTCGGAAGGGGGTCCTGTTGAAAGCAAGAAAAGGCATTGCAAATGGCGTGCCCTTACTCTAATTATAAATAAAGCTCTTTTGCGCTCTTGGCCAGGCCTGTAACAAGTATCTAAAAAATGTTTTCTTTTCGGCCGGTCAAAGCAATGACTTGAGTGAATAAGTTCATAGATGGTTTCCACATGCCCAATAACTAACAACTTGTATAATAATGATTTTTAAAACTTAAATCTAACATAAAGCATGTTTAAACAATTGTTTAACAAAAACTAGTAAACAAAGTTTGGTTTACGGTCTAGAGCTATTTACGGTCAAACTGAGGCTAGACTCTTAGATCCCATAACCATGGAACTTGTAAATATGACAAACAAACTAAACTGAGCAGAAGTTAGACATGGTTAGTATGTATAAACAAGTTATATAAGTATATATATATATCAAGAACACGAAGTCCTCCATGAAGCCTTGCCTTACGAGGCCTGAAACTTAACCAACCGGAGCCGGATAAGTAACTACCAAAGGTAAAAAGGGGTGTATATTATATATATGTTGTACCACCATATTAAAGTGTTAGTAAGACTATAAGTTAATTAGAATGAAGGATTAAACTCAGTTTGACTTCTGGAAGTCAAACCTTCAAGAACACATAAATAAGAACCTTGAATCTTTGATGTTTGAGAGAGATTTTGAAGATGTAGCAGGGGAGAATGAAGGGAGATGGTGGTGTATATATAGGGTAAGGATATGGGTGTATATATCAAGTAATTGCATGCAAAATGGATTAAGACAAGACACAAAACAACAAAATTCGGATTGTTGCAGGTCTGAGGCCTCCACGCGCGGCCGCCGAAGCCTTTATGGCCGCTGGGAGCGGCGCCCATGAGGGTGGGGTTTGGTTAGCTCGTCTTGCGTGGTTCGTTTTGCGTCCCGGAAGTTCGTTTTTGATGTAATTTGATTGTTTTAAAGGCGTTTTCGAACCCCTAAAAGGGGTTTTTCATATTGAAAAAGTGGAAATGATTTAGTAACATAAAATCCAATATTTTATATATTTGAAATGTTTGGGATATAAATCGGGTCGGTTTACATGATAAACGAATACGTAAACGAATACAAATAGGATCCGAAATTGACGAATGTCACAAATAATGACATAACCGTCTTAGAGCAGTCTCCTGTGATGGAGAGTTGCATATCTGGGACCGTTCCCGTCGCTTCGTTTTGGGCTAACGATAACTTCTACCATCATGGGTACTATCTAGGTGATGGAATATATCCAGAGTATGTGATAATAGTTAAAACATTCAGAGATCCGATGGATGAAAAAAGATAGTATTTTAAGAAAGTGCAAGGGTACGCGAGAAAGGATATCGAGAGGTGATTTGGTGTTCTTCAACAACGATAACATTTTGTTAAAAATCCTTGTCGTCTATGGTCTTTAGAAAGAATGAAATGTGCTATGTATGCGTGTATCATAATGCATAACATGATCATCAAGGACGAGGGAAGAGCAATATGTCCAACTTTCATACCAGACCCGGATCCACCACGGACTCCAGCAAGTATGGAGCAAAGACTCGAAAACTCAGATTTCGTGCGGTCAGAAGAGATACATAACGCACTAAAGGAGGATTTGGTCCAATATCTTTGGATGAATCAGCGTTTGCCTGGTAAAAATGAGAATCAAAACGAGGGCAACTATGAAGACGACGACGAAAACGAGGGCGAAGACGATGAAGACGAAGAGGGCGAAGATGACGTGGATGAAGAGGGCGAAGACGATGAGGACGACAACGACGACGAGTGGTTTTTTTTTATTTTAATATAATATTTATTTAATAAAATATTATTGTTATTTGATTATTCTTAATAAAAAAAATTTAAAAAAAAAACAAAAAAGTGTACAAGTGACTGGGCACCACGTGACGTATAACGCCTGGGGGTGGAGCTTTATGACTACACCCTGTTTTTGTAAAAATCCATAACTCTGACTGGGTGTCACGTGGTGCATAATGCCTGGGGCACGGGCTTTATGACTACACATGGTCTTATGAACTTTTTAAAAGAAGTTTTTAAAAAAATGTTTGAATTAGCTTACGTGTCTGGGAAAACCAAAATGACTAAAAATGACACTCTTTTTTAAAAAGAGTGTAATAGGTTTGAGGGTTAGAGGGGTGTGATAGGTAAATCAAACCTATTAAGTTAATAAGTTACATGTTCCAAAATTTTCAAAACCCCTTTATTATGCCTTCTCCATAAATTAAAATCCATAAGACCTTATGGTTTGTCAAACACCTTATATACCTTATTAACTTTTCAAAAAGTTTATAAGTTATAAGTTGATGAAAATAAGGAATCCCAAACACCCCCTTAGTCTCCCATGAATTACGAGATTTATTTAAATTTTTTTTGTAATCGTTTAGTTATTTTATATTTTGTAATGGTTTGTTTTATTATATAACATAATATTGTTTTAATTTAATTAATATATAAGTTTATCACATTTATTATGTTTTTAACATTTTGGCTTCTTCAATTGAAATGTATAGGTTTTTTAGATTTTTAATGAACGAACATAAATGAACACGAACATGTTATTTTTCTAAACGACCAAATATGAATACAAATATGTGTCTTATGAAAAAGGGGCGGGCGGTTGGTGTAGGTGATGATGGTGGTTGATGCATGAGACGGGAGGTTGACGATGGTTGGTGGTAATTGGAAGTTAATCGGAAGAGAGGATAGATCAAAGACGGAGAATATGTAAATGAGAGAAATTAAATTAAAGTTTTATGATTAAAGTGTTTCACAAATAAATGAGATATTATAACCCGTTTAAGGACTATCCGGGTTTGGTGAGACCCGTGACTCGTGAAAATTATGGTTTGATGATCTTAGGGGTTACATAAATAAATAAGATGTTATCGCCCGTTTAATGGCTATCCGGGTTTGATGAGACCCATGACCAGCGAAAATTATTGTTTGATTATGAAGGAGTTTCACAAATAAATGAAATGTTATAACTCATTTAAGGACTGTTGGGTTTGATGAGACCCATAATCGTGAATTCGAGTCGAACACATGAGAAGATTTAAATCATAAATCAAGTAGTATGTTGGCCTGAAAGGAAGTGGGGAACAACCAGAAAGTGACACGTAGGATTTATTGATAGTCTGATATAGATGTGTATATGTAGATAGATAGATAGATAGATAGATATGATTTTACCTTGTTAAAGTAAGTACAAGTGTGATTTAAAGTTTGTCAAAGGAAATCTTATTATACTAATAAACAAAAATACTGATGCTTAGTTGTCCTAACTACATGCAATCCTAGCATAAATCTTCTAATATCTCTTCTCCTTAATTCATGTTATCCATGGCTCACGAGCCAAAATAGTTTGACGGGAGTTACCACATTTTCAATATATTTTATCACATTAATGACCATTTACAACAATTTAATATCTAAATTATAATTATGTTTAGTTTTCATTAAAGAATTCAACATTTTTAACAATAAGGACTTATGAATTCAATTTGACTTATACAAAACTTCTTACTTAATATAAGTATAAAGTTTTAATTATGCTATTTAGTTTAAATATTCAATTATGTGAGTATTTAGTTTTGAATCTTTAATTTAATATTCTAAACATGATCATTTAAAAAAAAACTTTTAAACATTAAAACCATGATTAATTATAACTAAAAAATTTGGATTCTTGCAATTCATGTTTTTTTGCAGAAAAAATATAAATCTGGGTTGAAAATCGTCAATTCCTTTTTTTTCTTTGACTTCATAAACCTATCACATTCAATTTAAAACAAAAGAAATAGGATAAATACAAAAACAACTTTTCATAGCAGTTACTTTCATATGACATGCTTAATGCTTCTTCGAACTCATAGTTGTATTGAACTCATAGAAATATTTAATTCTTTTTTATGTTTTGCATATGAATGTAAATTTTAGATTCTAACATTTTTAGGGTCTGTTTGGTATGAGGTAATGGAATGAATGAGGGAATGGAATGAACGTGGCAATGGAATAGACAAAGGAATGAAATAGATTATTACATTCGAATGTCTTGTTTGGTTACCATGTATGAATGAAATGATTATTCACTTTATTATTATTATTATTATTATTATTATTATTATTATTATTATTATTATTATTATTATTATTCACCAATAATGATAATAACTAGGTAATAACCGCCGCGTTGCGGCAGCGCAACGATATAAACCCGGTTAGTTTCGATTAAGTTCGTTATGATACCGAGACTAAATCAATGAGATAAATTTGTAAACGTCTAAAACGGTAACAATAAATGTACAACTTATGATCAAAATGACACGAATTTGGTCGGTATCAGTTAGGTTCATTACGGTACTCGCACAAAACCGAAAAGTAAGTTAGTAGATCCCCGTAAAAGTGATAGCCCTCATATAGCGTATAATACAAAACAGAAAAGTAAGTTAGTAGATCCCCGAAAAGTAGGAACCCATAAACGATGTTTATTCGATTGATAAAACCATGGCGTTGATAAAACTCGGACATTGTGGCGGAAGGTCGACGTGAATTCGGCCGATATCAGAGATATTCGTTATGATTCCAGAAGTAAACCAAATAAAAAATTCAAAAAATAAATATTTCAACAAAAAAAAACACATAAAATAATCTGATATAAAACATAAAAAAGTAGCAAAATATCAATGCCTTATAGGAGGTTTGAACCAGGGTTGAGAAAAAGAAAAGGACAAAGTTTAAACAAACAACAACAGAACAACCAATACACCACACAATCACAAATAGTAGAAAGTTAAAATGACTTACATAAAAGCAGAAAGAAAACTAATAAAAGAATATACAAGTTTGCAATGGCACCGACATATTGCTATTAATCTATATAGTATAATTATTATCATTAGTGAATATTATTATTAGTAGATAATAATAATTAATAATATGAATATTCATAATAACTAGTTTTTAAGGCATGCACCTTACAACAAGATTATTTAACTAAATAAACATATTCGTAAAAACGTTTAATCACACATGTACTCTGTGAAATGTTAATTTCTCAAATTTAAATATACTAAAAATTTTAATATAATAATAGTTATATTATAATATGCAAAATAATAATAATATAATGTAATAATATTGATAATATACAATAATTATAATATAAATAAATAATTGTAATATAATATTGATATAATAACAATAATAGAGATTATTATTATTATTGTTATTATTATTATTATGTTCATTCAATTTCTTGAAGGAATGAAAATAAAAACACCCCATCTTAAAGGAATGAAAATCCTATAAATGGAAGGAGTTTAATTCCTTAAGTAATAACTCATTCCATTAACACATGACATCCAAACATGTTTTAATTCATTCCCTTGAAATGATTAATTCAATTCCATCTTTTATTCCATCATACCAAACACTACCTTATTGTTTGTAATATATTATTCATTCTTTTTACCTTTAATTTCGTGTCTTTATTTCAAATAATGGATTTTATTAATTTTTTCATTTGACAAATCTCGTGTAATACACGGGTTCAAAAGCTAGTATAATATAAACCAGGATAGAGCATGTGTGATACGTGAGTGCTTAAAAACAACAATAAAAAAATTAAATTTAATAATATACAAAATAACATACCTTATGGATTTATAAGATGTAAATAATGATAAAACAATATTTTAAATTTCTAAAAACCTCATTGAATACAATATTGGATATTGACTTAAATGTTTAATGAATTGCTATTATTAGATTTAAGTGAAATTAACAATATATCATTTAAAGTCAAGAAATCTAACACGATTATTATTTAAGAGGAGTTAGTAATCGTCTTTAATTTGAAACATGAGGTCATGAGTTCGTGACTTGTATCACACAATAATTTATTTTTTAAAATTTTACAAGATGTCATGTGGATGATAAAATAGGAAATTTCCCCCATGGCATTGTTTATATAACGAGCTAAAATTTTAAGTTAGTTTGAAACGGTCTAATGTTAACTACTATATCGGTTTTTAAGGAAAGCTTAGGAACGCATAGTATATCGGATAAGAAGGAAAGGAAGATTGATATGGTTTGGGCATGCGAAGAGAAGCTACGTGTCGATGACAGTTAGAGAAGTAGAAACCATCATTGTGGAGGGGAGGAAGAGTACGTAAAGGTAGACCTAGACTCACTTGGGAAGAAAGGGTTAGGCAGGATTTGATAAAGTTACACATTTATGAGGATATAGTCCATAATAGAAGTTCGTGAAGACGTAGGATTAGGATTAAGGATCCTTTGGAAAGTGTACACCTTAGGTGGAATTTGCTTGCTTGTGTTTGTATGTTATTCTATGATGTTATTTCTTAACCACCCTATAAAACGAGAAAAAGTCCATAAGCTATTTAAAAAATATATACTTTTTGATTAATTACCAGGTACAAGGAAATGTCGTCGAGATAGAGTATTTTTTTTTAACTTGTCTTAATTACCCAGTCTCGAAGACAAATAGTTGAGATAGAGTATTTAAAGAAAATTAACTTTCTTTAATTACTCTATCTCGGGGACATGTCATCGATATACGGTGTCTTACACCAACGACGCCTTCTGTGATGACTTTTTTCTAGCTATAGCATCCGACTTGTTACAATGACAGGTATCTCGATAATGTCGAGAAGGCTTATCGATGACAATGTGGGGCCATAGGGACGACGGAAGTTGTTGAGATTGCTCCAGTTTGTTGTAGTGTTAACACAAGAAATATATACAAATATTTAATTAGGTTAACTCAACTTTAGACGTATAAGGGCTTGATAAATCCTTTCAAATAAATTTCTCAACACGAATTTGCTTGATTAATCTTTTCATATAATAGATGACAGCATTCATTGAATATAAAACAAGCGCCTTAAAGAATCAAAATGTCATCAGGCCTCTAATTCAGTGTTAAAGGAGTTTTTTCCTGAGAGGTCTCAAATTCAATACCTTGGAGCGTCAAAATATTAGCACACTTAAAATATCGTCACAAGATTCAAACTTGGATAATAGTGATTGGTGAGCTAAAGGCTTACCGCATATCCAAATGCGTTCAAAATAAATAAAAAAAGAAAAAATAATAATTTACGTGTAGGTCTTGTTGTAATTAATACGTGAGGATGTCTTCCTAAAAAATGTTTAGTTGGTGTAAACACGTATACGTCTTGTTATTAATTGAAAATGAGTAGATATAAGAGTTAGTGTTTAGAACGATTATTATATGTATGATATTAGCTTGAGGCCCCCTGTTACGATAGTATTTATGTTTTTATTTTGAAAAATTTACAAATTTTGTCCATTTGAAATTATAAAACTATGGATTGGGTCCTTTTTGAAAATGAGTTTCACTCTGTATCTTTTAAATGCATATTTCACTTGATTTTTGTCCTTTGCACTAACGACCATCCAATAACCCAGTTATGTTTAAGCATGTGCCATGCATGTGAGGGTAAAAGGGTAATTTCCAACCTTAATTATTATTATTGTTATTATTATTATTATAAAAAGTAAAATACATTTTTGAGATTGTGGTCCTCATCATTCCCATCATCTTCATCCCCCAATCTTCAACCCCAACCTACCACACCATCACTCAATAAAACAATCTTTCAACCGTAACCCAACACCACCATCACTTCGACCATCATTGCCACCACCTACAGCCGCCACTTACACCACAACCACATCGACCACGATCTTTTATCTTTCATTAAATGCCCCTTTCTTCTTTCACCATTTAACCCTAACCCACCACCACACCATCACCACTACATGCCATTAACAACCACGAATCATAGACGTTGGTAACATATATGCAAACATTAGGGTAATGGCATGAATCGACTGAGAGAAAGGCTACTGTGGCTTCCGGAGACATCATTCAGGTGGTGGAGCTAGTGGGCGACGCCAATGTCTCCAGATCTAACGCCGATTTGAGTAGCGAAATCGTGGAGGTGGAGGCTACTAGCTCCTAGAAACTTGCTTGAGGATATGATTATGGTGTTTCGTAGGGATCTGGGGTCGCAAGGATGTTGAATAGTTCAGATATGTGTTTGGTATATAAGAGGGGTTTGAAATGGGGTTTCTTAAAATGAGATGGCACCTGCTAATTGAAGAAGAACAGTGTTTTAATTGAAGATGGTCAGAGTGTTGGTGGTGGCAATGTAAGTAGCATTTGTAGGTGGTGGTAATGGTGGTCGGAGTGGTTGAGTTAGGGTTGAAGATGGTGATTTTTGAAGATGATGATTTGAAGAGGATGAGAATAATGGGGACCACAATCTCTAAAATATGATATTGATTTGACTTTTTATATAATAATAATAACAATAATAATAATAATAATAATAATAATAATAATACCGTAATAATAAAGGTTGGAAATTACCCTTTTGCCCTCACATGCATGGCACATGCTTAAACAGAACTGGGTTATTGGATGGTCGTTAGTGCAAAGAACAAAAATCAAGTGAAATATGCATATAAAGGATAAAAAGTGAAACTCATTTTCAAAAAGGACCCAATCCATAATTTTATAATTTCAAAAGGACAAAATTTGTAATTTTTTCTTTTATTTTTAATGGTTTTACTATTTTATATTTAGTAATGATAGTTTTATGTTTTAACATAGTTTTGTTTTGATTTAATATGTATGTATTAGTTTGTTAAGTTCGTTATAATTTTTACCGTTTGCCTTTTTCAATTGAGATATATAGGTTTTTTAAATTTTTAACGAACAAAAATAAACGAACACGAACAAGTAGATTTTTTTAAACGGACAAACATGAATACAAATATATGTCTTATGAAAAGGGGAGTAGTTGATGTATGTGATGATGTCGGTTGATGCATATGAGAGGGGAGGTTGATGATGGTGAATGCTAATCGGAAGTTAACTGGTGACGGAAACGATAGGCCGACGACGGAGAACAAGTAAAGGAGAGATTAAATTAGGGTTTGATGATGAAAGAGTTTCACAAATAAATAAGATGTTATAACATTGAGATAAGTTTCTCAAAAGAAATTTTATTGATTCTATGTTGTTGCATTAGTAGCGCCGCAAAGCTGTAGAGTTTAGATGGAAACACTAGCAGAGACCAAGCACCATTATAGGATCAATTGTGAATGAAATTATGTTGTAGACGATTCTATTGCAAACGTAGTTGCAGAGCTAGGATTTGACGTGACAGTGCAATATTATGGATCCAATTAAGACACTTTGACAATATATTTTCGTTATTAAGATAGCAATAATTATTTATTGGAAACGGGCAAGCTAACTGATACAATTTTAAATGTGATCAATGGCTTAAGAAACTTATTATTAATAAAAGACCATAATTGAAACAAATGTTCTAAGAATAAAGTTCATTTTAATATCAAACTTAGTAAAAAAAAACCAAACATAAACATTCACCAAGTACTATAACCTTATAGATAAACCAAATAAGTAAAAAGATACTATAATTATAGAAATTAAATTAATCTTCAACCTGTATCCCATCAAATCCCATTCTGGAACGGGTTCACCCGCATTACTAACATGAAGGGGAGCAGGAGGTATATAGACATTAATCATGTGAAGGCAAAAAAAAATGCATATTTTGATTAGGTTTTTGCAAACAAGGATTTTGGTTTGGGAAATGGCTTACATTGTTTGATGGCTAAGTGAACTAGCATAATTGAATCACACTGAATCACATCGAACAACAAATCAAAGAATTTATATATTCACCTAATAAATAAGTTTATTTTTTTTAGTTTCTAAATTTTCATTAATAACTATTTTATTATTTAACCAATGGGTTTTCTCACCCATGACGGCTGAATGCATTAGTGAAGCTTGGGCTTAGCTACAACAGCGACCGAATTGACGGACCCAATACTATGGGGTGACCGTGCTTAAAACCTATAAAATTTTCTGATAAAATCGTGAATGCTTATCCTACGAAGCAAAAAAAAATGGCCTGTAAAATCATGAATATTTACCCTACAAAGCGAAAAACCGTATACTTCGCCCCTTGCTAAGGGTGGTCTCCGGTCGCGACTAATGTGACAAAATAATGTACGAGCTTTCCTTCCAAGACGTATCACCCCTCGAGGAATGTAGATGATCGGGTGAGCCAATAGGCTCACCGGTGATCCAAATAAACCATTAAAAAAGTCAAATACCATAAAAAAACCAACATACTTTCTAGTTTTACTTATAAAGGTCCCTTAATATTTTTTTGCACATAAAAGTTCTTGTACATGCTAATTTTGAACATAATAATGAAAAAAGAAAATTAAAAAAAGGTCATTTATTGTGTACTGAACCATTAGTACCGGTTTGGTTTTGTTTGGGTTTACAGATTGAAGCATTTTTAATTTTAATAGACTCAATCTATTGGAAAGGTACAATTATTCATTAGTTCAAATACTGTACAATTATTCATTAGTTCAAATACTGTCATACTGATGCAGAAAAGAAGATGCTTCATCCACAATGGTTAAAATTTTCATTTGTTTGGATGATGTGTCAATATAACAAACTTTAGGTGACAATAATTCACCATAGTGTGCTCAAGTCCATGGCTGCAAACTTGCAGTTGCAGCAAACATATAGTGTAGACCCCACCCCTCTTATATACACACATAATATATACACATATACAATATAAATACATATTTGATATTTTTAATGAGGTTTGTATAGGTTTGTTGTTGTGGAAAAAAGTTGGGGTTTTTAAGAAAAGTTTGGAATCAGATGTGGCGATGATGTGTCAGTTTGTATGGGTTTGTTGTTGTGGATAGTAGGTTCAACTAAGGAAACAAAAATATAACATATAGCATATGAAGTGTTTGGTGGAAATGATGGATGGCAGCGTGTTTATGATTTTGGGGTTAAATATGTTCATTTACTTTTAAATTTTAATGCCATTAAATTTAAATGTATAAAAAGAATTAGTTAATTATACGTAATAAACAGAATATAAAAAAAGTAAAATATATATTAATCTTACAGTTGTTTTATCCTACAGGCTTCTGACATAAAAGTTTTGAAATCGACCGACCGACTGACCGAAAGTTAAATGTAAAAACCAACCGTAAAACCAAACCAATAACTTGTTTGGATGGTTTCACGGTTTATACCGAATCATGAACACCACTAACGAACATAAATGAACGAACAAAACATGTGTTCATATTTGGTCATTCAAGTAAACGATAACTAAATCACTTATAAATTGTTTATTTTTTTTATCGTTGTTTAAAATTAGCATATACAAGGACTATTGGACTTTTATGTGAAAGAAAGTGTTGGCGGACTATAATAAGAAAAAGTATAAAGTATTTCTCTTAAATATAAAACAAAAGTTTTTTTTATCTATATTCAAAAACTCATACAATTCTCCCGCCATTTCTAAACAACATCATTGATCTGCAACAAACATCTTCTTCTTCAGACATTACAAACAAACCCTAATTCCAATTCTTGTTCATGACCTTCAATGGCGGAAGCTATCGATTTCTCGAATACTCACCGCGTACTTCTTCTCATAGACCTCCAATCCCAAAACCCTAACCCTAATTACATCAACTCCATTCTCACCACCTCAAAACTCCTTCTATCCTTCAATTCACTCTCTTCTTCACTCTTCTCATTCAATTTCCTCTTCAGTTCTAATTCAATCCCCTTCAATTCACCCGAACACACTCTCGAATCACTCTCCAACGCCCTCCGATCCATTCGCTCTAACAAACCGACCTCTTCACCCGTAAATTGTGCTCAGTTAGCCAGATTTTTGATTCAGCTCGGTAACGCGTACGAATGGAAGTCCGAACCCGAGAAATGTTCAGGTTGTGATCTTACGAGAATTCGATCGAATTTGATTGTATTGCTGTCTTTGTCGATCGGTGAAGTCGTTAGCGGATTTTATGTGTGTAGATGTGAATAAGGATTTGGATGGTTGTCGAGGTCGGTTTCGTGATTGTTTTGGTGATGTTAGTGATGTATTTAATGGTAAGGATATTCAGTTTTGTTGGATTGATGTTTGTAGCGGTGTTGGAGAACGTGAAGTTAGTGAATCGGAGGAGGCGTGTGGTTTTGTTAAAGATGAGATTGGTAGATTTGGTTGGGGGTTTTGTTTGGCCGATTTGATTGTTTTAGGCTCTGCTCTTGTTCCTTTTGGATTGATGTATCAGAATATTGCGGTGTCGTGTAAGTTGCTAGATTGTTGTGGGTTGGATAAGAGGATTCATGGAGAATTAGTGCTTGAAGTTTTGGATGTTAGTGGTAAGCCTTTACAGTGCAAATGCTGTGATCTTGAGTTGCTGCATTTGAAGGTATCATCTGACATTATTAAAGGCTCACAAGCTCAACATCTCAGTTTGTTGAACACGTTTTTTGGTAGTTTTAATGATGAGATTATGAAATTGTGTCTTGTCCGTTAAGAAGCATACCGAGTATGCATATCTTGAAGAATTTTCTTCTGAATTTGTCTTGGTTAAGTCTGCAGAGTCTGGAAAAAAAGGGAAGGACGGTTTGAATAATATGTTTACCGACAAGGTTTTTGAATTACTTGGGAAACATTGTGTGCCAACTTGGCAGATATTTCTTAGTTTTTTGTACAAGGAGGGCTATTGGGCTCTGTTATCATTATCTAACAGTAATCGGGATTCTTACATGGGAATTCTCAAACCCTTCACGGTTAATTCAGCTATGCTCTCGCTTGCAGATAATAATCATATTTTAGTTCAAAATTCTTGTAAAACAAATAATGCAGGTGACGTTGATCCTCAAAAGGGCGTATTCCCTTTTGAGAGAACAAGGATGAAAAAACATGCATATCGGGAGCTCCACTCAAAAGGGCGTATTCCCTTTTGAGAGAACAAGGATGAAAAAACATGCATATCGGGAGCTCACATGGAGCTCGTTCTGCAAGGCAGCGTATGAGTATTTGGATGTGGATTTAGCAGAGGTTTACTTTGCTCATGGCATAAAAAAGTTTAAGAAGTTAAAGTTTCTGAAATGCTGGATGAAAGAAGTGAAAAAACGTAGCTTTTTGTTGAACAGCATGCCACCTGGATCGTGCCAAACGGGTCCAGATTTAAATCAACAGAAAGAAACTGACGGTAATGATAATTTGGCTGCGAGCTATCAAGAAAAGGTTAAACCTTTGCCTGTTCTGATCAGACAATAATGCAGGATGATGATGGTTTAGTATCATGTTCAGAAACTTCAGAATCATTTTTCAGTAATTTACCTAAGAAGATTCAACTCGGGGTTGAATCTACTGGAATAGATTTAAAGATATTGGCAGAGAGACTTGTACATTCATCCCTTTATTGGCTACATAGAAAGCACGAAACCATGGAGAATCTTGATGAATCTTGCACCATGCAATTGCAAGTTGCTGAAATCATTAAGTTATTACTACTCGAGCCCCGGGATTTGAAGGAACATAAAGATTATAATCCAAGTTCTACCTCTAAATACCTAGTCCGAGAGTATCCTTCAGTTGTTTTATTTTCTTTAATTTGTTATTTATTCTTAATATTATGTCTTTATATAATCTAATAGCTTCTTTAACAAACTTAAGATATGAATTACAAATTTTGCTTCGGTTGGAGATATTTCAGTCAGAATATGCAGGAAGTATGAAGCGGTTTATGAAGATGAAACTTGTGAAACAAATTTGCAATCTTTTGGAGATCATTCAGTACCTTGTGGAAGGAGGCTTTCAAGGCGATTTGATTCTTTATGATTATGTTGAGAGAACCATAAAAACAAGGTACTTAGTAGTTATATGTAAAGATGATACAGCTAGCATTTTAAAATGAAAGTATAAATATTCAGGTATTCAAAGACTCTAGGAGACGTGATCGACGAAATCTATGATCAAATGGACCTCTTGCCGTTTGGTGAAACCGATGATGAAGATCAGGCGTTTATGTTTAACAGTGAGGATAGCTATCAATCTTGGAGACAGAAACTCATGAGAAATGACACGTCAGCAGGTAAGATGATTCAAGATTCAGTATCTTTAATACACGAACCTAAAAAGGTCAACTCGAGCCAACAAGATGAAACAAAAGAGGACCATGTCCGAAAGTTAAACGATGCTCGAGAGAAAAGAGAGAGGGCTAGAAGGCTTGCCTCTTACACAAGGCAAATGCCTGATTTGCAACGGGTTTGGGCTCCAAAGCAGTCAAAGCTGACGAAAGTCAAACCCGAGACATTAAGGAAGAAACAGTTGAGGGATGGTTATGGTGTTGTTTGCGAGACTCCATTGATCGGTAGCAAACCTTCAACTCCTTCCGGGCAGCGGGCTAATCCTGTTACCAAGGCATTATTTCAAGCCTGACCTTATATTATTAGAAAAGATATAACAGAACAAGCTAATGGTGCTCAAAATGAGTCATGCATGATTTTTAGTTACTTATTTTTTTGTAAAGTATGGAACTGTAAGGTTAATGCAACTTTTGACCACCTGTCTGTTATCTTTGGTAATTCATAATATAAGTGGATAACTCACATATGATGTCCAGAATCCAGACTAAAGATTATGTTTTATAAGAGAGGGGTGGCAATTCCTAACACGACCTGAGCACGACACGAAAAAACAGTTTTTGATTGGCTAAATCATGACTATATAATAAACGTGTTAACCCTGAGCATGACTAGTTTTATAAGTGGGTTAACCTTCGTTTTCAAATAAGTTTATGTTCAGATTTTAGAAATGAAGCATGATAATAGTTAAAGTTTGTATTTTGATTTAATTTTTCAGTTAACTATTAACTTCTCAAAGTGAAATTAGTTTTTCCTTTTGAACCATTTCATCAACTCATCGTTTCCAACATAGTTATTATTATTACTCGTGTTGGCAAAGAAACATTAAACTCGATTTTAAAAATGGGGTTGACATGACACGACACGAATAAAGATACGGATCGGGTTATGGTTGAATAAATTCAAACCACCAATATGAAACCTATCAACCGCCAACACGACACGATTGACCCCTATATATGTAAGATTGGACCAAAAGTTGGCTTGAATCATTACTGTCCGGTTTTGATGTTTTGCAATTTGACTGAGATAATAGTAAATGACGTGTACGAAATTTGCTGAATTATTGGGCTAAAGAACCCATATATCTTTTTTATTTTTGAACAGTTGATGTTATTGAAAGAAAAAAGCCTAGACTAGCAAGAGGCTAGACTAGACTAGACACAACAAAAACCCAATACAAAACGCCAACACAAGAAAATCAAAACGAAAAAGTGTCCCGGAAACACCGAAACAACCCAATACAAAGAACCCATGTCTAACATGGGTTTGACTTTTGGGTATTTATTAAATACGAAGTATTATTTTTGTAATTAAGAATGTAAACGAACCCAAATTTTACTAGGAAAACCTGAGAAATATGGGGCATGTATTTGGATATGACATTAGATATTGGATTGGTTTTAATAAGTTTACAGGTACTGTATTAGGTGATATCTGCCTGCCCGATTACATTTTGCCACATTAAAACAGAATATTTAATACAGTATATGTTATAATCTTTAAATATAATAAATACTTGAAATTATTAAAACTATTGAAGTATACTCTTGGTATTTGAAGTGAGTTTGAGATCGGATTTAAGGTAATAGTCATGCGGAAACGAGAGACAATGAGTAACAGATACCTGTCATCTATGAGACCTGGTTTTATAACCGAGAATGAGATTGAAATTATCAATATATAACCGGTTATTTGTATTAACAACATGTTTTTTTAAATGTTATTGCATACATGTTGTATATAAAGAAAACTAGAAATACAAAATGAAGAATGAAGCTAATGTATGATCAATTATATATATATATATATATATATTAATTTGAAAGTTAAGCACCACTCACATCTGGCTACTGTTCTACCGCTACTTTCTTTTATGCAGAAGTTACAAGTCAAATATGCACAAAGTTGTTGACACGTTTAATGACACGTGTTCACTTATCCCTTCGTTGGTTTCCTGTCTATGGCACTAGTGCCTTTGAATCTATCTAAGAACGTGGCCCAGCGCCTGCTGTTATGGTGAAAGCGGAATTAGATGACTGCCGCCTTTTGTTGTTGTCTGTTACTGACTTCGAATCTTTGGTTTGAGTCCATGATGGTAAGAGCTTGACTGGTCGCTACCCTGCCGTTGTCACCGTCTATGACTGTGGTTTTGTATGTTAAAGGCTATGATGATACCTCATAAGACTTATCGGAGCCGCCTATAAGAATAGCTTTGTCTGAGAGGTGGTTTTGTATGTTAAAGGCTATGTGTTAATTAGTTGTATGAACTTATATGTGTTTTTTTGTAATTTTCATTCTAGTTTCTTTCTTTTAAATTTTACTCTTTGAAATCTTTTATGTGTGTATTTGTTATAGTTTTCGTTGATTTTTTTTTCATTGTAACTTGGTTTGTATGAGTTGTTTTTAGTTTGGTGTTTTGAGTTTAGATTTGTTTGATTGGTTTCGGCAGAATTCTTATAATGATATGTTATGGTTCTAATGTTCGTTTTTAGGTTTCAAATTTTAAATTCATTTGATGATTACTACTATGAAATTTGGGCTTATGGCACCAACGAAAAAAGGATGTGCGGTGATAAATTTATCATTCTGTCAAATATGCCTTTGATTGGTCTTAAAAGAAAGGCAATATTACTTGGTTGTAAGAATGCTTATTGAGGAAAAAAGGTTAACCAAGTCTAAAAAGTCAGATTAAAGGAAATAGTTCCTTTTCAAAAAGAAACGGTGGTGTGATCGAAAAACGCACTATGGGTTGGAGTGTGTGGAGTTGAAAATTTTGATTACGAACGATTGATGTCGGGGGCATGCAACATAATGAGACGATAATGCGTATCAACTGACAATTTCACACCTGTTAACACATATCGACAACTGACAATACCACGCCCGAGCTGCGAAGCGCGGGTAAACCTCCTAGTTAATATATCATTTCATAATTAAATTTAAATTTCATAACTAAACAAAATCTCATTAAATTAAAACAAATAAGTTAAATCCGTAACCATTTCCGTATTGTGCCCCCTTTTCCATTAGATTTTAATGTCGTTTTAATTTTGAATCTATTTTTTATTTAATTTAAAACCTTGTTATATATTTATCTTATGTTTGGTTATCGAATTTACTTGTAACACCTATTTTTTAACGTTAGTGTTAAAATTTAATGTGGAACTTGATAAATTACCAAGAATTTATCAAGAATTTATAGATCATCAAATTACTTAAATATAAACTGTATTTATAAGGTTTTTAGTTGTCAATAATTTTAAGTAGGAAAAAATGCTTTTACTTTTATTAAAACGTGTAATGTTGCTATTTTAAATTTGAATACATAGAAGGTGACATGCTGCCTATATATGCATTTCATGCTAACTTCTGTAGAAGAAAAACGGAGCACCAAAAGCTGCCGGAAGACACCGCTGCCACCGTACACCGGCTCTGTTCGTTCTTCACCTTCAAAGGTAATGGACTAGAGTTTGGTTAATTGGCCAAGATTTTCTGATATTCTTAATGATCATCATCGTCTTCTTCTTCATCTCTTCACTTAAAAGTCGAATAATACACCGGAACCCGAACAGGTTTTCGGTCCTATCGATATTTTAAGTTTTTTATTTTGAATTAGGAATTTTTTAGGATAATCAACTACAAATATATTAATTGTAACAACACCAGATTAATTTAATTGTTGACGAACGGTGCAGGTTATATACTTTTAACTTATTCCATTAAAGGTTAACGTGTTTAAAAAGATTATTTGTGACAAAAAAAACTAAGATTATGACATTATGCAACATATCGGGTCAAGTTGTGTCTGTTGAGTTAGGATTAGCAAATGAAACAAATTTTTAAATAAGTAAAAAATAAATAAGCATATATGTTTAAATTTCCTTATAAGATTGTCTTGTTATTGTAGATGTCAACCATGGAATACACGACAAACATGGTGCATCCGGTTCGTACACTATTCATCAACCGGCGTATTGTAAGTAATATATGCCTCCTTAACTCATTCACAATAATAGCTGTTATAATATCTTACATAATTCTTTTTTTTTCCTGATGCAGACACTAGAAGATTTACAATATACCGATAGAAGCTTAACCCGATTTTGGGTTAAGTTAGGCATCACCCTCGTTGCATTTTTCATATTTAGTTTTAGGAACCGTCTATTTAGGTAGTCACTGTGGAATTTATGTAGACAAGTTTGGCATGCCTGATATGTATGCCAAACCAAATACAAATAATAATATCGTAGGTAATTATAGCAACACTATTAGTTTTAGGGGAAAGGGATCATATGCAGCATCCTTAGACTCGGTCACATACAGTACTATTGCCACAGCTATAGGGTGTCCAAATGTGACTGCTGCTTCAACCTACACCGCCATGTTTCCACTCTTCAACGTTGAGCAACATATTGCATTGCAATTTGAGGCCCCTTAGACTCGGTCACATACAGTTTATTGTCACAGCAACGGATTGCAATGCAACGGATTGCAATCCAGTCAACATCGAACATACATTGCAATCCGTTGCTCAACGTTGAAGAGTGGAAACGTGGCGGTGTAGGTTGAAGCAGCAGTCACATTTGGACACCCTATAGCTGTGACAATAGTACTGTATGTGACCGAGTCTAAGGATGCTGCATATGATCCCTTTCCCCTAAAACTAATAGTGTTGCTATAATTACCTACGACATTATTATTTGTATTTGGTTTGGCATACATATCAGGCATGCCAAACTTGTCTACATAAATTCCACAGTGACTACCTAAATAGACGGTTCCTAAAACTAAATATGAAAAATGCAACGAGGGTGATGCCTAACTTAACCCAAAATCGGGTTAAGCTTCTATCGGTATATCGTAAATCTTCTAGTGTCTGCATCAGAAAATAAAAAGAATTATGTAAGATATTATAACAGTTATTATTGTGAATGAGTTAAGGAGGCATATATTACTTACAATACGCCGGTTGATGAATAGTGTACGAACCAGATGCACCATGTTTGCCTTGTATTCCATGGTTGCCATCTACAATAACAAGACAATCTTATAAGGAAATTTAAACATACTAGTAGGTACCCGCGCGATGCGGCAGAGCCGTAAAGTTCCAACATGATACTCGTTCATATTAAAAAAAACGCGTGTTACGGTAAGGTTTCTCACATATAATTTATAATCCGTTGAAGTTTAATGTGCTACAAAGCAACAACAATAAACATTAAGATATGTGCAAAACAACCATATTTATTGTTTAATGTTGGTTTGTTTATTGTTTTAATCATGTTGCTAAAAAAAAGTTGTCATTTACATATAGCCAACCCAGCATATAGTCAGCACTCAACCCAAATACAACACTAAGGTTTCACAATTTTTAATTATGACTTGTTTAGGGCCTCATACGACTATTGTTACTATTGAAAAAGAAGAAAAAAACATCAAAGTTGGCCGCCAAGATTCAACTATTAATTGTTTACTAATTCCATATTTACTAAACAAAAAGTCCCATTTGTCTCCTTAAACCGTCCTTCCCATTAACCGCATTAAGCTTCGTGTCAAATATAAGTGTGGCCCCACACCTGTAACTTGTTGCAGCAGCCATTCTTATGCAGTGCTGCATGCATCCATGAAACTTATGGCAGCAGCTTGCTGCAATAATATTGCATTAGTTTCAAGTTCATGGGTTGGTAGTTGATGTAGATGGCTTTAGTATTGCTAATTTTCTATGAATGACGCTATAGATTGATCAAGAAACACCCAAAGTAAGGTTTTTATAAGTTTCATAGATATGCTTTTTATCTCTTTTTTGTGTATACCAAACTGAGGAAAGTATACCAAATTGACTCATTTACCCCTAAAGAGTGAACACTCCTCAAGTCAATACATTGTCTGCATTTTGCACCAATGAAAGGAACCAAAACATAGTTCGGTTCAGTTTTGGTTTCGATTTTTAGTTTTGGTTGCATCTTGGAGAAAATGATCACCATTAATCGGTTTTTAGTTTCGGTTCAGTTTTGGTTGTTTTGTTTCAGTTTGGTTTCAATATATTCGGTTTTTGAATTCGGTTCGGTTTCAGGTTTCAGTTTTGTTTCGGTTCAGTTTCGTCTTTTTTTCGGTATTTTGTTCGGTTTTTTGTTTCACTCGATTAAAGGCTTTCAGTTTTTTAATTCTTTTTTATGGTTTCAGTTGACTTTTTTTTTCGGTTTTTTGTTTCACTCGATTAAAGGCTTTCAGTTTTTTTTTTCTGTTTATATGGTTTCAATTCGGATTCAGTTGTTTCATTTCAGTTTAGTTTCAATATATCGAATTTTGGATTCGGTTCGGTTTCAGGTTTTAGTTTCGTTTTGGTTCAATTTCGATTTTTGTTTCACTTTGACTAAAGTTTTTCAGTTTTAATTTCTATTTTTTTGGTTTTTGGCTGGATATTTTTCATCCAGAACTCAGCAAACGCAAACCGGAGACACGAATGCGGACTGCCACAAACTTGACAGTCCTGCACCTTACTAATAACCATGTTTCAATATCTAACAGATGATTATAAATTATATCATAAAAAAAATTAATTGACCGTCAAGATTGTGACTTACTAATCGTTTGGTTATATAACAGATTGATTATAAAATTTTACCAGTGCAGGTAGAAGCTCAGAAGCGTTAAGTGAAAGTGCAGCCCCGATAGCTATCCAGGATTGTTTCAACGATCCATTTGTTTGCACTGCTGTAGTCGCTTTGACTACAGATGCTATCAGCTCGTTATCCAGCCTAAAGTAAAATATATATGAATTAGATTAAAAAAAGGAGTACAAAATAATTAATCATGGATGCCAATACAAACCAATATTGATCAGGTTTTTTTCAATGTGAAAACTCAGGATACAAGTCTATATAAAATGAAAAAAATAAGAGCCGAATGTGTTCATTTAAACTTATAAAAGTAACCTTAGCTTCTTCCATTTAAAAAACTTGCATTATCAAGTCCATCCAACATGAAAGAGTCTTTTCTGGCTAATGAAAGCATCACAAATACTATATTTTTTTCACTCAGCCAAAAACTTAAACAATGCACATTCGACTATAAAAAAATAATAACAAATAGAAGGCAATATACCAGTATTGGTGTTAGCTGTCCTTCCAAGTCCAGTCACCCCTTAGCAAATGTAGCAACTGACATTTATTTGAAAGATACAAATGTTTAACTGCAAATAGTTTGATGAGGAACTATATTTTGAATTTGCCTCTATTAATGTCAGCATAGCCATCATATGAACAAACATATGTAATTCAACCATGAATCAGCAACACTTATGTCATGTCGTTCATCGCTTAGACTTTTCCATTTGTAATCGATCATTTCTCGAAATCCTAATTCAAAAAAAAAATACGCTTAAACGTTAAACATGAAAAATAAACGATTCATCAAATTTAAGCTTGATCAGTGAGGCCAAGTAAAAGCGATAAGTAATTTTCCAATAATTGTAACAATTCAGAAACATTTACAATAAGTTTCAAAGTCAAACTAAAGCATCAAAGTCCTATTGAAGTCGCCTAATCGGTTGTTACCGCCGGTTTGAAAAACTAAAGCATTAGAAGTTGTACGGTATGCCTTAAATTATGCACAACTCTTAAATTTAAGTGATTTTGTAAAATTACCATTTTGCCTTTCCTATATGTATTATAATAGTATAGATATAGATATTGCCTCATATTGGCTATTAAAAGTCAAACTAATACAATTTATTGCATTAAAACTAAACACAGATTGACCTATTTTAAAAATTTTTCAAATGTAATTATACCTTCATTGTGTGAAACTTCCTTCAGCGCACTTAACTTCAAACTTGAATACTCCTCTGGTCACCATTAACAAACTAATCTTAGGTTTAGTGCTAAAGCTTTATGATTCAAATCAATAAACAATAAAAGTTATCATCCACATCAATAAACAATAGAAACCTAAAAAAACACCAAAATTAAAAATTAACTCACCACATCCACATCTACAGACTCAAATTTACATGCAAAGGTTTCTTCAATGTTCTGTCTAAATAGGTTCGGTTCGTGTTCGCATCTACCCAATAGATTTGTGAGTTTACTCATTTAACCCATTTATTTATTTTGATTTAATGTTTTAGTATAATTACTAGAGATTTTTTTGCTGGAAATTAAAAGTTTTTAAAAACATGGCATATTAGTATGCATAATGTACAAACTGTTTCAGGTTAAACACGTTGTGTTTGTGTCAGCCTGTAAAAACAAGTTGTGTTCGGGTTTTTGTGTGAAATGATTTTGGGTTCAGGCCGGGTCCAACCCTGCCAACCTGTTAAAACAACCGTTAAGCAGCCCAGGACCTGCACTAACCATAAAACTAAATTTTACATACCAGATAACAATGCCAAAAACAAATTAAAACCATAAACTTCAAAAATTTATATACCTTACTGAATTGATAGTCTTGCTTTGCATTCTCCGGTGCTTTGATGAAGCTTTTATTTGTTGTCGTTTCTTTCCCAGTTATTAACTTGTACAAATGAAATCAGCGTAGTTATCCCTTGACTGTCCAAAAATAGCACAAAAAAAATCATTATATTTCAAGGAACCATTGTGAGTACAATGATATTTATTAATAAAGAGAAAACCTACCGAAGATGTTCACCTCATTATTTATTGCAAAAACCCTTGCAGCATCAAAGAGACAATGATAATATTCTGCATGAACCTAATAACCCAAATTTTGAAAAAGATATTAAAACACAACAACATTGATTCTTCCCAACTCAATATATATACAAACTATATCCCATATTTTAAGGATAGATCTCCAACTAAATACAAGATCAACATAAATTTATAATTCAAATAATTCGTTATCTATTACTCCCCCGCAGTCGAAGCTGGAGGAGGACGAATGCCAAGACTGGAGCGGAAGTCTTCAAATAAAATCTTGGGAAGGCCTTTCGTAAAAATGTCTGCCACTTGAAAACGATGTGGGCATGTGGACGATGCGGACACTTCCCCGACGGACTTGCTCACGGACAAAGTGAATGTCGAGTTCAATATGTTTAGTTCGCTGATGTTGAACCGAGTTATCCGACAGGTAGATAGCACTAATGTTGTCACAATACACGAGTGTAGCAACCGTGAGAGGTCGTCGTAGTTCCAGGAGCAAGTTGCGTAACCAGCAAATTTCTGCGACCACATTCGCAGCGCCTCGGTATTCAGCTTCTGCGCTTGATCGAGATACGGTAGATTGTCGTTTGGATGACCAAGTAAGTAGATTATCTCCAAAATAGACACAGTACCCGGATGTTGAGCGACGCTGTGTCCAGACAGCCCGCCCAGTCCGCGTCGGTATATGCATGAAGCGATGATGCCCATGTCGAACCCAAAGTGATACCGTATGATAGTGTGCCTTTGATGTAACGTAAAACACGTAACAAAGCATGCCAGTGGGACATTTTCGGCGCATGCATGTGTATGCACAATTGTTGAACCGCATACGATATATCCGGTCGTGTAAAAGTCAAGTATTGAAGTGCTCCGGCTAAGCTCCGATATAGTGACGGATCTTGAAAGTCGATTCCGTCATGAGTGCTGAGTTTTGGCTTTGTGTCGACTGGTGTAAGTACCGATTTACAATCTGACATTCCCGCTCGATCTAGGATATCTCCCATGTAAGTTTGCTGAGACAAAAATAGGTTATTCCCGGTTTGTTTAACGGATACGCCCAAAAAATAGCTTAGTTCCCCGAGATCTTTCATTGCAAACTCGACAGCCAACTTTGCCATGATGTGAGTACAAAGGGCGTCGGAAGAGGCGGTGAGGATTATGTCATCAACGTATATGAGGAGATACGTCGTGTCGTTACCGTGATGATAGACGAACAGAGAATTGTCACACCGACTTTGAACAAATCCCATAGTGGTAACGAAGTCCGTAAACCGTTGGTACCATGCTCGTGGAGCTTGTTTGAGACCGTACAATGACTTCTTTAAGCGACAGACGTGGTCCGGATAATCTTGATTGCGGAACCCCATCGGTTGATACATGTAAACGATCTCGTGTAATATCCCGTGTAGGAATGCGTTGGTCACATCAAGTTGATGAATGGACCATGATTGAGTGAGTGCCAACGATAGGACGGTTCGTATTGTGGCCGGTTTAACAACAGGGCTAAAAGTTAACTGATGTGGAGGGGGGTGTGTTGGGTCGTGGTGTGCTGGGCAGGGGAGGCCAAAGGTGGAAAGGGTGTGTTTGTGGGATTATGGCTTATATGTGGCCAAAGGGTAGGGTGTAGGGTTTCGGTTAGGAAGCGATAGTCTTGTTTGGAGGGTTGGTTAAGGGATTTAAATGGGAAACTAGTCTCGTCAAATTGAACTTGATGACAAATGATGACTTTGTGGGTGGTGAGGTCTAGCCATTTGTACCCGCGATGTTGGTTGGGGTACCCGAGAAAAACGCACGGTTCGGACCGTGCTTGGAGTTTATGAATCGTGTTATAAGGAATGAGAGGGTAGCAAAGGCATCCGAACACTCGAAGATGTTCATAGGATGGATAACGGTGATAGAGGAGTTGGGTCGGTGTAAGGTTGTTTCGTGTTTTGGATGGGAGGATATTTATTAGGTATGTAGCAACTTCAAGTGCATGGTGCCAGAAGTTGTTGGGAAGATTGGAGTGAGCTAAGAGAGTGCGAATGATATTATTAATCGAGCGGATTTTGCGTTCCGCTTTACCGTTTTGGGAGGAGGTGTATGGGCAAGAAAACCGGAACATCATGCCGTTTTGTTTGCAAAAGGGTGTGAAACGAGTTATTAGTTTATTCTTTACCGTTATCGCATTGAAACTGTTTGATTTTGCGTTCAAACTGAGTTTCGAGTAAATTAGAAAATTGTTTAAAAATAGAGAAAACTTGAGATTTGTGGCTAAGTGGGTAGATCCAGAGAAAATTGGTGTAATCATCGATAAATAAAATATAAAACCGATGTCCACCGGTGCTAATAATGGGAGAAGTCCACAAGTCACTATGTATTAAATCAAATGGTAAAAAAGTAGAAGTAATGGAATTAAGAAAAGGTAGTCTAACACTTTTACCAAACACACATGACTGATAAAGTTTCGAATCAATCTTATTACATTTAATAAAATCAAACTTCCTAAGGGACTTTAACGACTCTGGACCCGGGTGACCCAACCGTTGGTGTCACTTTATGTTGATCTTGTATTTAGTTGGAGATCTATCCCTAAAATATGGGATATAGTTTGTATATATATTCAAATAATATTCAAATAATTCGTTATCTATTAAAAACCAATAATTATAGGCTAACATATGAACAAGGCCCATATTGGAACAACATCAATTTGAAACCCTGACAAGATTCATATTCAAATAGTGACAAATCGGTTATATGTTTATTAATAATACATACCAATTAAACAGGAACTGTGTAAAAAAAAATGAAAAGACAAATTAGAAGCACATGACTAGTTTCATTGAAATCATAATGCCTGAATAATAATAATATTAATTAGATCATGTTCACAATAGAAGACCTTTGCATCAAAATCTTGGACAAGTGCCCAGACATCAAACAACTGAAAACAATCCACTGCAAGTTAATCACTGCTAACAATCTGGCCTCAGCCTCACACATTGCTCTCAAACTAATGAAAGCTTACTCCGATTGCCGCCAAATCACACTCACCCGCCAACTGTTCGACCAAATGCCTCACAAAGATGTTGTCTTTTTAAACGTCATGATTCGAAGCTACGTCAACAATACACTCTATAACCAAGCAATTAACATGTACATAACCATGCATAGGCTTAGCATTATACCAGATCACTTCACAATTCCTCAGGTTTTGAAAGCGTGTTCGGGTTCCGGGTGTTTACGGGTCGGGTTACAGACCCATGTTGCTGTTTTTAACAAGGGTTTGCATTCAAATGTGTATGTGGGAAATGGGTTGGTTACAATGTATGCCAAATGTGACCGCTTGGTGAATGCGCGTCAAGTGTTCGATGAAATGCCTAGCAGAGATGTCGTTTCCTGGAACTCGTTGGTCGCTGCGTATGCGCAAAACGGGATGTTTTGTGATGCGTTGGAGGTTTGTCGGACGATGGTGGAGTGTTCGGGTTTGAAGCCTGATGCGGGCACGATGGCTAGTCTTGCCCCTGCGGTGACGTGTTCGACGAAGTCAGAAAATCTAATGTTTATGAAGGAAATGTTTATGAGCCACGCGCGGGATAGTTTGGTTTCGTGGAATGTGATGATAGCTGTGTATGTTAATAATGAAAAGCCTGCGGATGCGGTTAATCTTTATCTGCAAATGGAAAGTTGCGGGATTGACCCGGATTCGATAACAGTTGCTAGTGTGTTACCGGCTTGTGGGGATCTTTCGGCTTTAACGTTGGGTAGAAAGATTCATGAATATGTGAAAAGGAGGAGGCTTGTTCCTAATCTAACAGTAGAGAATGCGTTGATCGATATGTATGCGAAATGTGGATCTTTAAACGATGCACGAAAAGTGTTTGATGAAATGGCTAGGAGAGATGTTGTGTCGTGGACTTCTATGGTTTCCGCTTATGGCATGACTGGTGACGGTCAAACTGCGTTGACCGTGTTTTCAGACATGCAGCAGTCAGGTCTCACGCCCGATTCCATTTCCTTTGTTACGGTTTTATCAGCCTGCAGCCATGCCGGATTGTTAGATCAAGGAAAGCAGTTTTTTAAACAAATGACTGATGAATATAAAATTGCTCCGAGGCTCGAACATTTAGCTTGTATGGTGGATTTGTTGGGGCGTTCTGGGAGAATCGATGAAGCGTATGAGTTTATTAAAAACATGAAAATGGAACCAAATGATAGAATTTGGGGAGCGTTATTGAGTGCGTGTAAAATTCATTCTAACATGGACATTGGTCTTATTGCAGCTGATCGTTTATTTAAATCGGTTCCTGAACAAGCTGGATATTACGTTTTGTTGTCAAATATATACGCGAAAGCAGGCAGATGGAAAGATGTGACAGCTATTCGGTCAATGATGAAAGTCAAAGGAGTCAAAAAGGAGCCTGGTGTTAGTAATGTTGAGCTTAATAATCAAGTTCACTCGTTTCTTGCTGGTGATCAATCACATCCACAGTCTAAACAGATTTATGAAGAATTGGACGTGATCGTAGGGAAAATGAGAGAATTAGGGTATGTACCCGAGACAGATTCTGCACTTCATGACATTGAGGATGAAGATAAAGGAAACCATCTTGCGGTTCATAGTGAAAAGCTGGCTATTGTGTTTGTTATTATAAATACTGAACCGTTTACGCCTATAAGAATTACCAAGAATCTGCGTGTTTGTGAAGATTGTCATATAGCTGCTAAGCTCATTTCCAAGATTGTTGAACGAGAAATTATTCTTCGGGATACAAATCGATTTCATCATTTCAAGAACGGTTTTTGCTCGTGTGGTGATTATTGGTGAGTGTTCTAACTTATAAGTACCTTTATTGCAGACAAAGTAACAAACTTTCATGTAAATTTTGTTCTGTTTTTTTGCCATTTGATGTTACAAATTTTGTATTCATTTGATGTAGTTAACCCATTAAACCGGGAAAAAAAGTGGCATTGTGTATAGTATTTGGCACTTTTTTTCTCCTTTCTTATAATATACCAATGAAAAGTGGCCTTCCGTTCTTGTCTTGTTTAACAACACTTTCTATTAAGGTATTTATAAACAGTTGAAACTTGAAACCAACCTGAACCGCCTAAACCGAAACAAGCTGATCGGTTTGACTAGTTTGAGATTCAAACGGTTTTGAGGTTTTGACAGTTTAATATTTTGATTTGGTTTAAAACTTGAAACCGGATGTGTAAACCTAACCAGCCATTTAACCTTTGTTATTTATATTATTTGTTCGTTTTTGAATGTGGTTATATATATGTGTATTATAGTTAAAAATGATCTTAGTTTTAATTAAAACAAAAACAAATCAGTCCCAACCAGTAAAACTGGCTGGTCCAACCATGCCACACCCAACTAGGGTGTAAAGGAACCAAGACGCTTATGAGCTACTCGAGAGCGCCTCGCTAAAAACTCAAACTGAGCCGGGTTAATGAGCCCAAATCTAAAAACAAGCTTATCTAATAAACAGGCCCAAGTGCAAGCTTTATATATCGAACTCGAGTAGTTTCCTGAGCATAAACTTATTATTTATATAATTTTTATTTAATGCGTAAGTGTGAATTTATAAATAACTATTATTGTCAACAAAATTACAGTAAAAGTAAGTTAGTAAATATATATTATTATATATACAAATTGTTATTATAAAGATATAAATAAAAATTGTAAGATATATAATAATTAATAATCTATAAGATATAAACAAGTCAAGCCTGAGCCGTACTCAAGCTTTTGAAAAAGTGCTCAAGATGAGCTGAGCAGGCGGCATGAGCACTTGTAAGTTAAACAAGCTGAGCTGAACCTTAGGCAAGCGCGGGCATGACTCGGCTCGTTTACACCCCGACACCCAACCCTCGAAGCGTTAGCTATCCTTTCGACTCGCAATCTTCAAAACCGGTAGAACCATGGAACTTTAACTTCAATAACTGTACCGGATTCATTACATAGGTAACAAACTCCAAAAATAGTGGGAACAAACTAATGTTTAACAATCTATCCCACATTGACCTCTAATAGAATTCAGCTTATCGTCTGTCGTAAACGGGTCAATCCGGACCCACAAAAGTGAGAAAATCGAAGCCAGTAGAATCGACCACACGATAACAATGGTCGGGGTTCGGTTTCGTCTCCCCAACAAACCTTTAAGAAACGGTTATAAATAGACGATGACCCATATCGCAAAAAACAGCTTCCCGAACAGCGGGCCCCACGACTGGTATCCACTGTTGATTGCAGATGAACGACTAGTTCAAACTTCAAACGCTTGTTATATCTTTTAGTAAGTAATTTCATCAATATCTAGAGTTCAAAATAAGATGTTTGACCCTTAAAAGTCAACAATGTATATGACTTGACATTTGACATACCTCAGGGAATAATAAACTTATTGGTGAGCAGACAGACTGCCGGAAGTACACAGTAAGCAAGCAGCGGAAGTGACGTGAGAGGATAGACGACGGCATTTATATAAACAAGCTGCCTTGAAGCAGGACGTGGTGGCATGCAGTATTTGATATCCATCCCCTTGCATGCATCCGGAAGCCCGTTAACATATCTTCAGTCAGCGACCCGTAAATCCATCCAATCTGATTATGTAAACCAAGAACATGATTACTGGAGTCCAGAAGGGTAAAATAGTCATTTTGATGTAACATTACCTCTTTGCCCCACTCGGTTTTATCCTCATACTCACAGCTAATAACATGTATAGCTTCTGATACGAACCCGTCTTAAGCTGAAGGGTCCAAGGGAGATAAATGGGTGAGGACACTGAACAGTCTACGTAACCACGACATTTATTAATAAAATTGTGTTTGTATAAGTGTTCATGTTTTAGTTTATGGATATCGGGGTTTTGTTTATCAATTACGGGTTTTTATACCTTTTTGATCGGAGACCTAATCATTCTCGAATTGGGCCAACCATCCTCGATCTTGTTTATTTCTATCAAATTAATATTATGAAAATTTAGCAAACAAAGTCCATGTGTTGACCTTTTGAAAGTCAACAAAAAACCAGAACTTGGCTCCTCACGTCAAAGAAGACAATATTGCGATTAGCATATCAATCGTGCAAATCAATTCCATCGAATCTTTGAGGGAACTGAACATAGCATGTTTTCTTTCCGAAACTGGAATGCATATATAAGCATTGCATGAATACACAATCAAGCATGCAAAAGTCCCATTTTGAATACAAAATTACAGGCCAAAGCACTCATGGCACCGGCTTTCTTGTGCCCAGACGTTTTTCACGAGATACATAAACCAAACGAGGTAATCAGTCCCAAGAACATAATAATTATCATCATCATTGTTATGTTCTTTTACACGTGTCAGATTATAATTGGTATAGAAATCTCGTCGAAACTTATTCAAAAGTCTCACTTCAAATAGCTATATTGGGAATTTTCCCTATAAAAATTTATGGAAATATTATTACATTAAACTTTTTGATAATTTTTATTCCTGTATTTGTTTCTCTATATAATTTTAGGTTTAGCTTTACATTTGAAGTATTTTATGATTTTGTTAAATACATATTTAAAATAAAGTGATTATAGAAATTGTGAGAGCATCTTCAACGGAAGGTCTTTCAAGGATCATCTGAATAAAGTAATGGCCAAGTGAAGGAGATATGGTAGTGAAAGGGTAAATGAAGTCTGTCTGGCAGTCCAGACGTGTATGTGAGGAAGGTTGAAGAGAGAATGGGGGTGGTGTTGAGACGTTCGTTCATTGACGTGGATCATACCAAGTTGACAAGGATTGACACCATTTACCTTAATTGTTAGTTAGCTACTTGGTGTTCAGCATTTATTAAAATATTTGGACCGGATCTTGACATTAGAGGAAACTACGGTTTTCGTTCATGTGGTTTGTCTAAATCTGCAGTTTTAGTTCAATAGTTTCAAATTTGCGATTTTCGTCCATGTGGTTACATTTCACCTGCAATTTAACCCGAAGTCATTAACCCCTTTAAGTTTGGTCGTTAAACCCATTAGCGTACCACTCACACGAGGGACAATTTTGTCCTTTTTTCCTCAAATACACTCCAGCCCCTCACGTCAAGGGGGCTTGCGAATTACGGTTAGGCTTTATTTGGGGAGAAAAAGGACAAAGATGCCCCTCACGTGAGGGGCATGATGATGGGCTTAATGATCTAACTTAACGGGGTTAATGAATTCGGGTTTAATTGTAAGTGAAATGAAACCACATAGACGAAAACCGCAAATTTGAAAACTTTAGACTAAGACCGCAGATTTGGACAAACCATAAGAACGAAAACTGCAGTTCACTCCAAACTATATTAACTTGTTAAAGATTGATGAGAATAATAATATACCTTAAAAATGTAAGACCAAGAGAAAACCCCTAGTAAAACATATACAAAGTCAATAAACACCCAACACATGCAATGAAATGAGTTTTGTTATTAGCTTAAGCATAACTTGTTTAACAAAAAAACACCCACAAATGAAACTGTCAAAAAAACCCCATGGTTCATATTATTTTATTCTAAAAAAGAAAAGCAATTGAAGCCATATCCTTCTATCTTCACAAGTCATCCAAACCTTTTAGCAATTCAAAACAAAATAAAACAGAACATAAGAGGATCAGAAGATCGTAAACCACAGGGGCAAAATGGTCAAAACAACAACCTCCTCAACTTCATTCATACTGCATCCCTGAAATATTACAAATCTATTAAACCCAAAACGTAAATCATACATATTCTGATATTCATAAGTGAATAAATATATGTGTGTCATTACCAGATGCGACAACACAAGGTGTAGCCAATTCCTTCATGAGTTTGCACTTGTAACATCGGACTCGGGAAGCATAATTGTGAGCATTGCAGTCAGTGCTGTATAAATTAAGTCATAAGTAGATGCTAATATTATCTACTTAATAACATTATGTTAAAAATTAAACTAGAAAAATAAAAAAGAGGATCGCGTAAATACCGGATACAAAACCAGTCTCCACTGTGCCATCCATGCTTAGTGATGCTTGCAACCCTTTCAGTAAAGATATGATAACTGATATGATGAACATACGGGTTATAGTACCCAGCCGTAGCGCCATAAAATAGATTTTTTCTGGCTGCCCCGCATTTGAAACATGATAGATATTTTTTTCTTTGCAAAGTTGTGGCCCCGACAGATATGACAGAACCAGTCTCCGGGCCTAAGGTCACGGACCCGCGGCCCAGGAGCAGGAGTGTGGGCCTGACTTGGGTTGGCAAGTGGTTCATTGCATCTTCGGCATGTTTTCCTCCAATGGAAGTTTGGACATTCACATGTCCCGCAAACCCAATCTTCTATCATGATATTTTCCATCTGTTGATTACCAAAATAAAAATAAAAATTTGCAAGGATAATATTCAGAAATTTAGGTCTTTAAAGAGTTTAAGAGAATATTTTACAAATATACACATATTTTCACACAAGTAGCTTTAAAAGCATTATAAAGGTAGAATAACAAGTAATTTCATGTGTGACCATAACTGCAGTCTTAAAGAAAGGGTAATTTTGGCATTTCATGAATAGTCTAGATATTTAGCAATCCTTTTACATGCAAAACCTTGTATAGAAATTTACTTATTTGATCAACCAAATGAACTCTTTGTGAATGACACATAGAGGGTCAGACTTAGTCAGTTACCTGAGAATGGGTCAATTAGGGTTATATTTCATTGCAAACAGGTTCAAACGGGTAAAACAAAAGGAAACAAGATAAAAAAATTTAAAGGTAATTATAATCAAGTGTTTAGGACCTCCTATTATAAAAAATTATATCATTATTTAATAAGAGTTTTGTAAGATTATTTAATACAAAAACGATCTATGAAACTCTAGAAAAACCCATGATGTGCAAGCAGATAGAATTTGACATCTATATGAGAACTTTTGCATGTTAGAAGGATAACCTAAACGAAGCATGTGAATGTTAGCTAGCCTTATTTGAGATAACAAAGATGATCCAATTAAGCGAAAACGAGGCTTACTAGGGAATCCTTGGTATAAATAGTTGTGAGCTTTTAGTTGTATAGCAGTGTTTGTTAAAAGTAGTCGCAGACTTGCAGCAGTAGCTGAAAAGTGTTAGATGACACACACAAATACTTATTAGATAGGTGACTACAGTAAAAGGGTATTTTTCTGAAAGCTACTTTATTTTTTGAAAAAGCTTAAACCTTGGACCAAATCCTGAAGCTAGAGAGGAGATTTAATTCGATCAAGACCCGTAATTACATACTAGACTGGATGGTGAACAATGAGGTTCAAGATAAAAAGGTAAAAAAAAAAAGAAAAAAGAAAAGGTCTGACTTGGACAAGAACCAGTGGTCTAATAATGAGAAAACTAACCAGGAATATGGGCCAAATTGTGGGAGTAAAATCATGACTCGCCTTAAGATCGTAAATATGAGTTGGCATACTATTTATAGCCTTATCCAAAATTTATAGCCAAAAAAATTCTCAAATGAGTCTCTATATACAGACAAGAATATCATATGAAATTAAAGATAATTTGATTAATCCAAACAGATTCTTGATACCCTTAAAAACAACTTTTGCTAAAAGATAGTGTAACACCCTAGACAAATCCCACAAAAGTCATGGACGGGAGAGATTTTTGGTTCATAGGGAATGCCCTGCCTCATATATCACCGATGAAGACAATTGGATCAAAACCACAAATCAAGAACAAGAGAAAACAAAACAGACAGCCCGATTCTTATTGCTTGAAAGAAAGCAAACAAAAGTATTTTTGTGTTTGTGTTGATTACAATGCTGCAGGACTGCCCCTTTTATATTAGGTAGGCTAGGTAACTAAGAAAGGAAATTTGCTAAAAATAAGACACAAAATTATTCAGCCATAAAGACTAAATAATAACAGAACCTAATCTTGCTCCTAGGATCACTCCTCCTAGAATTACTCTTTATTGACCCATGATTTATTCAATTTATTCTTTTTATTCAAGATTAACTAACAATCTCCCCTTTAATCTTGAATAATCTTCATTCCCAACAGCTCTTTCATTTCAGCAAATTGTTGCCTTGGCAAAGCTTTTGTAAGAATGTCTGCCTTCTGCAACTTCCCACTGATGTGTTCAACCTTTATCTCCTCTTTCTCAATGCACTCCCGTATGAAATGGTAGCGCGTGTTAATGTGTTTGCTCCTTCCGTAAAACACCGGATTCTTCATAAGTGCTATGGCGGATTGGTTATCAACTTTCATGGTCACCATTTCTTCCTTCCAGCCTGTTATCTCAGCAAGTAAGCCTCTCAACCAAAGTGCTTGGCAAGTTGCGGTAGCGGCTGCCATAAATTCAGCTTCACACGAGGATAAAGCTACAGTGTTCTGTTTCTGAGAGTTCCATGCTACCGGTGCATTATTGAAAAAGAAAACAAGGCCTGTTGTGCTCTTACCATCATCTAGATCGGTCATGTGACTGCTGTCACTAAAGCCGAGAATTTCCTTGCCGCCATTCTTAGGATAGTGTATCCCAAGTTCAGTCGACCCTTTAACATATCTTAAAATGTGTTTGACAGCTTGCATATGTGTTTGTTGTGGCGATTGCATGAAACGACTTACGAACCCAACTGAGTAGCTCAAGTCTGGTCTGGTGTGGGTTAAGTACCGAAGACTCCCCACCAGTTTCCTATACTCGGTTGCATCAACTTCAGCTCCAACATCTTTCTTTGACAGCTTCAAACCAGGCTCCATAGGAAACTTTGTTGCATTGCAATCTGCAAGTCCTGCTAGATTCAGTAGTTTGCGAGCGTACCCAGCTTGTTTTATAGATATGCCACAACTTCCTTGGCTTACCTCGATGCCAAGGTAATATTGGAGTAATCCTAGATCACTCATTTCAAAACGGCCTTCCATTTCCTTCTTGAAAGTTGCTATATCTGGTTGTCTCCCCCCGGTGACAATCATGTCGTCTACATACACTCCCACAATTAACAATTGTTTGTTTGTCACCCTTTTGTACACAGCATGCTCATGTTTACACCTTATGAAACCCAACAACTTTAAGGTGTTATCTAGGCGTGTGTTCCATGCTCGAGGAGCTTGTCTCAAACCGTAGAGTGCCTTCCTTAGTTTGTAGACTTGGTTTTCTTTTCCTTTCTTCACAAAGCCTTCCGGTTGGGTTACATACACCTCCTCCTTTAATTCTCCATGGAGGAATGCAGATTTTACATCCAAATGATGTACTTCCCACCCAAAGTAGGCTGCCAATGCGAGGATCAATCTCACGGTCTCCATTCTTGCAACCGGTGCAAACACCTCCTCGAAATCGACCCCATACTGTTGTACATACCCCTTTGCGACCAGGCGTGCTTTGTGTTTTGTAACTGCTCCATTTGCATCTTGTTTTACTTTGAATACCCATTTCAAACCGATGGGTTTATGACCTTGTGGTAGATCAGTCAACTTCCACGTGTCATTCTTCTCAATCGACTTCAATTCTTGCTGCATTGCTACTTCCCATTCCTTTTTATTTGCAGCTTCATTGTAGTTTCTGGGTTCATTTTCCATTAGGAGTAAATTTATGTTGCTGTTTTCATAAGTTTCACCAATAGATCTATAACCCCGAATTGGAGTGTCATCAAACACCTCATCTTCAGCCATAGATGGGTCTCCCACGCCTTCACTATCAGTTGGTTCCCTTGGTAGGATAGGTCCTCTACCTGTTACTGCCATAATGGGGCTGCTGGAATCTGACCCAGTTGAAGAATCAACAAAAGAGTTGTTTTCTTCATGACTCTGATCATCCAATGGCTGGTTTAGGTCAGCCGTAGATGCATCAAAGTATGAGAAGTCTTCTGTTTCAGAATCAGTGTGCACAATAAATTCTGTAACTTCTGGTGCACTGTTGCTTGATGATTCTGACCAATCCCACTTTGTATCTTCTTCAAACACCACATCTCTACTCACCAAGATCTTATTTGTTGTTGGATCTAGAAGTCGATATGCCTTAGTGTTTGGTTGAACACCAAGATGCACTAGTCTTCGGCTTCTATCATCCAGCTTTTTCAGATGTGTAGTCATTATTTTTGCATAACATACACACCCAAAAATTCTGAGTTGATCTAGGTTTGGTTTTCGGCCCTTTAAAGTTTCATACGGTGTCTTGTCCTTTAAAGCTCTTGTAGGAACTCGATTTAGGATATAGAGAGAGTGCCTTATTCCTTCTCCCCATAAATCTTGTGGAAGTTCCATAGCCTTCAAGATAGTCCGTGTCATCTCCAAAATGGATCTATTTCTACGCTCCACCACACCATTTTGTTGTGGTGAGTATGGTGCGGAGAATTGATGTGTGATCCCCTCTTGATTACAAAAGTCTTCAAAGGCACGAGAAACGAACTCACCACCATTATCCGTTCTCAAATTCTTAACTTTTGTTTCAAGCTCCAATTCCATTTGATTCTTGAATCTCTTAAAACATTCAAAGACTTCATCTTTTGTCTTGATCAAATAAGCCCACATGAACCGGCTATAATCATCAACGATTAGAAACATATACCGGTTTCCACCTTTTGTGGAGGGAGAGATTGGACCACACACATCTGCATAAATTAGCTCAAGAGGCTTCTTGGCTTGATTACTTGTTTGATTAGGAAAAGGGGTTCGAGTTTGTTTCCCAATAAGACAAGAATCACATACCTGTTTTGGGTGCTCAATCTTTGGAACTCCTATTGCCATATTCTTGTTTTCTAACAGCTTTATGGCGTCAAAATTGAGATGCCCGAGTCGGGCATGCCATACCCAAACCTCGTCCTTCAAATTTGACAGCAAACAAACCGGATCTGCCACCTTCAAATCAATCTTGTACAGCCGGTTTGAAGACCTTAGCACCTTCATGATGAGTCTCCCCTCTGCATCTCGCATCCATAAGTACTCATCTTTCATGAGAACCGAATATCCAATTTCTGTAAATTGGCCCAAACTAAGAATATTACTTCTTAGATAAGGTATGTAATAGACATCTTCAAGAATCTTTTGTTCACCATTCTTGCATGCTAAGATAATCATTCCTTTTCCTTCTATGTTCACGTATGAACCATCTCCAAATCGAACATTTCCAACCGTGTTGAAATTGAGTTTGGAAAAGATTGCACGATTACCCGTCATGTGGTTGCTTGCACCATTGTCAAGGAACCATGTGTGATCTTCCTTTGATTCTTGATCATACCGCTGTGGAATCACTTTATCTTCATTTAGAAAAACAAATTCCTTCTTGCTTTCTGAATGAACTGTCATCAACAGTGCTGGTCCATCTTCTTGTACAAGATTTGCTGCCTCATCTCTTCGTTTTGTGGGACAATCAGACGAGAAATGGCCCTTCCCATCACATCGGAAGCATTTCAAGTTTGATCTATCCCTCCCCTTTGAATGCTGTCGTTCTTCAGCTTTCGCACCATTCGAAGATGATCGACCTCTGCCTCTCCCTTGGCCTCTATTACTCCTTCCAGCAGTCCCACGTCCCCGACCAGAACCCTTTTGATCGCGGTTTCTGTTCTGCCAATCTTCATAGGATAATAGGAGTTGGTCGCCACCTTTAGTACTTGATTTTATTCTTTCTTCATAGGCTCTCAATCTCCCGATTGCTTCCTGGAATAACATAGTATCCAGATCAGCAAATTGTTCGATTGAGGCTACGATTGGTAGAAACCGATCAGGAACAGCCCCAAGAAACTTGCGAACTAGTTTCTTTTCTTCCATCTCCCCTCCAAGGCTGTTTGTTTTAGATACGATTTCTCCTAATTTTCCAGCAAAGTCTTCTATTGATTCACTTTCCTTCATCTTCAATGCCTCGAACTCTGTTTCTAACAGCCCCAAACGGGCTTGTTGAACTCGTTCAGCTCCGATGAATCTTGCCTTCAAAGCATCCCAAACTTGTTTTGCCTGCTCAAGATGAGCAAGCTGCAAAACTAGTTCTTCTGGGATTGCTTGATACAAGTATGCAATCGCAAGGCTGTTTTTCTTCGGATCAACCTCGACTCCAGCCCTTGGTTCGATTGCTTCCCAAACACCATGTACATTGAAAATAGCCTTGATTTTGACAGCCCAGATAGTGTAGTTTGAGGGAGTCAAAATCGGGCATTGCAATGACAAGGTATGCTCTCTTGGTCCTCCATGGATTGCTTCTCTTGGTCCTCCTTGGTTTGCTGGATTTGCCATGCCTTTTCTGTTGCTTTCTGAGATACTCTCTTCTTCTGTCCGTCGAAAAAGACTGAGCCTTCAAGCAACTGAACACTCTTAACATGGTGCTCTGATACCAATTGAAGACAATTGGATCAAAACCACAAATCAAGAACAAGAGAAAACAAAACAGACAGCCCGATTCTTATTGCTTGAAAGAAAGCAAACAAAAGTATTTTTGTGTTTGTGTTGATTACAATGCTGCAGGACTGCCCCTTTTATATTAGGTAGGCTAGGTAACTAAGAAAGGAAATTTGCTAAAAATAAGACACAAAATTATTCAGCCATAAAGACTAAATAATAACAGAACCTAATCTTGCTCCTAGGATCACTCCTCCTAGAATTACTCTTTATTGACCCATGATTTATTCAATTTATTCTTTTTATTCAAGATTAACTAACAACCGACACGTTTTGGCCTTAATGGTAGTGATGAGAGAACTCCAAGTCTCCACCGGATACCAAAAAAACAAATTGTGAGCTCCTCGTGGAAAAGTGGACAATAATGGCGGTACAAGGGACCAGATGTTACAGATAGGCATACTACTGATATCACAATAAGTTAACAAATTCTAGCTTAAGATCATAAAGATGCCTTGGCATACTATATATAACCATATTCAACATATATAGCCTACAACTTCTTAAATGAGTCCCTGTATTATATAACAAGGATATCAGATGAGATCAACATAATTTGAATAATTTCTAGAAGCTTCTAGATTCACTTAAAAACAACTTTTGCAAATTTCCAGAAGCTTCTAGATTTCCTCAAAAACAACTTCTGTAAAGAGATAGGCATACTAGCGATATCACAGTAAGTTAACGAGTTCTCATAAAGGTGCCCTGGCATACTATATATAGCCTAAAACTTCTCAAATGAGTCCCCTAAATGTAGACAATGATATCATATGAGAACAAACATAATTAGATAAATTTCAAATAGATTCTAGAATCCCTCAAACACAACGTTTGCGAAGAGATAGCCATACTACTGATATCACAATAACTTAAGTTCTAGCTAGATGCCTTCAAACCTTTTCCTAATAAATATAGAGACTCTATAGTTCAAACCATATTGAGATCTTGATCATTCGTTACGAAATGAGAAAAAAACAATTGGATCCAATACCTTACGTAAACCCAAATTAGGTTTCTTGCCATTCTTCTTAATACCACATAACAAGTGATCACGCATAAGATTCAATAGCCACACGTCATAACTCATAATCTAAGCAACGTCACCATTCTAGTAACGCTCCACAAACAATAATCATTTTTCCAACATAATAAAAATCACCTTAAGTGACGAATCACTTCATTGAACTTGCTAATAAATTCATTGTTCGCCATCAAATTTAAACATAAATAATTAAATTCCATACATGAAGTTTTATGCCATTAACCCTATTATCGAAACACAAAGAAAACATGTTGGCATAAACGGAAGCACATAAACACTTATTTCAACCAATTGAAGACAATTCTTCCGATCTGTAAGATTAACTACATAACTAAAGCATTGCAAGAAAGAAATCTGAATAATCAATTTGGACCCATGATAGATCTAAGCATTACATATTCCAAGAAGATACCTTGATTTCAATGCGATAAGCGAGCTCTTGAGCAACACCAGAATAGAAGGATGCAATAGCACGTACAACCCTCGACGGCGTTTAAAGCAATAAACAATGTCGAGAGCACAATGAAGGCGAGACGGCACAGCTGCGGCAAGAGAGAAAAGGCAAACCAATTATGGATGCAAATTACTTTCCTCCGTGTGCCCAACTTTGACTATAAGTACAAAAGTGCAATTTTTCAAAACATTCACAATTTTATTTGATAATTACAAAAGTTGACACAATCTGGTTTCCAAAAGGACACACTTAAGTGCCATGTTTTGAAACACGTGGGTTTGCAGTTTCAAAATATATAGATTATGCCACAGCATTATATGTACCGTAAGGTTCACAATTTTAAAGCATCTAAATTCTCATAACACTGTAGGAGAATACAAATTTATAACTAAAATAAAATACAATATGAAAGAAAAGGAAATAAGTACAATAGAACTAGTCTAGATACAATATGTATAAATGAAATGAATAAAATATAGGAAGAAATAAAATGGTTGAGGCCTTGTGTTCGACATGGTTCCATTAATATAGAGTTCGGTCTCTACTATGCTCGGATTTAAAAAAGTGTGCCTGAGGCGAGAGGTGGCCTAAGGAGAGACCTCATCGTTTTGGCTACTCAACGCAACCAAAGTTCATAAGGCGAGAGTGGGGCGTGACTTTTAAGCAAAAAGTGGCCTAAGGCAAAGTTGAGGTGTGCGCCTTTCGTATGCAGATGGTTTTATGCATCAAAACGTTATACCACATGCTTTTTAGGTTGTACATGTAGGTAATTTATATATTAAATCATATATAATGCTTATCTATAACTAAATTTTGGGTTGGGGGTGCTAAAACCTATGATATAAATAAAAAGTTTATGCGCCTCACGTACGAAAAGTGTGCACTTTTGCTCCTTGGCGGCTTGCGCTTCAGTATTAGACCATGTCACTTATGTTTGCCTCTCGCTTTTCAAAACCAAGCTACTATGAGAACGTGTCTGTCCCCCACTGTGCAGCAGTCGGAACAGATAGTTGTTAGGAACAAAGCGGCGCGCGGAAGCAAAACAGCACACACATGCACAACGATAAACACACATAAACGACACAAGAATTTAACGTGGTTCGGTCCCCGCGAGGGGACCTACGTCCACGGGCTGCAACTAGGTTTTCTTATTAGCTCAGAACCAAGATTACAATTACATGATGGGATATATATAATAAACAAGATTAGGGTTAAACATAATTAGGAGCCAAAACCGGGCCTTCTAATAAAACCGGCCCAAAGGCCTTCATAACCCAACAATCTCCCACTTGAAGGCCTTGCGATAAATTCCAGCCTGCCATCCAAGTAAATATAACAATCTCATTCATCCAGTAACTCTAGTAATCTTCAGTAATAGAAATCAACCAAGCCTCCAGTTCCAAGAACAAGCTAAAACTTCAACAAAAGAAGTTCTCCAAGCCTCCAGTTCTCTAGGAACAAACTAAGATTTCTACCAATCCACACCAGTTGCAGCGCCCCTTCCCATCAGTTACCTGAAAGGCCCATTGAAGCTCCCGAGAGCTCCAATCCGGTCATCACAGACCCAGCCATGACAAAACCCGCCAATGGCTCATCCTCAATCTTAACCGGCCCTCACTTACTCACACTACCGGCTCCAAAGACTTCCAGAGGATAATCACTCTCCAAAAATCAGCAGACTATACCAGGAGAGATTTTCACATTCGGATTTCCCAGTCTTCCGAACTCAACGTCCCTTTGGAAACAAACCTAGAACACACCGCGTGCTCCCACTGTTACCAAAACCCCGAACATGTTCAGACCTCCGAATACGCTCAAGCTAACATCACTGTGGCTCCAGGCTTCATGTCTGCAAACTGAAACCCCTTAGCTCTACCCGATTCAGCGAGCCAAGACCTTATAACTCGGAAGTTGGTTCACTTCTTCCGACGATACAGAGACCGTATCTTCCAAAAGTCTTTAACTAAAAGATTCAACAAATGCTTCATTGAAGTGAGTAACAAGAAATAAAGCAAACTAGAATCTTGAACCCAAGAGTCTTCACCGCCTTCACTGAGTCTCAATGCATCAACCCCAGATACATTCTCAAAAGCAGAATTCCAAACCTTTCGACATCGACTCTTAAAATGTCTCACCTCTACGCAACCTACCAAGTCGACTATGCCCAGCTCCCACTGTTCCTGTTATCCCAACCCATGCCACACCAACACTCCATGAGATGAACCCCACTCGTACTATCCCGGCAAATAACTTTACCCAACACGAGATTATGAACCTCTCAAATGGTGTACCACTGATCACCACCAAACAAGATATAACTTCACAATTCCAAACGAACAAGAAGTAATAATCACAGTTTCGAACCAGCTAACAGGCAAACAGTTATAACAACAGTAGAACTTTCATGAAATCAAGCGGGTACCAAGGGTTCTATGACCGTACACACGATCAGATAACTCAAACCCTAACCGAAAGATCATCCAAACGAGCAATAGTTAACATGACTTGCCACTAACCTCATTTTTTTTTTTTTCACTTATGCCGTCACCAGCACACCCGCTGGTTCCATTTTCTCCAAGTTTATCCATCACCAGTACTCAGACTAATCTCTTGCAAACAAATCTGAACCCGAACCTAAATGGTCTTCACAAAACCCGGTTCCCTGAAGCCGAGCAACCTCCAAAGAAAAACCCTAAAACCCGAAACACCCGACCCGGTGCTTCACCTGCAACGCCCGAGTGAAACCTGCAACTCCAAGAAGTCCAAAACAGGAATTCTAATTGCAAAATCACCCGGAAAACCGTCCCAAACAGCCCTGAAAAACAGCCCCGAACAGCCCTGTTAACCAGAAAAACGAAGATCTCTGACAATACTGTTCACCGCCGGAATCACTGTTCACGGCCGGAAACACTGTTCATGCCGGATACTGTTCACCGCGGCACTGTAGCGGCGGCACTGTAGCAGCCCTTCTCAAACCAGCCTCTTCTACCTTTTTTTTTTTTTCGATCGATACCCGTGCAAAACCGTGTGTAAACAACGAGCCAAAGCTCTGATGCCACTTGTTAGGAACAAAGCGGCGCGCGGAAGCGAAACAGCACACACATGCACAACGATAAACACACATAAACGAAAATATAAACGACACAAGAATTTAACGTGGTTCGGTCCCCGCGAGGGGACCTACGTCCACGGGCTGCAACTAGGTTTTCTTATTAGCTCAGAACCAAGATTACAATTACATGATGGGATATATATAATAAACAAGATTAGGGTTAAACATAATTAGGAGCCAAAACCGGGCCTTCTAATAAAACCGGCCCAAAGGCCTTCATAACCCAACAATAGTTGTACCGCAAGAGAATCAAAAAGCTAGAAATTTAACATGAAACATGTATGTAAAAAATTCTAGAAATGATAGTGTGTTTCTATTTCGTTTTTTTCGTGCAATGAACTAAGGTAGAGAGACGTTAGTTTTTCGGAAATTCTCAAATTATTTAACTGTATAAAACGAAAAATGTATATTGTATTAAGGGTTTTTAATAGCAATTTAAACAATTTTCTCATTAATGATAGACTTGGTTTACACTCTTTGTAGAGTATAGTAATATGTTGAGTGGAGAAACCCATAGACCTCTTAATCCTTGAACTTTATTCTTTGGTCAGACATTCGTGTCCACACATCACGGGCGAGTTGAAGTAAAACACAACTCAAGATGCTTACAAGAAATTTTCACTCCTTTATTATAAACTACTTCAAAGTTTATACATCTTCCTATGTGAGACAGGTTCCAACCATTTTCTCAGTTCTCACAGCACTTTCACTTCAAACGCGCCACTTTTGCCATATATATATCATTCATATTAGCTCCATTTGGGGCACATCTTAGTTCGTTGCGAAGCTCTCATCAAAGAAGTCACACATGCGTTATGTAAATTAAATATAACTATGTGTGCCCGAAGTTAGTGAAAAACCATTTTTCTTACCACATGATTATCCTATTTTCTAATTTGTAACCCACTATCACAAAAAAGATAATTTAAAATCATATGATCACGCTAAAGATGCACAAAATACTTGTATCCAAAAAGTGTGTATTATTTAACATTATAACTATGTTGTCAAAAGCCCTAGTATGTTTATGCTATGCGCTTTGCTAACCTCAGGCCCACGCTATTTAAGCACCTTGCGCTTGGGCCCAAGGCTCACCCTTTGATCCGTGAGTGCGCCTTTGACAATTACGCATGCTAATAGTTTGTCTATAGGCCTAGTCCACGTACTGTCCCCATCTAAAGACAAAATAGGTGTGTGTTTTTTGATAAATTCAGCACTTATCATTAAAGAGATAATAGTATTGAGTTATTGAACGGTTTCCATGTCAACAAGGGTCGATTTGAGATTAATATTTTATGACCGACTGCAGAGTATAATGAGTTGAAGTTTTCCAAGAGTACGAGAGGAGGACTCGAGTACACGAAGAATGACGGTGATGACATCACCATTCTGCATAACTATGTTGCTTTAAAGTGCCGTCTCTTTAGCTTCATCATCCTTGTCTTATTGAATTTAGGAGATGCACTCAGAAATGGTGTTCTTAATCATACTAGTTTCCATTATAAGCGTTACTGAAAAATAGTTAAGTTATATATGAGATGGAAACATACTTTTTTGATGATTCCAATGCTTTTGGTTTGTAATAATCACCATATACTGGAAGGCCTTGCAGCATTGTTCGATGCATATCAAACTGCATAGTACATAATAAAGATCAAGATCAATGGTTGCCTGTGAATCAACTAACCAAGTACCATTCTAACACTACCATCACTTATCAATCTTATCTTTGTTATGGTATAATAGATTCTTAAACTTGCAAAGATTACAGAAGTTATAGTCACCAACTATGCAGTCGATATCGCAGATATATCATCGATATATCAGTGATATATTGGTTATCGGTCCCTTGCCGATAAATAAATCAGAATATCGGTTCAGAATATCAGTACCGATAATATCAACGATATTGACCGATAATTAACCGATATTGGACAAATATTTGACCGATATATCACCGATATTCCTGATATCAGTGCTTTAAGTCTTAATTATCAATTTTTAGTGTTCAATGTTAGTGTTTTAAGTCTTAATTATTATTACTTGCTACGATTGTTAGGGGGTGGGGGTGGTCTGTGATGGGGCTCCCATCACAAGTGATGAAGGGTGGAACACCGCCGCCACCCCTTTCATCACGGGTGATGGATGAATAAACGAGATGGTGATCACAGAATCTATCAAAAACGTGATGGATGTTCTATCTCCCTCTCTCTCTCTCTATATATATATATATATACACACACACCCCTAAATATCATTATTTCACTCACACAAAAAACCTATTTCTATACATATATATATGTGTGTGTGTGTGTGTGTATATATATATCATAACTCATCACACTACCACCACCCCCACTAAATTCCATCACTAGTGATGAAATGTGGTGGGGTGGGGTGGCACATCGCCATTGGGTCTGGTGAGTGATGAAAATTGGACCACCCCCACCCCCTTAGTGTTTTGCAATTTGCAAAAGGTTATTTTGTTAATGGTATGAGACTATAATGAATTATTTATGTTAAATTGCTATATAAATGAATTTTACATGATATTAAAATTACCGATATCTTACTACGATAACTGATATCTCAGATACCGGTCATTGACTGATATCCGATATGTTTCCGCATTAATTGCTTAGGTCACCAAATATAAATGTTATCCAACCATGAATTAAATAAAAAATCAAGGTTTACTGGATCAGATTGTATCTTGAAAAACAGGTTAAGTAAGCACCAGATGAATTGGTGAATGGTAGACTCCAGAGCAAGCAAAATAAGTTTCATCTTGAAGAAATTTTGGCTGCAACAATGAACACAAAGTGTAAAAAAATAATAATAATAATATATCCACATTAACTCTTGAGCATTGCAGGTATTAATGTTAGAAGGTATGTTGATTAAATCGATAGTAGAGAGTAAACAGAAGAAAACAAGCAACAGTGTATTGAAAAAGTTAGACCTAATATATTCATATTCTTATACTTATGTCACCTGCACTACACTGCGCCTCTTATTAGGTTTAGTAAGCATTGTATATTACTCAACTATTCTATTTTCTGGATTCAAAATCAATCAATGAAAAGGAAGGAATAATAATAATAATAAGTCACCGTCGATTGAGGTAATTAATAGTTGTAACGGATTCCGGCGGCAGTCACCGGAGGGAATAATATGGTGTTCGCCTTCTGTAACCGTTCCTTCCTGCTTCTCCTGTCCGGTACAACCGTTCGGGTCGGATCAAGTTGCTATATATATAACTTTTTCAGCTAGCAGGGGTAAACATGTCTTTTAAACACAATCCATTCAACTTACAAGTTTGGTCCCTCATCTTTAACCATATTATGTTTTTAATTTAACTTGTAAACTAACTTCTCACCCATGATTTTTAAATGACTATAGCTTTTTTATACGCTAATATTTTTATAAACAAATTACACCATAAAAACGAGCATTTTATTCTCTTTAATTTGGATATGATATTGTCGTAATTTTTTTTCATTTTAAATAAATTAATATGTTACGTAGGGGTGTTCAGTGTCAGTTTTGATGGTTTTTAAGTTAAACTTGTGAGTCCAACCGTAATACTGATTTTTTGTCGTCCAAACCAAACTCAACCGTTGAAAGTTGAAACCGAATCGTTACTAACGTCATGGTTCAAGTTTGGTTTCACAGTTTAAACTTTAATAATAAATTTAGTTTAAAATAATTAATAATTTTAATGTACCATCAATTTTAACTAAAACCAACATAATATGATATTTAAGATGATCATAAATAAAAAATGATAATTTTAGTCACATAAACGGTAAATATTAATGGAAGATTTAGGACGTGAAATAATAACAAAGATTACAAAAGGAATCATATTGCAATTAGGTTAATTTACAGTCTTTTCTGGTTTCATATGGCCGGTTGCCGATATAAACTGCGAACCAACCGTTCACTACGTTTTGAAAATTTTGAAACCGACCAACAAACCGAAAGTAAAAAAAGAAAAAGAAAAAAGAAGTCAAACCAATGACCGATTTAAACGATTTCAAGTTTTTAACCGAACCATAAACACTTATATTTGTACGTGATTAACAGGTTCAAACACCCGCTGCATCGCGCGGGCACCCGTCTAGTTAAAAAAAGGTTTATTTGATTTAAATAATCCAAACTTTGGTCAATTGGCCAATATTAATCCCAACTTAAGAATTAGCCCACATTAATCCCAACTTTCACTGTATTGGCTGTCAACGAACCTTTTCCTAACGGAGTCTAACTCCGTTAATTTTTGCTTACGTGGCTGCTTATGTGGCACAAAAAAACATTAATTTTTTAAAAACACTCTTTTAACATATATATCAAAGTTCATGGACCATTTGTAAAAATTACCCATCACCATCATCATTCTCTAACATCTTATACCACCACCACACCATTACCACCACTACCACATCAGGCTACCATATTTTCCGGTGATGTTTTTGACGATTCATGCAAGATTTCCGGCTTAAAAACGGTTTTTCCGGCAAGGTAACCATATTTTTCGCTGTAACAACAGAAATTTCCGGCGACGTTCATGCCATGGATGTGAGCATGATCAGAATTGTTTGATGATTTGTAGAGTGTTAATTGATCTCGTAACCGTTTTTCTTTACGACAAGAAACTGGATATTCCGGGTGAGGCCATTCTGGGGACGCGTTTTCGGCAAGCCATATTAGTGTCATTTTCTGATTTAGTAATAACACATCAAGTTCCGACTGTATCATATTTCTTCGGTGAAGAAAATTGTTGTTCTGGTGGCCTAACTACTTTTTTCCGGTTATTTTCGTTTTTTCCGACCATGATTAAGTTTTCCAGCAGGTTTGTATAAGAAAACAATGTGTTACGAATTGTACGACGGCAGAATAACTCTACAAAACATATTTATTTTGTTCCGATCAAATTTCTGTCAATGTTCAAATTTCGTTCAGATCCACATACTCTGATTTTTCTGAATAGAATGGTGTGGTGGCCATGCTTATGTAGTGATGGTGGTGATAATGGTGAGGTGATGGTAGCTTGATGTGGTGGTGGTAGACTGGTAGTAATGGTGTGGTGGTGGTATAAGATGTTAGATGGTGATGAGTAATTTTTACAAATGGTCCATGAACTTTGATATATGTGTTAAAAGAGTGTTTTTAAAATATTAATGTTATTTTGTGCCACATAAGCAGCCACGTAAGCAAAAATTAACGGAGTTAGACTCCGTTAGGAAAAAGTTCGTTGACAGTCAATACAATGAAAGTTAGGATTAATGTGAGCCAATTCTTAAGTTGAGATTAATATTGGCCAATTGACCAAAGTTTGGATTATTTAAATCCAATAAACCTTAAAAAAAGATGATCAAATAAAATATTATATAACAAACAGAAAAAAGATATGTGAAGCGTTATTAAAAACTAGCCAGTTGCCCGCGCGATGCAACGGTGTACGCACAAATGTAATTGGTGTTAGTATGTTTGTAACCTCGCAACGGTACGTACGTAACTCGACGGTGGTATGCATTTAACGTGGCATCGGACGTGTAACCGGTGCCAGTAAGTGCGTCACATAACGCCTATACGTGAGCAACTCGGTATGCCATCCACGTAACTGATGCTTAAACGCGCGTAACTGGTGGCGACAAGCAAGAAGCAAAGATGAAATGTATAGTAATTTCAAATAATCTATTTTTAACCCAATCCGTTTTGACGGACCAGTTCCGACCCGAATTCCGTTTTGACATGAACCTTTTCGATCTAAACTCATCTCAGCATGAACTAAATTAACCCTTTTTGTATCAACATGTTCCAATCTAACCCGTTCCAACACCATTAGCCGAACATGCCCGACCAGTTGCCGGTAATAAATGGTAATCGCGTAACATGTTAGTTTTTAAAAAATTAATAAACTATAGCAATACCATACTCAAATTAAAGAGAATAAAATATTCGTTTTTATGGTGTATTTTTTTAGAAAAAATATTAAAGAGTAAAAAGATACGGTCATTAAAGAGTCGTGGGGGGTAGTTGGTTTAGAATTAGGAGGAAATGTGTAACTATTTAATAAATTAACAAAACTTGATTAAAGTTGAAGGACTATTGTTGTAATTTATTTTTAAATGAGCAAAGACTAATTTCCCCCTACATTTTTAAAATTCTATGCATTATTACTTGTATAACATGCAATAAGAGTGGTACATCTTAAAATTTAAGAGGTCCCTAACTCTTATATTATATCTACATATTCTGATAAAAGAAAATAACTGTGACACATATCAGTTTGTGGTTCAACCTCACAACTTTTTTCCGTCTAAAACCAAGATCTTAATTGATCATAATATATGTCATATTCACTTTTCTTTTACATTTTATTTCAAAATAAATATTAATATAAAAATACTTGGTGAAATAAACCCACCGCGTTGCGGTGGGGGCAACGACACGTGGTCGGTCGGTATCATTTAGGTTCCTTACTGTAACTACAATAAACCTAAAAAACAAATCAGTAGGAGCCTAGAATAGTATTGACAATTGTATAGACCTATGATAAAAAAATGTTAAAAGCATGACGTGAATTCGGTCGATATTGGGTTGTTGCACCAAAATTAAAAATAAAAATAAAAAATCATCAAATTTATTGTAATTTATACATTAAATTACCTCGTGTAATACACGGGTTTCTAAAGCTAGTATAGTATAGATGCATAACTAAAAAATACAATATATCTTAACTTCTAAATTTGTTCTTGGCAGGTTAACAAAATTCAAATCAAATCATCAACATTCATAATAATATTTTCTTTTTTGAAAGGCCGGTATAATAAAAATGAAAAAAATAAGATAACACAAAAGAACCGAGAGTCCCAAACATTAAAAAAAAATTATCTACATGTCAAACTATATAAAATATAAATAAAAAGTTTAACATTTTTAAATTCAAACTAAAAACTAAAATTGAACAAAATCGGATATAGAAATCAAAATATCAAAAGGTAAATTTAAACATTGTTAGTGGCGAGAGCTTCATACAGCGAGGGAATAAAGAAACATTCAACCGAATGATAAAAAAATTAGTTAAAGATAATTTAAATCAACTAATAAATAAAAGCATATATAAAATAAGTGTAAGATCACTTAGATTAACAGAAAACAAAAAATTCGTATATATAAATAATAAAGAAAGAACAAAACTTACTTTAAATTTAAATTGTATATCGAAAGTTAAAAGTGAAAAAAAAAAAGACTATAAAGAGTCAAATTTGAAACACATAAAAAACATAAACGAGTAGAGTTCACTTCACAGTTACCTAGAAATATATTCAAAGTTCCAAACGCCCATTATCTTGTTCATATCACCTTTCCATCCCAATCTCCCTATGTAACTAAAATTTCCAGTGACCATTTTTTTTTTTACCTTTTCAACTACTGTCTTGAAGGACTTGTTCTCGAAACTCTAGAGGGGTCGGCGCAAAATTTTCACATGGGTTGATCAGGATTTTAGCTTATATATACTACTAAAATTTTTTTCTCAAGGGTTGCCCGACCCCTATACGTATGTACTATGTCTACACCTAAGCCCAGCGACATATAACATAGCAGTAGTATCAGGGTGTGCTAATGAAGATATCTCCCCTTGGTGTTTGACAAAGGAATAGATTAAAGAGTAGGATTTAGAAGGTGAATTATGCAAAATTACATAGATACATAACATGTTAAGTGAATTATGCAATACATTTTATTTTTCATTTGTTCCATTGATTCATTGTGTGTAATCATTTAAATTCAATATCAATAGACCCCTTGATAATTGGTAACTGATTTTTAGTCTCAAGTTTTCAATTTATCTGTTGTTTTTTTTTTTCTCTAACGACAAATGTTACTCCTACTATTACTCATTGTCTATATATTACACCAAATTTACTACTTGCTTGGAGTGAGCCCGATACCTCATATTTAAGAGGTTTTCATCTCTATCGTGTGGGCTAGCTCACAAAGGCGGTTCTTACAAGTGTGTCTATTTTGTAATCAGGAAAAACACTAAACCATAATAACTGTGGGAGTAAGTTGTAGCAGAGCTCTACTTGAAATAATGAAATATGTATTTCGTGACTTTTGACCTACAAAACCGACCACCATTAGTCTTGTCACAGGAAGGAGGTTCTCTATGTAACCAGGCTCTAGCGTGAGAAGTATTGAGTGAAGATGATCCTGTCTTGATCAAAGACCTTATATATATATATATATATATATATATATATATATATATATATATATATAGTTGATGTGGGTAAACGCCACTCTTATTGAGTGGGAACCATTCTGTTAAGAATAATCGTCTGTCTCTGATGATGTCTCTTGTATTTGATTGGTCCAAAATCTATCACACACATTAGGCTGTAAATTTGCTAACACATGGATACGATCTTTTATTGGATTCAAAATACCTGGTACAACCATATCTCTTAAGTCATTTATTTTCAAAAATTTATTAGTATGATTATATGTGACCTCTTATATCATTCACAATAAAACAGTCTAAATATATTTTAGTTGTCTAGCTAAAATTTTAAAAATTCTATGTGACCTTACAACTTAATGTAGAATTCATTAGTAATGTACCTATATGCCAAAACTTCATATTAAAATCTCAATAGTAACCATAAGAAATCTTTCGGCTCACGGCCTTGTTTGTTTATAGTTTTATCCTGAAACAATTCTCACTCTTTCGGCTCACTCTTACGCAATTGATGTCATGCCTTTTCTAGAACGATAAAAGCATGACATCCGCATAACAATAAAGATAACAAAAGAAGCTTTAAAAGCAAAAGTCCAAGCCTCTGAATAGACATTCAATCGTCTTACTAGTCGGTCTAGCAACAAGAAAACAAGCGCAGAAAACAGTCTGTTATTCAAAACACACCCTACATGCCAAGTCTATAATAAAAGCATAAATACTTAAAAGGATAAGTCAACCATATCAAAAACCCATGTCTCACTTCTGACCAGAGTCTGGTGAACCGTCTCCATATGACACTAATCCTTTCTTCGCAGGCGGACTTCCAGAAGACAGCCTTGACCTCGACCTCGACCTAGATCTAGACTTTGATACTGACTTAGACTTTGACCTCGACCTCGATCTGATGGTCTTTCTTGGAGATGGTGAGCGTGAAGACTTTCGTTCATAGGGGCTCCTGCTCCTAGAAGGTGGAGTTATGCTGCGTGGCGCCCTTCTCCTTTCGACAGGTGGCGAAGGCCTGTATCGTGATTTCTCGACAGGTGAGCGGCTGCGACTAAAACGACCGCGGCGGCGAATAGGGCTTCGTGAGAGACTTGGGCTACGAGTCCTGCTTCTTCTACCTCTGTACCTGTAGTAAATAAGTGCATTACATAACATTATTAATGAGAAAGTTTTACATAACATTAAAAAAAATTATTCACGTATTCCACATACCTTGGTGGACTCCTGTCCCTTAACGGGCTGCGGCGCCTATAGCTTGAAAACCTGCAAATAAAATTATTATTGTAAAAATAAAGTTTTGTAAGTTGTAATCATAACCCTCAACTATTTACAAAGTTTTGTTACCTGTCACGGTCACTCCTACCATAGCGATAAGATCTGACTGGTGAACGATCTGGAGAATGATATCTACGTGCATAAGAGTACCGATTACTGAAACCCCTCCCTCTTCTGATACGCTTAGGGGAACCATCGGGAGAAACACTTCGAGAAGGTGACCTATCCCTGCGCCCGACAGGACTTCTAGAATAACTACGCCTACCGCCCCTCACAGGTGCCCTGATAGGGCTGCGGCTCGGGCTTCTCCTTAGCGGAACCCGACCCGAGCTTCTGCTTAAGCTTCGTCTAGAAGATCTCACTGGGCTTCTGCTATAACTTCTTCTAGAAGATCTAACGGGGCTTCTGCTCACAGACTTCCGTGAAGACCTTCTACTTCGAGGCGGCGATGGTGATGGTGTAGGACTCCTGCTAACACTTTTTCTGACTCGAGGTCTAACCGGACTTGGGCTTCGGCTTGGACTTCTGAGATTTTTGCCCCTGACTGGACTTCTGCTAATGCTTCTGACTGGACTCTTGCTGCTTTCACTTCTGACCGGGCTTCGGTTTTTTAGCAAGGTGGGACGTCTAGGGGACCCACTGCCACTTGGGCTCCTGCTCATGTTGCGCCTTGGGCTCACACTTGGGCTCCTCTTAGGGCTGATACTCATGCTCTTGCTTGAGGCCCTTTGAGGGTGGTCGTTCGTAACATTAGGTCTCTCGGCAACCTTAGCCACATCAACACCATTGCTTGGACGATCACCATTTTCCTTAGGGTATTCACCATCCTCTCTTTCGTATGCATCTCCGGTTTTGTGACGAACAGCACTGTCTTCAACTTCAGCCGATGGAGATTGATTGCCATCTGGATATGTTAGAAAATGAAGAAAATAAGCGATAATAATAATAAATTTGTAGCAACCAAACGGAAATTCCAAGGTAAATTCAAAAATTGTTGATCTTTCCTAGGTAGTCTTCTACAAAACTTAATGTTAAGAAACAGTGCACAAACCAGTGAGTTTAGCCGAGTTATTATGCTTCTGACTTGGCTGTCTAGCATCACCATTATCCTCAGAACCATGTTCACTTTCACTCCCGCTTAGAATATCAGAAGCCCTAAAATTAGAACAAGACAGAAGAATAAGGCTATTGTGCAATATACAGAACTATTTTCTCCACAAAAATGTCATGCTTTGATAGTCCGTTGTTAATAAAACTAGTGTATCTATCAATATTTAATATACCCTTTGTTAAGGTCCATGAACTATTGTTACATTTTCTTTCATGGTGAAATTCAATCTAAAAATACCCTTTGCACATTAGATGTCATCGAAAGAAGTATTTAGATATCCCCCAATAGTTAAAACAAGGTGAGTATATAATGAACTTGATGTACGCAAAAAAAAAGACGAATAATCACCCTTTTCTATTAAGGCCACCCATCCATTAGAGCCTCTTTCTAGAACAAAAACCTAAAATGTCATTTATTTTATTGAAAAAACAACTTAAACCAGTAATGTATTGACACCTAATAGAAGGTATATTTTGTCTTCCAAGAAGTTTAGAAACAATCTGTCACCAGACGAGTTTTTGGCCAAAGCTGGTATAAATGTGACAACATACTGACTTAAGTAGCCTATAGGGTGGTTACAAAAATAAGTGTGACCCTGGTAAATAAAGTGAAAAGAACATGAATACTTGGATGGCCTCATGTACATCATTCCAAAAAATGATATATAGTATAAGACACATTGTTAGAAACTTTATAAAAATTATAAAATAACCTTTTTGATTTGCGTTTGGACTTCCTATCACGCTTCCTGCGCTTCTTCTCACGTCTCTTGTCCCTCCTTTTACTGCGTTTGTGTCTGTCCCTTCTAGAAGATCTCTTCTTTTTCTTACGTCTTTCATCACTTGATGAACTAATATCAGACGATGACGACGATGATATATCAGAGTCAAACTCACTGTCAGAATCTGAGGACTCAGAATCCGAGTCTGAAGAACTGTCAGATTCAGTTGAAGAATATCTTTTCCTCTTCTTTCTTCGATCTTTCGAAGACTTCTTGTGCTTTCCCTTCCGCTTATCTTCATGACTGTGAACCTCTGATGAAACATCTTTGCCTGATTTTTTGCTTGCTGTATTTTTATCTATGAGTATTAAAAACAAATTATAAAGAGGGGAAAAAGTAAATAAAAAAAGAAAAGAAAAATAAACAGACAGATTAAAACAAAAAACGAAACAAATTGTGTTCTTGAGCTGGAAAAGTATTATTATTCTTTTGTGTCCCCATGTTGGTGAGAAAGGAAGACAAATTGGCATTCTTACAGCTGCACCCTTAAACTTTGGTACTTAAAAATCATGCTAAAAATACTATAAGGGCATTTTGGTAAAGTTTAAAACATCAAGAAACCAAATCTCTCTTCATATTTATTCTTTTCCTTCCACTTCATTCTTTCCAAAATGACACTTGGTGACACAAAATCTTTTGATTTATCTCGCTTCTTTCATTCTTAAAATAAAAACTCACAAACACAACATGAACATTTCATGATAGATTATCAATTATTAAACCAGAAAAGACTTGATATATAAAGGACAAAAATGTAAATTCTGAGACAACATATGATAAATTCATTAGACGCACCGGAACTTTGATTCTCACTCTCACTTATTTCACCGCAGTAGATGATCTTCACTGTCACAGTTGGCTTGCCATCTTCATCACCAGCATTTTCAATTTTTTTCAATACATCAACTCCTTGCACAAGCTTTCCGAAAATAACATACTTCCTGTTCAAGAAATGTTGGCTTAATTTAAATTCAACGAACATATTTTATTTAAGAAAAGGGATAAAAACAGTAAGTTTAACGATTAACAAACCTATCAAGATGACGGTTAGCAGCAAATGTGATGTTGAATAAAGAACCACGTGAATCACGATCAGAAATTGCCATTGTTAGAAGACCAGGGGCATCATGTTTCAACTTGGAGGATTCATCTGAAATGGCATAACCGGTTATTAATATTAATCCCCTATATAATGGACAAGATAGCCAAAAACCAAAATTGATAAACATATTAGAATAATGACTGAATTAGAAAATCATGACAAGCCATCTGCAAATGCCACCTGTTGAGTAACCATAGGATCATGTCATGTCAGCTATGTATAAACCACCACTTTATATAATTGTTTTATCACTATTACAAGTTACTTAAAGTAATAAAAATAAATAATATTATCTTATTTCAAATACTACAGGTTATTTAATCTGAAACTGTTAAGTTTTAGTTTCTCAAGGGTTACACCTTATTTGAATATAAAAAATACACTTTTTATATAGCAAAAAAGGGTAACTTCAAAACGCAAACTTTTTTACTTCCCTAACAGCTTAAAAAAACATGTTTCTTTTTCTTTTTCCATCTTAAAAAGATTCTCCATGTTCTTCTACCATACATAAAAACAATCAAAGCATGCAAGAATGCACCAATAAATCATGAGAATGTATTGATCGTCAATTTAAAGCATGACAGGAAAAAAAAAATGTATACTTGATGAAAACCATATACTTTGTACTTAAATCAAAAGCCATAGATTTCAAACCACTCTAGAAACAAAGACACACAACAAAAATATTCATACACCCACCATTTCAAGACAACTACAATTGTCCAAATTCAGTGAGGGTCGAGCTCCCATGCAGCAAAGTATAAGATCAATGTCAGCCCCCACCTTCACAGGCAATGCAAAAAGGAAACCCATTTTCTCTCAAAATACAAGTGGCATAGTGTAAATATAAATAAATATAGTGTAGAGAAATGTTAAAGCTTATTTATACATCTTTTACATACACCTTAGAAACAATGTATATGATATTCAACTACTTAGAGCAACTTAAGACCATCAAAGTTCAAAAATACACAATGTAAGAAATAAGATGGTTGTAGTGAAGTAATGTTTATTACTTAAAGGTGTGAGAAGTACATAAACTACATCTATTTATACACAAATAAACCCTAGCTATCAACCCATAAAAGACCCATGGGCTTTAGCCAACTATATGGGCTAAAACCCTAACTAAATACAACTAACACTCCTCAAGTTGGAGCATAGATGTTAATCATGCCCAACTTGTTACAAATAAAATCTATCTGAGCTTTCCGGAGCGGTTTAGTTAGAATGTCTGCTAGCTGAAAATTTGTCTTCACATGAACTGGTTGAATGGAAGGAGGATCAGTTTGTGTGCCTACCACTCGATCTCTGATAAGGTGGCAGTCGACCTCAATATGTTTTGTCCTCTCATGAAATACTTGATTCTTGACCATGTGAATGGCTAACTGACTATCACAGTATAACCTCATCAAGTCATTAGAAACAACCCCGAGCTCTCTGAGAAGACGACGAACCCATGTCATCTCTGATGTTACATCTGCCATGGCTCTATACTCCGATTCGGCACTCGACCGGGAAACCGTGTGTTGCTTCTTACTCTTCCATGATACAAGATTTCCTCCAACAAACACACAATATCCGGTGGTAGATCGTCGAGAAATCGGACAACCTGCCCAATCTGCATCTGAGAACCCTGATATCCGACCATCTCCCTCTTCCGTGAAGGCACCTACACGACAATGACCCTGATCGGAGTATAATATACCCAAGCCATGTGAGGTCTTAAGATATCTTAAGACACGAAGGACGGCATCCCAGTGACCGGTGTATGGTGTAGCCATAAATTGGCTCAGAACACTAACAGTAAAGGAGATATCCGGTCGTGTGACGGTTAAATAATTAAGTTTACCAACCAACCGTCTGTATCGCTCAGGATCTTTCATTGGATCTCCTTCCTTTGGGAGGAGTTTCTTTGTAGGAAGCATTGGGGTATCAACAGGTTTACAACCCAGTAAGCCACATTCAGTTAACATATCAAGAACATACTTTCGTTGGGAGAGAAGTATTGTGGAGAGCGGGATACTTCTATGCCAAGGAAATACCTCAATCGACCTAAGTCGCTGATCTGAAACTGAGACTGAAGAAACTGCTTGAGTTCGGTAATCCCGACCTCGTCATCACCTGTGATTATAATGTCATCCACATAAACAACTACGATAATCCTCTTTCCTTTCCGATGTCTAAAGAAGACAGAGTGATTGTAGGCACTCCGAGTCATCCCAAACTGTCCCATAACATTAGAGAATCGACCAAACCATGCCCTGGGAGACTGTTTAAGACCATATAGAGAACGACGTAGTCTACAAACTTTCGAGGCCTCCTCCTCAACAACGAACCCTGGGGGCTGCTCCATATATACCTCCTCCTCAAGAACACTATTAAGAAAGGCGTTCTTGACATCAAGCTGGTGGAGCGGCCAATGATTAATGGCAGCAAGAGCGATACAAATACGGACAGATGGCATTTTAGCAACCGGAGAGAAGGTTTCATCGTAATCAATGCCATATGCCTGAGAATACCCTTTTGCAACCAACCGAGCCTTTAAGCGGTGTAAGGAGCCATCCGGGTGTAGTTTAACCGTAAACACCTAACGACAACCAACAATACGCTTCCCTTTAGGAAGTGTTTCAAGATCCCATGTATGATTGGACTTTAGAGCCCCAATTTCATCTTCCATAGCATGTCTCCATCCTGGGTGAGCGAGAGAGCTCGTCACATTTTTGGGAATCGGGTAGGAATCAAGGGTAGTGGTGTACGCATGAGATTCAGGAGATAGGTGGGTGTAGGCAACATAGTCCTGAATTGGGTAACGAGTACATTTCCGGGGTTCCTTGCGAAAGGAAATAGGTATATCGGGAAGTGGGGCACCAGGAGGATCATAAACGGGTGTATCAGAGGTTGTTGGATCGGGTAAGGATGTATTAGTGAGAGGTGTGGATTGCTCAGATGTAGACGGAGTATCGGAGGGTATTTCGGGGTCGTGGCCAGGGTGTGAATCAAGAGTCGCTGATGTTTGACCCCTACCTCGCCTAGCATATGTGAAAAGCAGTTGCGGAGATTCTGTCGGTGGGTCAGAATCAGTAGAGATTGGATCGGTAGAAGGAATTGACACAGGAATGGTGGGGATGAAGGGAGATGTGGGTATATCGAGGTCAGGAAATGGGTCAGAAATAGGAGTGGAACACTCAGGAAAGTAAGGACAGGACTCATTAAAAGTGACATCGGCACTAGTAAAGTATCGGTGAAGAGATGGGCTATAGCAACGATACTCTTTTTGAACCCGTGAGTAACCAACAAAGATACAACGAAGGGCTCGGGGATCAAGTTTGATTGTTTTCGGACGATGGTCATGAACATAGGCAACGCAACCAAAGACTTTAGGTGCGAGAGGAAAAGGAGTACCGGTGGGACATAGTACAGAAAACGGTGTTTTACCATGAAGAACGGGTATGGGCATACGGTTAATCAGATATGCAGCTGTGAGAACGGCATCTCCCCAAAAACGATGAGGGACACGTGATTGGATCATGAGTGTGCGAGCAACATCCAATAGGTGACGATTTTTGCGTTCGGACACACCATTTTGTTGAGATGTATATGCACATGATGATTCATGAATAATGCCGTTGTTTTTTAAGTACGAAGAAAAGTCGGTGGAAAAATATTCCTTAGCATTATCGGATCGGAAAGTTTTAATGGTGGTGTTAAATTGGTTTTGAACATAAGCATTAAATTCTTGAAATATGGAAAAAACCTCACTACGAGATTTCATCAAATAAATCCAAGTAGTGCGAGAATAGTCATCAATAAAGCTAACAAAATATTCAAAACCCAAAGTAGATTTGGTAAGGCAAGGCCCCCCATATATCAGAATGCAAAAGTTAAAAACAAAAACTGACTCGATTAGACACTCTAGGGGGATAAGGACGCCTGGTATGTTTACCAAGTTGACACGACTCACAATGAAAATTAAAAGACGAAAGTGGTAAATCTGGACGCATTTGCCTCATAACCGCACCCAAAGTAGATTTGGTAGGGCAAGGCCCCCATACATCAGAATGCAAAAGTTAAAAACAAAAACTGACTCGATTAGACACTCTAGGGGGATAGGGACGCCTGGTATGTTTACCAAGTTGACACGACTCATAATGAAAATTAAAAGACGAAAGTGGTAAATCTGGACGCATTTGCCTCATAACCGCTGTAGAGGGATGACCTAACCGACAGTGGTCCTCATTGACTGAAGCAGTTGCTGTAGAACATGTAGGACCTGACGGGAAGATTAAGCGGTAGAGGCCTCCAGATTCAAAACCTGTGCCAATCAGACGGTTCGTCCCTAGTTCATGAATCGGACGTATTGGCACATGGAGCAGGAACAGGAGCAGGAGTCTGAGAGGCTAGAAGCTGCTGGAGACGACAATAGTCTTCTTCGCTAACTGTGTAGGTGGGAGTGGCGGTTGGATCTGAAGTCTCACCAGCGGCAGCCAAACGAGCTTTGGGACGAGGAGGTGGCTGACTTCCAGGAGGGCGGTTCGGGCAGTCCCATTTCGTATGACCTGGTTCCTTGCAATAGTGACAAACAAGACCACCGCCCCGTCCAATACCCTTTTTGTGGGTCATATGAGAACCTCGACCAGTACCCCGACCAGTAGATGTATACATAGCCGATGTATCAGTAGGAGGTAGAGTTGCACCAGGACCATACATTTCCCGTAACAGGTGAAAGGTTGATGCAACTGAAGATGTAGCAGCGGAGTTGCTCAACAGTAGGGGTCGGGCGCTTGAATACTTATGTGATATCCCGGCAATGAAGGTCATGACATCCATCTTGGCGTTTCGCTTCTCCTGAATCTTCAAATCAGTAGTGGGTGGAAACATAGTGCGAAGCTCATCTTGGAGTTTGCAGAATCGTGTGAAATAGTCGGTAAATGTAAAATCACCTTGCTCGGCCCGACCATAGGCTTGAACCACAGAATAAGCATGAGAGATAGACTCCCTAGCCGAAAAGGATGAAGATAGGTGATCCCACATTTCCTTTACGGTGGAAAAGTTTTAAGCAATGGTAAGGATTTGTGTATCCATAGCATTCCATAGGGCCATTAGGATTCCGCTATCATCAATTTTCCATTCTTTGGTAATCGGGTCCGGGGGTGGTTTAGTGAGATGGTCGTCTTTGTCCATACTTTCAAGACCCTTTTGGACAAAGAGACTCCACGAACCCCAATTTTTTGAGTCAAGCTTAACGAGAATGCGAAGGCAGCAGAGTAGTTGATAATACCTGGAGCAATCTGACTTTCAGTGGTCTTTTTGGCTTCCATTGGATCTGGTAGCTGAAGTGTTTGAACAAAACTCGAACACAATAACCGAGACAGACGGAAAAAGTTGTCGTATCAGAAAACTTACAACACAGGAAGCTTCGGAAGTAAAAAACAACAAATCTAGAAAAAATCCGGTGACCGGAAACCCAATCACGCGCCGGCGCGTGGGAGACAGTGACGGCGACTGGGCGGCGCGTCAGGCGGCGGCTGGCGGCGATTTTTTGACGGATGATGTTTCGAAGGTTGCTGGTTACGATAGTGGCGGCGGTGATGGTAGGAGGTGTCTCGAAAAAAGATTTCGTGACAAAACAGTAGGTATAACAAGGTTAAAGCTCGTTTCAGATCTGGTAGCGGGCTGGTCAGACTATGGTTCGGATCAGATGGCGGCTAGGGTTTGGATTGAGAGCCGTAGCTCTGATACCATGTAAGAAATAAGATGGTTGTAGTGAAGTAATGTTTATTACTTAAAGGTGTGAGAAGTACATAAACAACTACATCTATTTATACACAAATAAACGCTAGCTATCAACCCATAAAAGGCCCATGGGCTTTAGCCAACTATATGGGCTAAAACCCTAACTAAATACAACACACAACAAGCAATAAACAGACAGATTTCTCACCTGGAAATTTCCCATCATATATGCTTTCTCCATAACTTCCTGCAAAATTAAATAAAAAACAATCAGACATATGTGAGAACAAATAAAACAAAGCCAATAATAGAATATGCATACCGTCACGTTTGAAAAAATCACCACCCTGCAAAAAAATAGCACAATTTAGTCTTCTAGAGGTTGCATAAAAAAACTCATAGAACGCAGGCTTTGGATGATAATCTTTAAAACAGCGTGAGGATATTTAACCATATAAAAATAACAAAATACAACCTTAAAACTACATCACAAGAAAAGCAGTTGTGACCATCAATCCTGTATCCTACAGTGTAAACAAGGATATAGCTGACTATTTTTATATTTTAACCAGATTACCATGACTTGCGGGACTAGAAGAAACTAGATAGAAAATGAATAAACAACAATATAAATAAAGTAACTAAATACGCACACACATACCTGAGCCAAAGATCCTTTAATTATGCGATGAAAAAAAGAACCCTTATAGTGCAGGGGTCTTCCAGTTTTTTGACTATTCCCCTTTTCTCCTGAAATTTAAAAAAGCATCAATTACTGTAAGTTCATGATATAAACAAGCCCAAAGCCAATCAACTTAACAACAAGAGAAGCCTTAAAACCTAACCTTCAAAATTTACACTGTAAAAGCATCAATGAAGTAAAAAATCAATGTACTTAAGCAAATCACATATGTTAAAGACTATATAAAAAATTATTCCAATAAGGCAATAACAAGGTAATCCCGAGTATTTGTGTGTGTAATTATACAATCTATAGAAATAAGAGATCAGAAATTCCATAGAAATTTTAAAACAAGAGTACCAATTAAGGTGTAAACATTACCGGTGCATAGCGCCCGGAAATTCTCTGCAGTCTTAGGAACGCTATCTGAGTAGAGCTGCAAAACCATACAACAAAATAAGTTTTTCACAGGTAATGTAATAAGCTAACATTCATACTTTCATAGCATTGCTATGTAAATGACAGTTCAATAATAAATATCCAGGGCAAAACTAAAACACCTCGAAAACCATTCTTTCAATAGGATCTCCATCGATAGACACATCCAGGTATACAAGCGGATTCTTCTTGCTCATCATCTTTCTTGTATTCCGATACTAGTCACTCCAGCATTCCTCAAGCACCCTGTGTCACATATTTAACAGTTAACAAATGTAGCTAAAAGAAGGTCATCAACCTAAACTCAATCTTAGATAAAGTAAAACGTATGTAAAACTAAAGTAGTAGGCCGATTTTTTTTGGGGGGGGGGGGGGTGACAAGTACATGTCGCCCTTCAACTTGGAAATCTAATACTATTATATTACTATTGGGCCGATTTTGGGCTACAAACCACTACACCCTAAAATGAAAATCGCCCCCCCTGCTGACGTGTCAAAAATCGTCCCCCAATGTAGCCCCTCCACTACACATAGCCAAATAGTCATGTCACGTATTACCAAAAAAGAACAAATCACATTGACAGAAAAAACCATAACTCGGCTTCACAGTTGACAGAATGATTCATTAAAAATGATAATGTTGTATTTTCTATGCAAAGCAACAACTCTAGTGATACTTTACAAGTTCAAGTACGATTAAAATTAGCAGCAAATGATAATACAATATAACAAAACCCTAAAATCAGTCCAGTTAGTCAAAATAACATAAGTTACACCATATTCACATACAAACTTCAACAAATTCTAGCTTAAAGCATAGATCTAAACCTAATCATAGCAAATTTCCATAAACGCGTACACTAAACCCTAGAGTCGCACACATCATAAATCTACATGCAAATATCCATTATATGTGGAAATTGATTGGAGAAACTGTAACGATAGGGCGAATCGATTGTTTTATCAGTGAAATTGAACGATTGAATCGATGTAAAGAGGTGAGGTATTAATATGTTTAATGAATTGAACATCGCGAGTGTAGATATAGATATGTATATAGATATATACCTGCTAGTGATATTGATGATGAGATATTGTAGAGCTGCTGCTGAGAGAGAGAGAGAGTGTGTGTGTGTACTGCTGCTCCTCGTCACAAAAACGGTGACGACGAATGAAAACCTAAAACTTAAGAGGCAGGACCTAGCTACTTCTACTGGTGACGAAATTACTGAATTGCCCCTCGTGATGATGTGCATGCAGTGATGAGATCGGGATCGTACCCGTACCTATACCCGTACCTGTACCCCAAAGTACCCGTACTTAAAATCAGTAAATCTTGGTACATATACCCGTACCTGAATTTTATGGTACGGGTACGAGTACAGGTACTTTAGGTACGGTACTCGCTTTGGTACCTCTTTGTTTTTTTTTTAATCTCCACTAAACTAGATATCGTTAACGGTACGGTACTGAAAATCAATGATCTATAATACCAAAACCGAAATACCGCAACCAAAACATAATACCAAAACTAAAAATGAAAGAAATCAACTATAATATAAAATTCATTCAAAATCGAGTAATGAATACCAAATGCAAAGTTTAAAAAAAATTATCAAAATGTTTAAGACAAAATTAACATATACAAAGAAAAGAAAGTCAACATTCATTTAATCTTCGCTAGACATCTTTTTATTTTCTTTTTTCATTTTCTTTGTTTATTGTTTCCTCAATTTTTATAGAAAAACAAGAGAGAAAACTAATACATGTTATTTAATAATAATATACAAAATTACACATATATGAAATAAAATCATACGAATCAACTATTATAATAAACAAAAATATTAGTTGAACCACAAACACCTTAGTTGGTCTAATAGTTTGCCAAGTGGCGCTCTCATGTTTAACATATAATTTCTAATTAAATTTATTAATTTATAACTAAAATTTAATTAAGATTTAAAACATTCCTTATCTAGCCTTATCATTATCCCATTCATTCCTTATCTAGCCTTATTGTGAATTACAATAAAGCGAGTTTGATTCGTATTATAAAGTCATGTTCATTACATCACCCGTTTTATTGATTATGATTGCCCTAATGACTTATTTACTCTTCTCACAAACCTGAAGTATATTGACTCTTTGTTTATATTTTGTTCCAAGTTGCGTGCAATAGATCCCCTTTGTCAATGACAAATTTGGATGTTACCATGATAAAAACATGATAAGAAACATTAGCGAGTTGGTAGAAACCAATTGATCAGATTATTCTAGGTTATTTTGACCAAAAAGCCTTATTTACAAGATAAAAAACATAAGTAGGTTGGGTAGAAGGTCAAAGTGACTAATTTCGTATGGACTGGTTGGAACCGGAACACCCTTTGTCCAGTATTTTGATTAGCAATATAGGTGTCACATATGAATACAAAAGCTTTATTATTTTGAAATCAAGCTGAAATGAATTTAGCCAATCTTTCTTTGCTTTTTTTTCCTCTCTCTCTTTCGATCTATTGACTAATAATGAATGTACAAATCGAACTGAATGAATGAGACAAGTGTCGGGTATTAAATCATGGTTAGTTTGGTTATTGTTTTGTTGCGAATTACATATAATAGTAGAAACAATAATTGGACATCAGATGGCATCGTCAATGGTAAGGGAAACTAACAATTAGTTCAAATAAAAAAAATTGTATATGCTTTGTTGCTATATAACGTATGGTTTGTTAATGTTTTGGTAAAACTATAACAATTTATTTGTATATATAAAATTTGCAAGTTATTTGTAATTTAGAGACTTATATATGAAAATTTCAATTTTCAATATTATATTTAATACGTAATTTTAATCATATAACGTATTTAAAGATTTATCAGTTATACCGTTTTCATTGTCCAACCCGTGTAATACACGGGTTCCTAACCTAGTACACAATATATGAATATACACATATGTATGTAGAATGAACTTATTCAACTAATATATATTATGTTTTGAAAATCATGCTTGAAAGTTAAGTCATGAGTATTGGAAACCTAATAAAAACCCCTATATATTATAAGCGGGTACCAGTACCCATAATACCCGTACTTGTACCCGTACCTGTACCCGAAAGTATCCGTACCTATAATCAGTAAATTTGAGTACCCATACCCGTACCCAATAGACACGTACGGGTAAAGGTACGGGTACGGGTATTCGGGAAAAAAAATATCATCCCTATGTGTATGTATATTACGTTCAAATGTTTATATTATTACGGTCCGTCTGGTTACATGTTTGACGAGCAAGTTTTATGATGGCCTAATAGGATGCGCGTACATTTTACCCCGATGAAAGTGGTGTATGTTATGGGTACACACATGACTGAGTCTGAGTTTATTGAGGATGAAACGTTTGAACACGTCACTAGTAGCCTAGTAGGTCCAAGTGGGAGAACAACTATATATGTCGTGGACATAGAATGAACGAGATGTTTATTTCCTCTTCGATGTATATCAAAATGTTGAACCTTCTAAGGAACTGTAGGATTCATTAGAATCTTCAAGTAAGATGATCTTTAGTAGTAATTTTTAGGTCTAGTCATGGAGCAGTATAGCAAATTGTTGAGAATGTTTGGGCAGTTTACTCAACACAACGGGCAAATTAGATGAGTCCATTTTAATTCTGAGTTGAATGATAGATTACCATCTTTTTAGGAGGATTTCAGACTCTTAACATGAGAAGATGGAATTGTGTATGAAATATTTCTAAAGATTATCGGATCTCTCTAAAAGTGGTTTAATACCCACTATAATTAGGGCATGCACTATGTATGTACATTATAAAAGATTATTGGATATGTCTAAAAGTAGCTTAATACTACCTCATGGCAAGAATAATAAGAAGCGCAAATCATGTACGCTAACTAAAAACTATGAATCATTTTAAGAAAATTAAAAGAAATTATAAGTTATTTGATTTCCATGCGCCCCTGTCTATACGTAATAACAAGTATGTAATCATATTTATATATGATGCCTCTAGGTTTTTGTTATGTATATCTTCTACATGCTAAAGATGAGAATTTAGATACATCTAAAATATATAAATATGAGCTAGAGTTGCAAAAGAATGACTTGATAAAGACACTATACATGGACATAAGAAGTGAGTGTTACAATCCTAATTTATTTTCGGTTAGTAAGTATTGTGCATCACACCACAACTTTTTATACACTACAACAAAACGGAGGGTACGAGAGAAATAACATATCTAATCAATGTAAATGATTATTTTGATGTTATTATGTTCAGGATTAAGTGAGGAAATTTAGCGAGAGGTTATGTTAAAAGCAGGGGTGGCTCGTGGGACAACGAAAATAAGTTAGGGCTTTAGGCCCTCACTTAGTTAAGGCCTCCAAATCCAAAAAAACATTGTATATAGATATATTATAATGGGTATAGTAAACTCAAAATAATGTATTGGTGTGGTGGTAGACTTGGTTGTTAAAGTATAGTTTATGAGTTCAAAACTTATAATAATCAAATTTTTTTCTTAACAATTGTTATAAAAAGGCCCCAAAATCTTGTTTTGATTTAGGCATCCACATTCGTTAAGCCGGCCCTGGTTAAAAGTCAGATTTTTGCCACGTAAAGTTCCTAAACAAAAAAGAAAAATAATACGCATATGACTATATGAGCTTTGGTACAAAGAAAGCCATCCAACATGACCTATGACCAGCTTAAATGATCGGTGTTGCATGGCGGTAGTAAGACTCCATGAACCCAAAAGTAGAACATTCGGTAAGAAAGGTGTTGATTGCATATTCAAGGAATCTGTTGAACATTATTAAGCATATTGGTTATGTGTTTTAGAATCAAAGGACTTGATGTCTGTCTATAAACGTTGTAATAAAGTCTAAAGATGATATCTTTGATGAAGAGTGTACATATTTCATCAATACCTAGACCAAAGGATATGGTTCTAAGTTCAGTGTATTTATATTAGTGTCCTTCCAAAACTTGAAATATTTATATTCGCCGATTACATTAGCATCGCCGCACAACTTAAGTATCTTTTTACATGTTTGGTTGACAAAACTCCTTGTAATTGGAACACGAACTCAAAAGAGAAATGTTTGATAATTCATGAAAGCAGTTAGGATGAATTCCCTCGTGTTCTTTTAAATAAACCAAATTAATATCACACTTATCGTTATCGTCACCAATATGATCATATGTCAATTCATTTCAAGTATGGGCCAAAACCAATAGGCTCCTTCATGTTTAAAGTGGTCGATTTCAATTGCAAATAATAATTGGTGTGACCTAATTCAAGCCATCAAGTTAATGAACATAGTAATATGTTGGGTCAATATAAAATCAACAAACATGTTAATTTATTGATTAAAAATATTCGGTAATGTCACATGCCTAAACTAAGTTGCGCTTTACTAGACCTCTCGTATCTTTTGAAGGTCGCATGCCCATTACAAATTGTGATTTACTAGGTAAATCATAGACGTCATGAGTTATTATTGTTTCATACATGCTTAAGTTAACTGATTTATTAACGCAAATTAGTGTTGCAAATATAAAACAACGGACAACAACATACTTATTTTTAACCTCATACCTCATAGGTGTTACTTTTTGTCAACCCGGGACTATTTGTGTAATTAACTCAAAAAATGAGACGAACCAAAGAATCATCAGTTGAGCATGCAATCCCATCATTTTGACCTTTGGTGTTGACTATTTCAACATACAACTAACTCATATTTGCATTATGTAAACATGACTAAAACAAACATTTTTCAAACCAAAAACAAGTAATTGTTGCATGATTATGAATCAAATCATCATTATTCAATAACTGGTCCAACAACATAACATCATGGTTTGACCAACAAAACCGCAACCTACTTTGACTTCTTTCCTTGTTTCTTCTTTATAACTTCATCAACATACATGATACCTTTGCCTTTATAAACCTCAGGCGGCTTACAGCTACGAACTGCAGCAGCAAACTGGTGCACCCTTTGCTTATCTATTCCAGTGCAGCACACGATATTCGGTTTGAAACAAAATACCCGAACAGCAGGAGGAACGGTCAATTCGACCTCGTGACTGTAACCCAACTTCAGAAACAAAAGCCGCCCCTCGGATTCAGCTCTTGCTTTGAAACCAACTCCAACTATCTTCAGAAACCAAAAGAATTGAGCTTCCATTTTTATGTGTTTCTAGAGGATCACTTCAGTTCTGCTAAACCAGATTGATGTTGATTAAGAACGGGTAGCTAATATTTTTAAAGAACCGAAAAGGTAAAACGGTTGCTAAATTTTGGACAATTGTATGAATACCAGTGTTATAAAACTAACCATTGTTCAAACAAAGATCCGGAGTGTGAGAATGAGTGTGTGCAGCTGTGCATGTATAACAAGTATTATATGGCGTTCTTGATCGAAAATTGGGATCGAATACATAATTTGAAACTAGGGGTGAGGAGCCGAGCAAAGCCCAAGAACGACCGGGCTCGGCTTGCTTCAAGTTCTTTTCTAAAGCTCGGGCTCAACTCGTTTACTATTTATTAATAATTGATTAATATACGTTTTTAAATATATTTATGAGAAAAAGCTTAAATGAGCGTCAACTTGTTTGAGCAATGAAGAGCTCGGCTCGATTCAAGCTCGAGCTCGGCTCATTTATTATTAATTAGTTAATTCATATACGTTTTTAATTATTTTTATATATTCTGAGAACGGCTGGAGCCTGTGAAGTGTGAAATTAATACATACAAGTCCAAAAGAGTTAAAACTTTAAAAGTACACAATGCTCAACGAGCTTCCCGTACCAGGCTCAAGCTCGGTCGCGCTCGTTTCACCCGAGACAGTTTTATTTAGATGAGATCCATCTCATAATTAATTACAGTATAAGAATTTGAGAAAAATTGGTTAGTTTGACGCACACCAAGTGTTGGACTTAATGCCGCAATGAAACAAATGATGAAATTATAAAAGCCTAAAGAAAAGAAGAAACCTGAAGGTGGTGTGGCCGGAGGAGATACGATTAGGGTTTCGATTGGAAATGGCATTCAACGTATATATATCACTCATAATCTAGCTTGTTAAATAATTAAATGTTAACCAGTTAATGGTTATTTCATATCCTATTAATTAATTGTCTCTGTATATAAATGTTCCCATAAGTCATATCATCTAATAATTTATCACTAGTCAACTTATAATAATAAAATTGGTTAGGCTTTCTACTACTCATGATTCGTTTTGAATTTATACCGGTTTAGGTGAACCCGTTCGATTTAGTCAACAAAAATTAAACGGTTTAGGTGAACCCGTTCGATTTAGTCAACAAAAATTAAAACTGTTTTATAATCGGTTTCGGTTCGAATTTAAATTGGTTTCTTAAATGATTTTTGATCGGTTTTTGACAAGTACAACAAATAATAGATGGATGATAAAGAACATAGGACTTTATTTGTTTATATTAATTAAGTTTTTTTAGGATTACATCTTCTCAACAAAAATATTATATAAACTAATTTATTCATCCCTTGCATCCTTGAATGTCCATCACAAGCACCAGCAACCTTCCATTACTTATGGGTAAACACAAGCTCCAAAAGCTACATCAAAACAAACCCAAGGAAATTAAATGAAACTACATTACAAATTTTATTTTAAACAAATTATAAAACTAATAAAAGGAGGTGGTGACGCAGCTTGTTGTCCGCTTACCTGCCTCTTTATTGTAATTGGATCCTTTTATTGGAAATGAAAATTGAACTAATAAAAAAACAAACTCACAAGGATCAGTGGGTGTAGGAGTAGCATAACTGGTATCACATTCGCCATGGGTTCGGAAATTGAGATCAATAGCATAAGATGCATGATTTCGCAAAGTGTTGGGATCAAAACATGATCCACCTGGTTGGATCGCCTTACAGTCAAGTTGTCCACATAAACGATCAAGTGTTTGTTGCATCACGGAGTCGGAAGCTTGGGTTTGTGCCACACACCATGTGTTGCCCTATCCGATTGCCAAAATGACAAAAACATAACAAAAACAAACGATTATAATTTATACACAAAGGAATTGGAGTTTTTTGAGATCTTACTTCTGCAACATTAAAGCGGGTAATGAAAAATAAGAAACTAATAAAGCACAAAGAGAAGGTTAATTTTGCCATGTTGCTATGATATTTTATGAGACTGCTCATTCAGTCATTTGCTTATATAATGCATTCAACTGTAACGATTTGTAAAAGTTAGTGTTGTTCAATATATTATTGTTTTTCTTTTCGAAGTAATATTTGAATTCAATTTTGCAACTTGTAAGATTACAAATCATAAATTGTTTTTTTCTTATTAAAAAATGATTCTGTTATAAATATTTAAGATATGATATTAGTTATTGTTTTTATTTTTTATTTGAATAAAATATATTCAACTCCCTTTAAGGATTTCTGATGATTTAATTTTATCGAATTCTTGATTTTCAATTTTTTTTTATATATTTGATGTTATATGACATTTGAAATTTTATGTATTACATGGCGTTTGAAGTTTTATTTGAATTAGATTAGAACAATTTCTAATTCACCTAGTTTTATTTATTATTTTTTTATTTCTTTAGAACCCATGTTAAAAATGTTGTTGAAAAAATATTTCCTTTGCATAAATGTTTTGTCAAAACTTTTTTTGCAATTAGTATTCAAATTCTTTGCGTTCAAAAAAATATATATATTCAAATTCATCTAAAATTCACACAATAAATAGCTTTAATTTTAATTGAGCAAATAGCATTTAACAAAAAAGCATTTATGTGTATAAAAACACCCCTAAATCTGAATTAAATAAGATTCATATTTTAATTTAAGGGGCAATTTCATAAAATAGTAACCAAGTTTTAAAAGTGTTTTAATTAGGTCACTCAACTTTAAAAAGTGTTCAAATTATGTCACTCAACTTCCATATATTATTAAATTAAAGGTTTTAACATGTTTTTTTAACGTTTTTCTTTTTTGTTTAACATAGGAAATCTTTTTATCTTTTTTTGATGTTGAGTGGCGACATGGATTTTATTTTTTATTTTTGAATTTTAATTTAATTAACGTTTTTAAAATTTTTATAAAAATATAACTACATATATTGCAAATTCCGACCCCTACATCTTATCCTCCATTTCTTTCTTAACGCCTAAAAAAATCGGTGAGACTCAATTTGAAAATTTAGTGGCCCGATTTGAAAAAAATATGCATGAATAACCTAATTATAACACTTTTGAAAGTTGGTTTCCCTTAATTTAATTATAATAAATTTAATACATGCACCATTTTCTTCAACAATAATTAATACATCTTAAATTATATAGATATATTACTTTACAAACAAAATATTGAATATTTTATTTGGTTTCTTTATATTGGTTTTCAGGTTTATTCAAACCGCAAGTGAGAAAAGAATGATTCGTGAACCTTTTTTTTATTTGAAACATGCACAAAATCCGTCTTTCCTCGTTAAATAAATACTATAAATTTCTAAAAAGGAATAAATAGTTTATTTAATTGGTTTGATTTGGATTTTCAAAAATCATATACTAAACACTTCTAGCATAAATATATTACTGAAAACATATGGGTTATATTTATCGAAATTATATGAGCTATATTTAGAAGTATTGTACCTAAAAACAGGGTGTCGAAGCCCCTCTTTGTCATAAAGAGTTTTGCCTGTGGTTTAAAATCATTACGATCGATTAAGATTAAGAGAGAGAGGAAGAACTAGAGAGAAAATTTACTCAAATACGTTGATCCTCATTTCAATTAGCAATTCATCTACTTATACGATTTAGGGTTTCAATTTATACTTTCAACCCTCTTACTTAACTACAATTCATTATTTTCTCATCAGCACACATCTTTCCTTGTGGTGATTAACCTTGATTTGATGATGGTTCAGAAACAAATTTTGACGTGACGTGACATTATATTTTAGGTTGTTAGATGTTTACATTAGACTTTTGGTAGTCGAGGCGTTTTGAGCCTAAACCCCCCCCCCCCCCGGCCGTGTTGGCTTTTTTATCAAGTGTTTCCTGGATAACTTTGGTTGGCATGAATTTTGAATCATTTAAATGTTGGCTCAATGGCTATTAGAAAAACAATTTTTTTCTATACAATTCATACTTTTAATTCATCCATTTCTCAAATCAATACTCATACTTTTACAAAAAATTCTCTTCTCAAACTCTATACACAACCAACTCTCTACAAAATCAAACATATGGATTCTCCCACTACTATATACAACCATTTTATTTGGGACCGACCAACAAGCCAATGACGACGTGAAGGAAGAGGCATTTACGAGTGTGATTTTGCTCGCGACAAACTATATGAGGTCCCTTCGTTCTCCTCCACCCCCGATTACGAAAAGATCATATATTGAATGGGACCGTTTGGCCGCGAACGCTCGTTCAGATTACTTCGATGAGTCGCCGAGATACAAGAACTCGAATATTTTCAGGCGTCGATTTCGGATGTATAAACATCTATTTTTGCGCATTGCCGAAGATTTGGAGCGTGAGTTTGAATACTTTAAGCAAAAACCGGACGGTCGAGGGATGCTAGGATTCACCAAAATCCAAGCATTCTCGCCTACGGAAACACGACCGACATCAATGACGAGTACTTTAAGATGGCCGATAAAACAATCCAAAACACCTTATAGTATTTCTGCTACGGTATATTTCAATTTGAAAAGATATATATATATATATATATATATATATATATATATATATATCGCTTGTAGTTTTTTTTATTTTTGTAAATTGATTTTATTTAATTGTTTTATATAGGAACAATAAAGATGTATGCTCCACATTATCTAAGAACACCAAATTGTAACGATCTAGAACGGATTTACGAGGTGCATGGTTTACCCGGCATAATCGGGAGTATAGATTGTATGCATTCGGAATGGGCTAACTATCTAACCGAATGACGAGGTCAATACACACGAGGTGACCAAAAAGTACCAACAGTCAGTCGTTAGGCGATTACTTCATACGACATTTGGATTTGGTCGACGTTCTTTGGGGTGGAGGGTTGCATCTCCAATACCATTCTCGTCGCCTCGTTTTGGGGTAAGGATAACCACTACCGACACAGTTACTATTCGGGTGATGGGATATATCCGGAGTATGCGATTATCATGAAAATGTTAGAGACTCAATCAATGAACAAATATATTATTTTAAGAAAGTACAAGAGTCTTCGCGAAAGGACGAGAGGTATTTTGTGGTTTTTCAACAACGTTGGCATTTTGTTTAAAATCTATGTTGTCTATGTTCGTTGGAAAGAATGAAAAGAGCTATGTATACGTGTATCATATTGCATAACGTGATCATCGCAGACGACAGTCGAGCAATATGTCCAACTTATATACCGAACGATGATCGACCACCAACTCCCGCAACTTTGGAGTAGAGACTAGAAAACACATATTTTGTGCGTTCAAAAGAATACATAACGCTCTTATGGCGGACTTGGTCCAACATACTTGGATGTTTCGGCGCCTTCGGGGTGAAAATGAAGTTGAGGACGAGGGCATCGATGAAGACGAAGACGAGTTCGATGATGAAGACGAAGACGACGGTGGCGGTGCTAATGAAGATGAAGACGAGGACAACGGCGACGGTTGTGACATTCGTCAATTTCGGGTCTCGTTTGTATTCGTTTTTGTATTCGTTTATCATGTAAACCGACCCATTTTGTAAACCAAAGCTTATGATATAATCAAAATAATGGATTTTATGTTACAATATTGTTTTACATTTGTTGGGTCTTGAAAACATTTTTTTTGGTCCTTAAAACTCCTTAAAATGACTTAAACCAAACTTTGGGGACTATTATTGCCATTTACCAAAAACTTGTTTGACCATTTCAACTATCACATGCATCTTTACCCTATTTGTATGAAGCATACTCTTACCATTATAAAAGCAAGGCTCCATAAACCATTTTGGTTGTTCATCTTCTCCAAAATCTCTTTCAAATCCAAGTATTCATCTTCAACATTTTGTTACTTTGATTTCTTAAGGTCAACTAACTATAGTCTTTCATTTTAACTTGTTCATATAATATTACTAACACTTGAATATGGTGGTACAACATATATATAATACACACCCCTTGTTTCCTTTATTTGTTACTTCACCGACTCTGGTTGGTTAAGTTTCGAATGTCATAAGGCAAGGCTTCATGGAGGACTTCGTGTTCTTGATATATATTTACACACACATAATTTATTATACATATCACTTATGACTAACTTCTAACCCTTTTTAGTTTGTTCATCTTATATGCAAGTTCATGGTGTGGGTTTGTATAAGACTAACCTCGAAACTAGTCCAAACCGGAAACCGAACTTTTATTTACTAGTTTTGTTAAAATAGTTGTTTAAACATGTTTATTGCTAGATTTGAGTTTCAAAAATCATTTTTACAAGTTCTTTGATATTAAGCATATGGAATTCATCTATGAACTAGTTGGGAGATGGAAACCGAACTAAACCGAAACTTTTGCTTAAAAGACTTGTAGTTAACTTTTTAGTTGTAAAATTTAAGTTTTCTTCATTTATAAACCAATATACAAGTTCTATGATATTTGGGCATGTAGAAACCATCTATGAACTATTTGTGAGATGGAGACCGAACCAAACCGAACTATACCGAATTTTACTCGCTTAAGACACACAAGTGTGTTTTTAGCTATCAAGACTTGTATATTTCTTTAAAAATAGTTTACAAACTGATTTTAATTATTTTCTTAAGTACTTTGAATTGTTGGATCCAACTTGATCCCATCACATAGTTTGGACCGACAAAACCGAACACTCGCTTAACGTGCGTTGTTAGTTCTATACAATAGATCTACATACTTGGTTAAGTGTTAGTATATTTTAATGAGTTATCTCATAACAATTAATATGTTGGAAAGTTGACTTTGGGTTTGACCATTTGTCAAGACCCGAATCGACAACCCGAACACTCGTTAAAAAACCGTTTTAGTATCTTTGTCCCAAAGGAACTTGCATTTTAGCATTTTTCCCACTTTATTACTTAACATTGGTTAAGTAAATATTAAGGTTAGATACTTTAACCCGGTTTCGAGCAAACTTACATTTTTAAAGGATTGTTATTATAAATTCTTAAATAGTTACATTTTAAACCTTGAACTTTAATTGTTTACTTTTTGCAACAATTATTTTATTTAAAGATCTTCAAGACAATCATTCTAAATCCAAGATTTTATTGTCATTTAGGCCTTGCTCGTTAAACTTCATCCATCCGGTTATTCATCTTTTACCGATCAAGTTTTATACTTGAACGTGAGTAACTTCATACCCCGTTTTCTATCTTTTGTTTTGGGGTGACATTTCATACTTATTCAAATCAAATGCTTTATACTTGAGTCTTAAACCACAAACGTTGTTGTATACTTTACTTGAATAATTGCTCGATTTGGTGTTCTATGCTTATATGCCTATGTGTTTATCGCTTTCGGTTGGTGAAATCTATAAATCCTAGACTACTTGGCATCCCTTTGTAGCAAGGTGTCGTTAACGTAATGCAATTAACGATATTCTATTAAATCTTAGACTACTTGGCAATCCCTTGTAGCAAGGTGGCACTAACGTAATTCTATTAGCGATTGTCAATTTATCCAAGTTTATAGCTATTATTTATGGTTTTGTATACTAGTTTTGTTGCTTTTCAACTATATATTTATTGTTCAAACTTATGAATTGCTCACCAACCTTTGTGTTGACAACTTTATTTTATGAAATGTTACAGGTTTGCATCTAGGTTGATTTTGGAGTTCGGTGAAGAAAACGTCACAAATACCGTCAGGATATTAGCAAAAATGAACAATATTTGATTTGCTATATTTTGTTATATTTTGTTGTATTTGACTTATGAATATTTGGTTATGTGACATTTTCGATGTTGTGAAATGAAATGAGTTTGTTAAATATTGTCGCTTTAAATAGTGTCATGCGCTTTGAGCAATCGTTGCACCCCGGCATGTTCCGCCGCCTTTGGTCGGGGTGTGACAACGGTGGTGCTAATGAAGACGAAGACGAGGACGAGGACGAGGACGAGGACGAGGGAGAGGGAGCTGAGTAGTTTTTTTTACGTAATTTTAATTTATTTAATAAAATGTTATTTTTTTAATTTTAGTTAAAAAATAAAATAAAATAAATGATTGAGTAATAATTGTTGCAGAGTTATGACTACACCTTTTTTTTATATAAAATGTTGAAATGTTGACCGAGCATCACATGGCTTGAAATGCTTTGAAATGCATGAAGATACGACATTATGACTACGGACGTTCTTAGTCTATATGAGTATTTAGAGAGAGTTCGTCATATGCCACTCGTTAATGTTATAATCTAAATTCATACTTTCACCATTATTCATTATTAGTGCATAAATATAGATCTTAGATATCATCATCTTTGATACAAGATATATTATATCGTAAAACCAATAAGTTAATTTACGATCTAGCTATCAACCTCTTTAGTTTCATATATTTATTGAAATATACAAACTTAGTTTAATGTTGTGCACACAAGTAACATGGCTGGCCCTAGGGTGCCTGGGCGAAGTTGGGTGGTCGACGACCCCTGACTCGACACTCTGTTAGGCCCGAATTATATATATATATATATTTTTTTTTAGAAAAGATATATGTTTCTTATGGAAAACATGTATATTTAATGTTTATACTCAATTACATAACAACTAGCTTGATCTAGTGACAAGTGAGTATAACTCCCAATCAAAAGGTTGTGGGTTCTAGTCTCACTGATACAGGTTTAAAATAATTTTTATACAAAAGTTTTTTACACAGCCCAATTATAACCAAGTAAGCTCATTTAAAAATCAAATTGTTTAAATCCAACAAAACACTCTTTTTTTATTTAAGGCCTAAGATATTTTTCGCCTTCGATCCAAAAAATTTTTTCACTTCTCGGAGTCGGCCCTGACGAGTAACACCAAATCACCAATGGTTTGTGACGCTGATGGATCTTAAATCTGTATGTTAATTTTTCAAAACTATTTTAATACCACTTAAGACTGTTTGGTTCATTTAGCAATAACAAGAGTATGATTGATTCATACCTAATTTTAACTATTTAAATGTTGTTGTCTAAACCTAAAAAGGCTGAAGTCTGAATGAATAACATGTTTCCTTCTGAATGATTTCAGATGTAAACAAACAGCCCCTTATAATAGAAAAGAATGGCTTAAGGATGGAAAAGAAGTTAAATACTCTCACTGTCCCATTTTAAATGTCATGAGACTCAAAACACACAAATTAAGAAATGTTTAATAATTTTTCATGAGCTGTAAAATGACAATAATGTCCTTTACATTAGTATGGCTAAAAACCATTGGAAACATCTGGCATATGTAATAGTAAGGGTATAATTGAAAATTGAATTTATATGTATAGAAATGACATTTAAATTGGGACAACCAAAAATGAAAAAATAAATATTTAAAATAGGACGGAGGTAGTAGAAGGAAATAAAAAAATTATTGTGTTCTAAAGCTTTTTTTTAAATGAAAAAAGATAAAAGAAAGTGGTGTTTGTGAGTTTCAAACTGTCATTAAACAGATAAACAAATAAATGGAAAGAAAACAAAAATCAAGTTGAAAGGAAAAGTTTTGTTTTCATTTTGAAAAGAAATGGGAGAAAAAAAGTAAAGAAATGAAAACAATTTTTTCTTTTCTTTAATTAATTGAAAACGCTGACATCACATCTCCGTCAACAGAAAAGAAAACCTGACCATCTCATGATCTGTCAATTCCCACAACCACCACGGCTACTCATCTCTACTGCATCACTACCACCATCACAACAGCCATCTACTATCAAGTTATAACACCTTTGCTTGTATATTTCTGGTTCAACATATGAACTAAAACACACCACTTTTATGTTAGAAGCTCGAAATACTACTATCCATTTGAATATGATTCAAACTGGCACATCATTTGAAAATGGTATCCAAGTATTTTGGTAACAAGTTAAATTTTAACATCTCGAACCATACGTTATAACCGTCATTGATAAAACACAACACTGATAACTCTAATCAATATGAAGTGACAAATAAAAATGTATGACAATAACATATTGAAGATATTGGGAGCTGTTAAAACTCAACACCCAAACATTTCTTCACAACACGAAAATACAATCTTTTCCAGCAAACACAAACCTGACTACAGTTCTTTAAACCATTCAGACATACTCAGCAAACACAAATCCTCATAAAATCCAACAAACCGCTCAGACTTTTCAACCCTATTCGAAAGCATCATCATCGTCATCTGGAAGCGGCTGGCTCGCAGCTGCAGCAAGCTCAGCTTCATGCCTGCAGAGTGTTTCAAAAAAACATCATTCATTAACATTGAACAATATCAAACAGCGGTACTTTGAAATCAAAAGCAACTAATGGGCTTACTGTTGTTGAGCAGCCATGTCTATTTGCACTTCTGGCGGAGCTAGAGCAGGCGACTCAACAAAATGCAAGTTAGGGTCCCTGAAAACAAAATAAATAAAATCAACATCTTCCAAAACAGGATGAATATATTTTACCGAGAAATAGGTGAAGTTAAGTTACCCAGCGAGTTTCCTGGCGAGATAAAGGAAAGGCTTCTCAAAGTTGTAGTTACTTTTGGCGGAGATCTCATAGTACTGCAAGTTCTTCTTTCGGTGGAAAGTAACCTGCTTTGCCTTCACTTGACGGTTCTTTACATCAACCTTGTTTCCGCACAGTACGATTGGGATGTTTTCACACACACTATAAACAGAAAAAACCATTAAAGGGTGTCAAGAAAGGATAATAAAGATTGTTGATGCACACAACAGGAAAACATTTATGAAGTATGTAGACGAACCGGCAAAGATCACGATGCCATGTGGGAACATTCTTATATGTCAATCGTGCGGTAACATCAAACATAATAATAGCACATTGACCGTGAATACTGCAAAAAAATTCAAATCATATAATTGAATTAATACAAAGCTCACATTAAAGATAACTACATCACAAATAGCATTTAAATAAGTACTTTCCAAAGTTACTTGAATCACATTATATTCTCTCCTAAAACTTAATTAAAAAAAACTTAAAACAATCTTGATATAAGCAATACTTACTAGTATCCATCACGAAGACCACCGAATTTCTCCTGTCCAGCTGTGTCCCAGCAGTAAAACCGAATCTTTCCACAGTTGGTGAAAAAGTCCAAGGGATGAACCTCAACACCGATGGTTGCTAAAACAAAAAAAATAAGACATATTCAATCACCCAAGTAACATATGAAAACCAGTGAAAAAGTACAAACTTTTATGAATTACTCACGTTCGTATTTCTTTTCAAATTCTCCTGTCAAGTGTCTCTTCACAAAGGTAGTTTTTCCTACACGATTCAAATGTGCAAAAACGTTATCACTCATGTTCAACAAGTTAAGAACATGCACATGTAAACTAATGCGTCGAATCCTTGATTTGATCCACAAGCATATACATACCAAATAATGTATTCATAGCTCTTTATTGCAAAAACAGCATTCAGATACATACCAAATAATACATAATTTGAACACATAATGATTTACAACATCAAATACACGTTATTGCATTATAACTATCAGTGTTGGGAAATTGGAAAGAAATGCCGACAATTGGATGTCAGGTTTCAAATTTTAGTTAACTGGCCAAATTACTCGCTAATCCGCCTAATTACCCCTAGTCGAACAAATAACTGCCAAATAATAGGTAATCGGAAGTCAAACAACAACAAATTTTAGTTAGCTGACCAAATTAAACACTAAACCGCCTAGTCACTCGTAATCAAACCAAATATATACAAAACCGTAAGTTACATAAAAAAATGTGTTTTTTAACAAATCAAGAACATCCACGTCACCCACGAAATGCTTGAATCCTTAATTATATAACCAAATATATATATGTATATATATATAACACATAGCAAACAAAACATGATTTGAAAAAGATAATGATTTGCAACATCAAATGCAGGACTTTTTTTCCAATGTAAATGCATTAACTATCGGTGTTGGGAAAGTCGGAAACGAATCGGTACTCAGACTTAATTTTAACTAACGGTCAAATTAATTGCTAATCGGCCGTGCGTAAAACTCTGAAAACTACATATAAAAATATGTGCGTGTTTGTGTGTATAAGTCAACATTAAGTACAAAAATTGGAATCCAAACTGTTAACTATATATTAAAACCCTAAAGCTTCATATAGCCTATTAGTTACAATTAAAACCCTAACACAACAACTTTCATATTAACAGACAGCAAAAGCTAACTTAATAATAATAATAAGTGTAAGAAGGAAGCATACCGGTTCCACCATCGCCAACAATAACAAGCTTAAAACTGGGATAATCAACAGTTTGCTGATTCTGCAACGCCTGTAAGTAAATTAAACATAAACAATCAGAATCAGAAATGATAAAACAGATCTAAAATAAAATTAACAAGTACCATGTTATGCTATGCTGTAAGGTCTGCAGAAGAAGAAGACTGCGTTATATATATATGTATATATATAGTTGTATGTATTGGTGGCTGCTGTGACTGTGTTGTGTTGTGTTGTGTTGTGTTGTGAGTGAGAGCCCTAATTTGAAAGCGTGCGCACAAATAAATAAATATTCAATGGATGGATATTATTAGCTTTAATCTGACGCGGCTGTTTTGGCCGTTGGATTAACTTCGTTTGAAACTGGCCGTTGATTGAACGGCGGGTGACGATCACGTGATCACACAATGGGTTTTAAATTTTGGAAAACCCTAATCACTTTTGAATTACTTCCTTAACACTTAACACAAACAAACCAGCCAACTCACCACCAAACACTCATGTTTATTAGCGTCAAAAACAAATCCTAAATAGGAATCCAGCGAATCAGGAAATCAAGTTGTGATGTCAAACTTCACATTTGCTTTGAGTTAGATTGAAACTTTATCACGTTCAAAATTAGATAGACCCAATGTCGCATTCAATAAAGATTATGATACATGTATCAGGTGTACTCAATGTGTCCGAGCCTGTCCTACGGATGTTTTAGAAATGATCCCTTGGGGACGGATGTAAAGCCTTCTGCTCCAAAAACAGAGGATTGTGTCGGTTGTAAGATATGTGAATCCGCATGCCCAACAAATTTCTTGAGTTTTCGAGTTTATTTACGGCATGAAACAACACGCGACAAATGAAGGAAATCCTCTACAATAGATAGAGCCCACCAATATTTACCTATAATAATAAAAAAATCAACTAAAAAAAATTCAATTTACAAAAGCCGGACTCAAACTTGAGTAGCCAGCATATAATAATTTTTTTCGAACTATAAACTTTTATAAACAACCGAAAACCGCGAGAACCAAAACACCAAAGGGCAGCCTCCACAACCCGGAGAGAAGCCCGAAAAACGAAAAATTACATTAAAACAAAGTTATATTAAAGCCAGCATATAATAATGACCATAACAACATGACCACCAGGACATTAGAAAGACTTTAATATTTTAGCCACATCTATTCAAATTATATCAATCTAAAGCGTCAACTTTGACATTTACTCTATATAGATAATTTATATGTCATGTTTTCTAGTGAAAATTAAAAGGGTCATTATATTCAAACATCATCCCATGGTGTGTTAACAACTCTATACGATTTGTATATGAACTATACGAGTCGTATAGCTTTACATGACTAACTAATGTATGGATGACAACTTTTGCAGTCTATACGGGTCGTATAACCAGCTCCATACGAGTCGTATAGGCTTCAAACACCTGATACTCTTCATCACAAACGGACAAAATTTTGCACTTATACGGCTCGTATAACCCCTATATGAGCCATGTATGCGCATATGGTGTCCAAATAACACATATGGTGTGGGAATAACCTATGCCAATTAAAAATATATAAAAAGCTAAGGGTGCAAACATGTCGAATGGCCCGTTTAACTTACAGAGAGCTAGAGCTCGGCTCGTTTGATCTCCATTTACATAGAGCTTGACTCGGGCTCGACTCATTTAGGATTTATTAATTAAAATTTATATATTTAACATACTTATATATTTTTTTTGTAATTATAATTTTATATAGACATAATTACGTAAATTGTCCTTTATGTTTACACTAAATTTCACTCGTTATCATTTATCTTCAAAATTGGTATGTTTTATCCTTTACGTTTCAAAATGCTACAACGTTTGTCCTTTATCCCTAACCCCGCTATCTTTTCTCGTTAAATCAGATAATGTGTACATGAGGGCAATTTAGTAATTATACCTATTTATTAAAAAAACATTTTAATAAATAAACTAAAAATAATATTATATACTTTCTCTCTCTCTCTACATCCCCCCTCACCAGGGTGTTCATGGTTTGGTTCGAAACCGTGAAACCGCCCAAACCGGTTAAAGGTTCGGTTTCACGGTATGTTTTTTTTCAAGTGTCTATCGGCCGGTTTCGAATATTTCAAACCGTAGCGAACGGTTTGGTTTACGGTTTGTAACAAAAACCAACCGCATAAAACCGGACCGGACCGTGTAATTTATATTATATATATATATATATTAATATTTGTGTAAAATATAAACTGGTAATTTATATTATATACATATGAACTAAATATAAACTGGTAATGTAGATAGATTGCAGCTAATGCCTTCAGTTTTTTATATATTTTGGCATTTTTTTGATTTATTTGGACTACCATGACTAACTATTTTGACAACTAGTTAACTTGATGTAACTTGATGTATTTAGCTAGTTATCTTAATGTTATATTTCTCCATAGCTTGTGTTTAAATGTGACAGTGGACACATTTTATTTAGACATGTTTAAGTTTTGCAAAGTATACACAACCCAATATGTTCAAAGCGTGAAACCAAACCGTAACTAATGGTTTGGTTCGGTTCGGTTTAAGAGTCCAACGGTTTGGTTTTGGTTTACAAGAATCAAAACCGTTAGTAATGGTTTGGTTCACGGTTTGACCCAAAAACCGCGAAAACCGGACCGCGAACACCCCTACCCCTCACCACCACCACCAGATCCTACCACCCACCACAAACTACAGCAGCACCCCACCAGCCACTACACCACCCAGTCACCATCGTCGGAGTTTGGTGGCTACAACTTGTTTTCTGGCATCATAAATCCAAATATTAATAAAAGACCTACCCAATCAAAATCACACTTTGTCCTCTTAAACTGCACATTAGGAACCTTCTATTTAGCACTTGACGTAACCTTCAAATCACAATCAAATCTAGGTTTAGGTTTAAATTTGGGTAGGTTGTACAATGGTTCAGAACCGCGAGAACCGAACCGGAACTGAAAATGACTAAAAATTAGAACTTGAACCGGAACCTATTATAGTAAACCGGTTCGGTTTCAGAACCGGTAAAGACGGTTCTCACTAGTCGGTTCTGGCCAGAACCGTTTCCGTTGTATATTTATTAAATATGTTGTGCAAACTTTGCAAATTATAAAACAAGTTTATGTAATTGTATGGTTTTCTTTCACTGTAAAATTAATTTAGATTACAACATGAACATCTGTTATATTTTTTATTAAAACCTAATTGTTGAAGTTAAATAAATCATTAACAACAATAGATTAAAAGAAGATCATATCATTTTATATTAAATTACATTGATAGCTCAAATCAAAATTGATCATGGTTGTTAGGCCTTGAACGCAAAGAAAGAAGATTTAAATTAAATAATGATTGAATGGATGCGAGTTAATAAGTTACTCTATAAAAATGTCTATTGGTAAATTTAGTTAAAACGTTTTTAATATTCTGGTTCTTTGGTTCCAAGTCTAGAACCGTCAGTTTTACCCGGAACCGAACCGCGAACTGTTTAATGCAAATTCCGAGAACCAAGAACACAGGTTAGCGGTTATAAGACACCGGTTCGGTTTCGGTTCCGCGATTCTGACGGTTCCGAACCGTTTTTTTCTCACCCCTAAATTTGGATGTTTTCATCCACCACACTTTAAACCTAATCATCAAACTAAAGTTCAAATTAATTTAGTAAACATCATCACTTGCTTCCGAATGGATTTAACCCCACTCATAAAAACTGTTGGATTCTTCCGGTTCTTTTATCAGCTTCGGTGATCCTTTTAGATCTTACATGTTTCTACCCAACTAATTGGTACGAGGCGGTGGTGGTCGCTGGACAACTAATGCATATATGTTATGCTATTCCTGACGGATATCGGAGAGAGAGAGTAGAGTGAGAGAGAATCAACCAAGAGAGATGCCGACAGTGGTTGCAGTGGCGATGGTTGGTGGGTGGTTTCAGGTTGTGTCGGTTGTAGGGTTTGGATTTTTACATGGGAGGTTGGTGGGTATGATGATGAACGACGGTGAAGGTAATAGGTGTTGGTGGTGGTTGTGGTGGTGGTGGTGGTGGAAGGTGAGGGCGGATGTGGCTGGTTGTATAGAGAGCGGGAGAGAGAGAGAAAGAGAGATGAGAGAGGGAGAGGGAGGGGATATATAATAAAATCAATATATTATATCTATATATATTATACACGCATTAAGTTTTTAATTTTTTATACTGTTTTTTAAATGAACGGATGAAATGACCAATTTGCCCTTATGTGCAACTGTTTTAACGAGAAAAGTTAACGGGGTTAGGGCTAAAGGACAAACGCGGTAACATTTTGACTCCTAAAGGATAAAACATTTCAATTTTGAAGATAAATGATAACGAGTGAAATTTGGTGCAAACATAAATGACAATTTTTGTAATTCTGTCTTTTATATATAACATAATATATTTTATTTAGTTTTTTTTCTTTGCATTATATATATTTAATCACTATTAAATATATATATATATATATATATATATATTATAAGAATGATAGGCTCGTTTAGGCTCACGAGGCGGCTCGAGCTAAACAAGTGAAACTCAGCCTCAGACGTGTTTATTAAACGAGCTTACTTTTAAGCTCACGCTTAAGCTCAGCCTCATAATTGTTTAGGCTCAACTCGATAAAGCTTTTTCACGAGTCGATCTTGAGTAGCCCAGCTCGTTTGCACCCTTATAAAAGGCTATTGAATTATATAAACGTGCGTATAGGTAAGTATTAATGATATAAGGGCGTGTTTAAGGTGTAATTAATTAGGTTATAATAAGAAGTAGATTTTTCCTAAAAAGTGTAGATAGTGTGTTTTCACCACCATATCTAATAAACACACACCGCACAATAAACACATCACGATTAAAATAAAACACACCGCATAATAAACACACATTCAATATCCACCATCAGAGCAACATATCTAACGCACCAGATTACTTCTTACACTTCTTAGACGCACTCTGCCTTTTATTTTAACCCCCCAACATATATATATATATATATTCTATATAAAGGAGGAGTGATAGGCACTAAGGTAATTTCATAATTGCATGACAAGGACAAAAAAGACATTTCATAATTGGGCAGAAAAAATAATCTGTCATTACATTTTTTCGTTCTTCAAGCATATTGTGCAACTTGATAAAGCCTCATGTTTGTGTAATTACTCTTCTATTCATTAGGATTTATGATTGATATAATGCTAAATATTTATGTTTCCCGTGCATATTTTGTTTAATATTTTAATAGTTTATGTTCGTTTTTAGTCGAGATTTGTATACTACTAACATTTTTATGTTTCGTATGTAATGGAAGTAAACGAGTCAAAAAGAGCCAAAACGAGGATCCGAAACGCGTCCGGAAGGAACCGTTCAGGCCAGGCTGGTTTGTCTGGCCACTCACTCCCACACGCCGCGCTGCGCGACCCCAGGGGGCACAGGCCGCGTGGCGCCTAGATGCTACTGATGTTATTTTTTTGGTCGTTTTCGTTAATTGTTGGGCCCCGTTTTCAGTATATAAACATCCCTAACTTTAACCTGAACATTGCCACCAGACGAATTTGGAGTTTAGAGAGCTATTATTCGAGTTTTGTAGAGGTTTGGAAGGCACGAGAACAGCCGGTGAAGAGTTAGACGTTCGCGAGTGAAGATTACGGGTTTTATCATCTCTGATTTCCCGTTCTTTATATTTTCACCATGCTTTCGGTTTTATTTATTTTGTTTGATTTAGATTACACGATGCTATGCTAACCTTCATAAACTACCTTGTGATGAACCTTTGTTCGGTTTGATTTTGATTGAGATTTATTTTCGTTATGGATTTTATGCTTTAAGTAACGTGTTGAGTTTGAGTTAATTGATGCGTATGATTACTTGGTTTTATTTACTTGGATTTATTGTTTCACATTGCCCTTGTTGATTGTTTCATAGGATAGAGTTCTGTTAGGTCATTTACTATGTATTATTGACTAGTTTATGATTGATATGCATTAAGATCATAGAAATAATAAAACTAATTAATAAATCAAAGTGAGCTGCTAGCCTAGAGAGCTGTATGGTGATAGGTTCTTGATAGATATTTGTTGGTCAGGATTGCTAGAATTAGTTCTTCGTAAGAAGTCCGTCTAGGTTTGATTGTCAGCTTATTCTATTAAGTCAATTGAGTCTACTTAGCTATCTTTGATTTCCGCACTGTAAGGTAGGATCTCGTCATAAAGATACTTAGACATACGCAATTAAATAAACGTAAGGAAGTTTAATATAAAATTGGTGTGCCTTTGTTAGAAATCCATATGTGTCTTCTTGGAGGTCAAGGGTCATGTTTGGGTTTTCTGTCGAGGGTTTATCTTACGATCCCAGTTTCATAATTTAAGTTTTCCAGTTAATTGATTGCCTCAGCATGAGGATTCTAGCCTAGGTAATTATTTTCATCATCTGAGTTAATATAAGTGTTTCAATAGTTTTTCTTATTTTAATCAATTAGGTTAAGTTTATTAATAATTTAATCAATTAGGTTTTAAGTAATGACTATGTTTTATTATTATTTAATTAATTAGGTTTTGTTTTAGTTTATTTAGATTTAGTTTAACCCCCCCCCCCCTCAAACAATATTATTAAATAGTCATGTCTTAGTCGAGACTAATTTGCTAGTTTCGTAATTTACAGAGTCTCGTGGGTTCGATATTCAGACTTACTTAGTTGTATTAGAGTCGACTGGTACACTTGCTGGTTAGTAGTTTAAGAGTTAAAGTATTACTTAGTGTCTAGATTAGCGTAATTTAGTTAATAATTATTAGACTACTTTTAGCATATCAATTTAATAAGGAGTTTAAAGTCATTAAAGTGTCATCAGTGAACTGAACGGTTATAATACCTGTAGTATTTAAATTCAATGATCAAGGCTGAGCTAACCGACCTCTCGTCGCTGGTGAAATCAATTGATCGGTTTCAAAATTGAACGGCCTCTTTAAATGATGGTATTCATTTCGTATTGAATGGTGCAATTTTAACTGTGGCAAATGAAACGACGGGGCAGGTCACTGCCCTATTATAAAACCTTAACACCCAACCCAGTGTTCAGGGTACCACCTTCTTCAACCATGATCGTCGTCGTCGTCGTCGTCGTCTTTTACCATTCTCGACTCTGAAGCGCCATCTACTGCACATGCACCATCGCTCTAGAAGCGGGTCCTGGTGAGTTAACTTTACTTTCGATTTTATCATCAATTTCGCAATTGTATATATATTAGAATATGTAATTAGTTGGTTTACTTTCGATGCTTACTTTGAAGAAGAAAAATAAAGGCCTGATTGATGATTTACTACTACAACACCTATGCTTGTAGAATGGTACGTTCACATTAATCTATGATCCTACTTTCCACTACATAAATCTAGGGAGTGATATAATATATCTGTCATTTATTTATTTTTATGTGATCAATGTATTCAGTCATATTTACTTATTTGGATGTTTTAGGTTGAGTCGTGTTGAACTTGATTTCAGATAGCTTGAAGGAGCAGTGGAGACTCTTCATGATAATGTGTTATACCTTAAGCTTGAATGAACTGTTTATGGCATCTGAATACTGCAGTTACAATGGTTTACTTTTTTCAAAAGTTTTAGTAAAACAAGGTATAAATATCTAATCAATGGCTTAAAAGAATTTATGAAATGTATAATATCAAATCTGATGCTTGTTAAATTGTTAAACAGTTGACTGATAGTCGACTTGTGAATTTTGTTACGTTATATACATGGACGATTTAGGGGGTGTTTGGGATTCCTTATTTTACTTCCTTATAACTTTTCATAAAGTTAATAAGTTACAAAAGTGTAACTTATGGAACTTTTCCTCTCATAATATAAGCAAACCCAAACACCTTATTACTTTTCCAAATGTTTATAAGTTATAAGTTGGTAAAAATAAGCAATCCCAAACACCCCCCTTACTATGAACGTTTAATGACATTAGCTGGAGTTCATAGCTTATGGAAGAATTTATTGAATCTTAAGAGGCGTGAAGCGAAACAATATTTTGAGATTTTATATTTCTAAGGTCCATGATATGGTAAGTATTAAAGCATGTTTACTTAAGTAATCTTTTATATTGATTATGAAACAGTAATTGTTTTTGAAAATGTCTATTATCTGTTAATGTTTTTTGATTATGTGTGAATTTTCAGGACAGAAGCTTCTCCGGTGATTTGCAATGATTTCCATAAAACACTAAACTATTGTTGAAGTTGCAGGTATATATTACCAAATGTCTTAATTGTCTATGTATGCTATAAGTTGAAACTTTCAACATTTTTTTTATAATTGAATGAGTTGATTTGGGTAATGTTTTAAACTTTTACTTCAAAAGAGTTGTATAAAAATTAGGTCGGACTTTGAATATTTTTTTGTTAATTCACACAACTTACTAATAGTGAAAAAACCAAATTGAATTTGAAACAACTGATGATTTGGTTCTATGCTTTTATAAAAACCAAAGTTTAGGTTTGGTTCCGGTTTTGCTTGTACTTAAAACCAAAAAAAACTGAACCGAGTTTATAAATTATGAAAGTTTGAGTTTGTTAAATTATAACCCAAACATTAAAACATATAAATTACTTATAATTTGCAGCTTATGAATTATATACGGTAAATGATTCTATAACTAAATTAATTCTTTTATGGATCTGCACTATGACTAACTTATTCAAAACCGCCTTTTACAAGAAAACGAGTATGCAACTCTTTTGACTTAATTAAAGACTATATCATATCGATAAAAACCAACAACTGATCTCCTAGAATGTGGCTAGTAAACAACAATCCATGGCCCGCAATCTGGCCCTTAATCAACAACACAATTGATTTCTTGATAGATTTATATTCATTGACAATTCATGTATCAACTACTAAGTTTATTTTGTTTTGTTTTTTTCATTCTTGGTATAGCAGGCAAAATATAAGATGGGAAAAATGGAGATAACTGATAATAGTAAACCAGTACCAAGGTTTTGATTTTGTACAACATTGGCACCATTGTATTTATGTTTCTTTCAAGAAGATTTGGTACGATATGACTGTATATTGACTTTTCTTATGTGTATGTTAGCTTATCAATATTTACATGTTTTTATGTAGTACCATATTTTGATTTTACCTTATCCACATTTCCACATTTACATCTTTTATATAGTAACAAAATAATCTTGTAGTTTATTTGTTTAGCTGGTAAACTTGTCAATTGTCAAATTTCACTCGTGAACGGGTCACCCAATTATTGATCTGCTACATGTGTATGCCAATGTTTTTTGTGCACCAACTAGCACGTAAATATTGATTTCAACTCGCAGCTCACATAGAGGTAACAATTTAACGATCGCGTTTGTATGACATTATAACATATATTTATTCTTTCTTTAATGTAAATATATTACTAATGTTACTTGAGACAACAATACATATTGTCTTATGAGCGTCAGTCATGTCAGGTCTGCGAGTTTGTAAGCGAAGAGTTTGGGTCAAAATGTGTCATTTAAAAAAAAAGTACAAATTGGTTCTAATTGAAATGGGTGGTGACCAATTTTGAATTTATAAAAAAAAATGTTTAGTTCATACAAAAAAAATTTCGGGCCTGCTTTGACGTGGTGTTTAAGGCAAAAGGTGTCAAAATATGAAGGCGATTTAGTGTCAAAATCAGGATTGACAACCGGACGATTTGAGTTTAAACGAGTGTCAAGGCACCTTTGAAATGCGATCTGTTACTAACACGTAAAAAAACCATAATCTGATTTATGTGTAATGAATTTTGGTTTGAGGTCTAGTTGCAATTTTATGGTGATTTGTGTTGTAAGTTAGTGTTTGTTTCTAATTTAGTGTTAGGGGTCACAAAGATATATTTTGAATTGTTCTTTTTTCGTGGTATCTTGATGGTCATGTTGTTTCTGCATAGTCAGTTCATGACCTGCTTGTGCAATAACTTATTTTTGTTTATTTACAGGCGGTTCTCAAATGTGAAATGCACGAAGTCGAGATTAATTCCCTATTGCAATTGTCTTCCCAGTGGCCCATGTTGTTGAAAGCGAGGTTTGTTGATATTTGATAACATTTATCAGCTGCTTTTGCGTTGCACTTTATTCTTAGTAATCCAGATTTCCGTGTCATTGCTAGGCAAATGATCATCAGACCCCAGGATCTTGCATGAGGGGTAGTCTTTACTGAGACCCTTGTTAATTCTACAAATAAAATACATTTTATTTCTACAAGTTAAGTACAATCAAATCACGTATGCAAACCACTTTACCATTTTTATAATTCATCGACCGAGAACTTTGTGGCTTTAATTTGAGTGTTTCTTTCATCACCTGATTAAGTTTCAACTCTAACTAAGTTAACACACATTCAATCCTTTATGTTGACACTAAACCCATAAACCTACTTCGTTAATAAATATTTCACAAAACACGATACATCTAATCATGGGCGGATTCAGTATTGAGCTAGGGGGAGCGTATGCACCCTCTCAAATTCGTATTTTCTTACTATATTAGGTTTAAAGACCTCAAGTGCCCCATTCGTGTTTTTTTAGTGTCCCAAACTCAACTTTCCGAGCCAACTTTTCAAACGCAAGTGTAGTTTTTAATATAGTGATTAATTTGGTTAACCGAATAAATCACTAGATTAATAACTAATTGATGAAGTGGTTAGACAATTAAATAATCTAAGTTCATCAGTTAGTTATTAATATAGTGATATATTTTGTTAGTTTAATCAGACCATTATAAAAGTTGGACCAAAATATGATAGTAATCAGAGTATCATTTCTTTTTTATAATTATACACTATTTAACTTAATTTTTTTTATTTGTACATAAGAATGCTTTGGGCAGTAACAATTATGCAAAGGTTTTTATCAACTGTAATATATATTTTGTAATTGTGTTTTGGGGAAATTTATTGCTTACTTTCTATACGTGGTTTATTTAATGTAATTTCATTTAACCTAACCCATTATGGTTTGAACCATTTTAGTTTGACTTGACCCGTTCTATGTTGACCGTTTTTGGCACCCACTGGCAAAATTTTCTGGATCAGTCACTGCATCTAATATATATGCACATGTCAATATTTTAGTGCGCATCCCCGCATAAAAAATCAAACAAACCATATGCACATGCGGCAACACGTTCTCACTGATAACGTATTACACACCACACTAAACCCTGCAAACCAATACGAGGGGATAATTTGCGTGAACCCGTAGCAACGCGCACAGTGGCGGATCCAGGATTTTTTTCAGGTGGTACACTACTTTTAGATGTTTCAATTTCATAGAGTCGGGTATAAAAAAATCCAGGTCGGTTTGAGGTTCGGGTCGGGTCAATGGTTCGGGCAAATTCATTACATAATCAAAACCAACAATTACAAACTAACAAATTAAAAACTAAGAAACTAACAAACTAACAAATATCTCTTGATATTCATAATACCTACAAATCAACACTTACAAACTAACAAATTAAAAACTAAGAAACTAACAAAAACTAACAAACTAACAAATTAAAACCAACAATCTAACAAACTAAAACTATATTTAGCAAATAACTTAACAATTAAGTAGTTAACAATCAAGAAAAGTTAACAAGAAGTCAAGAACAATTAACATTTAACAACGAATGTAAACTTACCTTCAAAGTGGGAGGATTCGAGGAAGAGTAGACGGTAGCGGTGGAGTGACGGGGTGCCGCGGTGGTCGGAGTGACGAGGACGACTGACTGGTAGAGTGGTAGGTTTGAAGAGGATCAAGGGAGTTTGGGAGAGGCGTTGTGTGTTTTGTGGACTGTGGTGTATGTGTTGTTATTATAAAACCCTTGTAACATCCTAAATATTCTAATATTAAATAATGAGAGTTGCGTTAAGTTGTCGTGTGTTAAATAATTAATTTGTGTTAAATAAAGAAGAATGATGGACATAAAAAGGATTAAAGAGTAATGGGCCTTAGGTCCATGGACTTTAAAGGATATAAATACACCTTAAACCACCCTAAAACCCTAATCCTCATTCCATCTTTCCATATTTGCCTACACACTCCAAACACACACACCACTACACACACTTGCGGCTGAGAGAGTTGAGAGGAATCCGAGATCAAGCGGACGCTAGTTCGTGTAGATCTTTATTATAGAAGCTTATACAAGATCTAGAGTTCAAAGACAAGCTAAACGAGATCCAAACGAACACAAAAGGTATGTTCTTGACCTTTAAAGTTTACGTTTTTATAAACGTTTAGCCTTGAAACTTAGAACGAGAATAGATCGGGTATTAACGAAACGTAAAGTTGTAAACTTGATGCTAAAACGAGACTAATGAACCCATAAACCTGTGCGGCTCGATTAAATGAACCCTTAAAACTAGTATTGAACGTATTGAGCTTAAAGGTCCAAACTTTATGCGTTTTTGGGCCAAATCTTATCCAAAAAACGACCATAGGACTGATCGCGGGTTGGTTAAATATCCTATCCAAAGATTTCACGTTAAAACGGAGATGATTATGGCAGTTTTGGATGAGACGTAGCTGCTGCTGGGCAACTTCGCCTTCAGCTAACTTCGCTAGACACAAGTTCGCCTATGGTTAACTTTGCTGGACACAAGTTCGCCTATGGTTAACTTCGCTGCTATAAGTTCACTTAAGTTAAGTTCGCTTAAAATGCTAAGTAAAAGTAATCCAGTACTAGACCACGAATCGGGCTAACGAATGAGTAGATGAATAAAATAATAACTTAAAATCCTAATGGAAAATATGTTAAGATAGTTAATGTAAACAAAAATTTTTCCAAGCTGACCTGGCAACTCGATCCCAGCCAGGGGCTCAGCCCTTTGGACCCCGCTAGGGGTTGCCGCCCCTAGAACCCCGCTACCAGGGGCGTTGCCCCCGGACTCCCGTTCGTTGTGGGTAATAACTAAGACTAGAAAGACGATATGAGTAGTGATAGTTAATTGATACGTGTAATTATTATACAGTCAGCCGTGCGTAACTGAAGAAAGGGATTACCATTAATGGTGAACGTAACCGCATCCAGGTTAGTTTCTAGCCCCACTTCCTTGTTATGTTTTCGGGGCTGTGTGCATACTCGATATGATAGTTAATACACTTATCTTAAGTGGTAAGTGTATGCCTTATATGATTTATGTATGAATGAATGCTTGATGACGCATGAACGATCTTCGGATATTGCATGCGCCGTCAAGGGATAGTATAAAGATATGATTGACATATATATGATGTATGGATGATGATTGAACGTATGAAAGTGATAGTTATGAATGTATAGGAAGGTATGAAAGGTGATAGAACAAGGGAACCGACCCTAATAATATCGGCGAATGTAGGGAACCGAAACTAATAATGTCGGCGAATGTATGGAACCGACCCTAATAATGTCGGCGAATGTAGGGAACCGACCCTAATAATATCGGCGAAGGTTATAGGGCGGAAGGCTCTTTAAAATGTATGTGTATGAATGAAAGTATGTATGTTAATATGAAAGAAAGAATGAAAGTACGTAAGTATGTAAGATAATAGAAAGGTATGTACCTTCGGGTGCATATGTAAATATGTGAATGTATTGTACGTTGCCTGATTAACTAGAACTCACTCAGCGTAGCTGACTTTTAGTATGCACGCAGGCTAATCGACTGAGACAGCTGGCTTGAGGGAGACACATGGCAATACTGAAGAGGCTGACATCTGAAGATTTGTCGTGATGTTTTGATACTATGTTTTATATTATGTTTTTAAAAGGCGAGTTATGGATGCTTGTAATGAATGTATGACAGTTTATATTATTCCACGAACGTTTTAATTAACTCTGATATTTAGAACTGTGTTTATGAGTAAATCCAACGTCAAAAGTGAGGCACCGGTAACAAGGCCTTACAACCCTAAATGATATTAGGCTAAGTTAGTAAAAAAAACATTTTCAAAAACGGTAATTAAACCTGCGACCTCCGAGTTACAAAACCAAAAAGTTACCAGTTAGACAAGCACTTCAGTTGTTTATAAGGTGGTTCCTTTCTAATTTATAGGTGGTTCCTTTATTATTTTCTATATAAAAATATATTATTATTTCAAAACTCGGGGAACCACCCGTTTATACTGTAGATCCACCCCTAAACATGCAGGCACTGTTGCTAGTTTTAAGTAAAAAGTAGGTAAAGATTGTATAAACGTTTGTATCGGGTGTTGATCGAATAGAGTGGAAAAATAAGTGAGAAGATTATGTGATTGTTTAAGGGTTAAACGTTCACTTCATTTAAAAGTAATGGATACATAGGTGCTTATATATCGTAGTTTAATTGTTTGCTTAAATTAGATTTGTAATAACCGGTCTTAAAAGTGCATGTTTTGTACTTAAAATATAAAATTATTGACAAATACACTTGAAGTTTTTGTTTTGCAAAAGTTTGGAGATTTTTTCTAATTAAATTGATGAGTTCTATCTAAACAAAAGTTTCATTTTACTAGAGGTTTTCCTAAAGTTAACCAAACAACTAGTTGATACGTGTCCAAAAAACTAAAGATTTGATGTTAACTATTTGTCACATTGTAAGATTTTTTTTGTATGCACTTACAACACCATATAATGTTACATATTTTGATAGCCACTTTTCATTTATTTTACTAAAGAACATAAAAAAAACGAAGAAGAAGATTTGTTTCTTCTCCCATTGACCATGACCACCCTAAAAAACATCACCACACACTCTGATAATTTTCACGTTAAGTGCATTTCATGACCTTATCATAACAACATTTTCACAAAGTGGTACGTAGCTGCTAACAAATGAAAACATATTCCGTTATATCACCTCCAAAATGATCATTTCAGACTCCATTTATCATATCAAGCCAACTTTCATACATTCACTAAGTGTAACTATTCCCCGCGCTCAAGCTTCAATCTCCATATCTACGCTACTAAAATTTCTCACAACGTTCATATCATGGTCTTAATTATTGAAATCAATGGAGTCATTAACTAAGTTGGAAGAAGATGTTGCCATGTTGGTGTGAAAGATCCATCATTAACTATTTGTGAAAAAATTGAGTTGTGTAAGATGAATGGTGTTAGTGTAACACCCATTATTAAAAATTAAATATAAAGATATTCCATGAAACATTACCAAACAAATTCCAAATATAACAGATAATTTTATAATTTTACAAAAGTAAGTCACGACTATTTTACTATACTATTAAAGCAATACAAAATATCACATGAACTTCAACTAGCATGTCAACATAGGTTTCCAAGTCATCCGGTTTCCATCTATAGAATTACCACATAATAATTAATATTTTCTAAAATCATAACCTCACTAATTAATGTTTTCTATTATCATAATTAACAATTCCTTTAAAATCCGATTTTGACCACAATTAATTATTTATAACTGATTTTGCGTTCCCTTTTTACTATGACTATTATTTTAGCAGTTCAATGATTTGTATATAACAGGATCTCATTCCACCATTTATACATATTTTTCCTACATCGTGTGGTTTTACAGAGAACAAGATAAATTTTTTTATGATATCTACATATATATAACGTTTGAAATATTTTCCACCTGTGTATAACACGGGCCAATGTCCTAGTTAACATGATAACTAGACATAGTTACAATTTTAAGTAAAAAAATAACAACAATAATAATAACTCTAAATAGCTTGTTGTATATATTCAAAACAGATAATAAAAACATTTCTAAAGCTTTTTGGGCCTTATGGACCAGACCCTCAATTGCACATCAAACCCAGTACCATCATGAGTTTTCTCATTGTTTTAACTTTGTAGAGGGTAGTACTCACACAAGATTAACATGAGTCATGTACTGCATAAAAACTTGTAATAACATAATGAAAAGTGTCAAACTAATACAAGGTTAGCATAATTGAAAAGTATAGTGAATATTAAAAAGTTACAAATTCTATACTAAATTTGTTTGGCTTCATTTTATTTTATAAAAGACACCAACCTTGTTTTCTTACTTGTATGTTTCTTTCTAATGTCATTATTGTGCATTAATATTAATATAAACTATATATCCCTGTTTCTTTCTAATGTCATCTTTGAAGCTATGGCTACAAAGATCATTCAAATAGCAAAGGAGACTCTCGGGGTCACAACAGGAAAGACAGGTGGGCATAAGGAGTTTTGGTGGTGGAACGAGGCTGTACAAGATAAGATAAGGGACAAACAAGGGTGTTTTAGGGAGGTTATGAGGTGCACGAATGAGGAGGAGCGCGTGGAATTGAGGGAGACCTACAAAACGACCAAGAGAGAGGCGAAGAAGGCAGTGGCGGAAGCAAAGAACGCGGCTTATAAACGGATGTATGAACGTTTAGAAACAAAAGAGGGGAACATGCTATGTTTAAGATTGCCAAAGCCAGGGAGTGTAGAAGGCAAGATCTAGGGCCAATTCATAAAGGATACAGATGGGCATGTACTAGTCAAGGAGCAAGACATCAAACTAAGATGGCAAACCTATTTCCATAATTTTTTCATGAAAAATTTTTCATTCTTGTAATTGTAAAGGTCGATGGGGAAAAGAAGACTCCCCACCACCAAAATTTGAGTGAAAATATACTAAAAAGAAAGAAAAAATTTTGTATTTTTTTCTTGATTCTTCTTTTTTCCAAAAACAGAAGAATTCTTTTTCTAAAATGAAGGGTCTATTTCATATTGATTAGAATAGGGACTGCCAATTGTTCATTTTAGATTAACTTTGATATTAACAAATTACTGAGACTTTTTTTTTTTAGTAAAATCCATTCTGATTATTCCGATATTTTAGGACTTATATTTTAGGACTTATTTGTTTGTCGTACAAAAAAACTTTTTGAATTACCGGTATAAAGAGATTTCCCTAATGACAAAGCTTTTAACGACGCCCCAGGAGAGCTTACCAAGAAGAACATGACAACACAACCTCCCAACGACAACAACCGAATAACTGCTACTGCCGACGGATCACACGAGAAGAGGTGCAGACTGCACTTAGGAGGATGGGTAGGGCTAAGGCGGTTGGCCCAGACAACATACCCATCGAGGTGTGGAAGTTTCTGGGAGAGGAAGGAGTCATGTGGTTAACTACTCTGTTCAATAGTATCCTTAAATATGGTAAGATGCCAGACCAATGGAGGAGCATCGTTGTAGTTCCTATCTATAAGAACAAAGGAGACGCCCAATGTTGTGGTAACTACCGAGGAATCAAACTACTAAGTCATACTATGAAGCTATAGGAAAGAGTCATTGAGGTTAGACTTAGACGAGAAACTCAGGTTACGGTGAACCAATTTGGATTCATGCCGGGGCGTTCCACCACAGAGGCAATACACCTTATAAGAAGATTGATGGAAAAATATAGGGAGAAGAAGCGTGACCTGCATATGGTGTTTATTGACCTAGAAAAGGCCTACGACAATGTGCCACGACAGGTGCTTTGGGAGTGCTTGGAGGTAGAGGAGTACCCAGGAAATATATAGAGATAATTATGGATATGTATACTAGGAGTGCAACAAGTGTCCATGCGCCAGTGGGTGATACTGATTTCTTCCCTGTAGAGGTAGGTCTTCACCAGGGGTCAGCGCTGAGTCCGTTTCTTTTTGCAGTAGTCTTGGATGAGTTGTCAAAGTCGATTCAGGGGACGCTCCCATGGTGCATGATGTTCGCAGACGATATTGTGTTACTTGCTGAGAGAAAACAAGATCTAAACATGAGACTTGAGGAGTGGCGAACAACCTTAGCGACAAAAGGTTTAAGGATTAGTCGATCTAAGACGAAGTACCTCCACTGTGCTTTTGGAGGGGTAAATGACAATGAGGACGCACACATTACCATTGAAGGGCAGGTGGTTCCGCAGGTAACGAAGTTCAAGTATCTAGGATCATTTGTTCAGAGCGATGGGGAATTAGACAGTGATGTGACCCATCGAGTTCAGGTAGGATGGGATAGATGGAAAGCAGCCATAGGTATATTGTGCGACAAGAGTTTCCCAACTAAACTAAAGGGAAAATTTTATAGGGTTGCAGTTAGACCTGCAATGCTATATGGAACAGATTGTTGGGCCATCAAGAAGGCACAAGTGCGGAAGATGGAGGTAACAGAAATGAGAATGCTACGTTGGATGTGTGGGCACACAAGGTTAGACCGAATAAGAAACGTCGTGTTTCGGGAGAGATTAGGGATAGCGAACATAGCAGACAAGATAAGAGAGTGGAGATTGAGATGGTTTGGACATGTGAAGAGAAGACAAACGACGAATCCTGTTAGATCCATAGAAAACATTACTATAGAGGGGAGAAGGGGTAGAGGACGACCTAAATTGACTTGAGATGAGAGGATTAAACATGATTTGATAGACCTAAACCTCTCCGAGGACATGGTTGAGGATAGGGATTCTTGGAGAAGTAGAATTAAAGTTAAGGATTTTTAGGGAGAAAGGAATACCTTTGGGCTTCTATTTACCTGATTTTAGTCACACACCATAATAATATTTTCTCTACTACTACTGCTACTGCTACTGCTACTGCTACTGCTACTGTTGAACTCTGATTTCCTTTGTATTGCTTCATACATATGTACTTTAGAGCTAAGGGTCTCTCTGGAAGCCACCTCTTTATCCATGTGAATAGAGGTACGGTGTGCCCCCACCCTCCCTAGACCCTACTTATAGCTATGCTATTGGTGGGATTTCACTGGGTATGATTGATTGATTGATTTGATATATCCCTGTCGGTATAATCAACCATGGCCTGCAATTTTAACAATAAAAACACCATCTTCATGACTTGTTCTAACTTGTCCACATATTAAAATCCTAGATTCCTTAGGCTCCAATTATCACTATAAGAATCCATCACTATGATCCATCAAAAACTAGACAATGACTAACTTTGGTGTTAAGGGACGACGGAAGACGCCAAACTCTAGAGGACATCCAAAGTATGTTGGGGTGCGACAACGGCCATCAGGGCGATGGGTGGCTGAGATCAAGGACTCGTTGCAAAAGGTTCGGTTATGGCTAGGGACTTTTGATACAGCTGAGGATGCTGCCCAGGCGTATGACCAAGCTGCACGAACTTTGAGTGGGGCTAACGCGCGCACCAACTTTGAACTGCCCAATAGTGTGAATGCTCTTCCTTGTTTGCCCGAGAACTCTGAGCCATTTTCGTTTGAAGAAGCGTGTCGTTTGGAGGGTGGTAAGGGCGGGCTGCTTGGTGCACTTAAAGCTAAGTTATACAAAAGGAACGGTTCGAACCATGCCCAAACGAATAGCATGTTGTTACAGCCAATATTGGCCGATACAAGAAAGCGAAAAGCACCAATCAAGGTAGCACCCTCACCTCCTGAACAACTAGCTAGCATTGAACCCGCAAGCATTGACTGCTTTCCAGCTCATCAGGATCAAAACCAGGACCGTTATGACGGTTTGCAATGTTGTTATGAGCCTCTGATGCCAGCAACTGTGCCATGGTCTGCTGAAATCCCATGGCTAGCAGCAACTCCAACCACAAGCAACCAAGTCTCAAATATTGCAAGCAACTTATTTGACACGAGTCTAATAGATTTGTTGTGGCCGGTTACAGCCGAGGCTAACCAAGCATCAACAAGCCAGTTATCTGGAATTGGGGGCTGGCCATTGGGTCATAATATGGTGCAGAGTGACTATGGTTGGGATGGTTGCGGTTCGGCTCAGTCTGCTAATAATGTTGCAGCCAATGCTTCCAACTGGGATCCCTTTGTTTTTGTGAATTCAGTTTTAGGTTGACATAACACAGTTTTTAGGATTAAAAATTCTTTATATGTTAACCAACTTAATTTATAAAAAAAAATATATATCCATATTCAAATAAGTAAAATATGAATGATCATATATTAGACATGTGTTTCCTTTTCTATACACCTAAAAATAATGTGTCACATATACAAAGTTGAATGTACAACATGTTAAAAAACCTTACTGTGTAGAGCCCCAACTATCCGGAGACGATTTACATGGGCCGGAATTGTCTTTTCTCCTATTCCCTTAAGCTGCTTCATTTTTCTTTGTCATCACCTCTATGAGGCTAACTTTATTCTTACAAATCTTTAGTTAATCATTTACATCATGCTGTTCTAGGCTAGCGAATCATCGTTTTGAGGGTCTACCTGTAACGATTATAAAGTTGCATAAATTGTTGTTATAACATTATTAACCGTATTTGACACACTAATTATTTGTAACGAAATTAAAAAATTGAGTAGAAATAAGAGAGAACGGATGAATTACGAACATGATTCTGTTTTTCTTTGAAACTTGATCTTCGCTTCAACTCTCCTCTATGGGTGAACATTTCATCCAATATCTCCGGGGAAGTCACATCATAGAAGTCATCCATGTCATCATTTTCAGATCCATCGGGTCCGTGTTCAAACACCTTCAAACCAATAGTTAAAATGTCATATAATCTTCAAAATGTTATTATTTACCAGAAGATAAACGCATACCCTTCGTGAAAGACTCATAAAACCCGAGTGCCCTGTAAATTCTTCATATGCAGATGCGTCTAGTTCCTGAAGATGTTCACGAGGGAACACTTTCGGGAGAACATGCTCTCGTATGGGTATTAGCAAGAAGAACGGTAAGGGAAACAATATACCACCTATCGGTATCCATGTGATTCCATAGCAAAGCAAGAAAAATAGAATCTGGAATAGTGTAAACGTCATTATGTATTTGAACGGTACCGATTCCACATACGAAGCATGAGGCCCTTCTAAGAGCCTGTCCCATATTTACCACAGAAAAGTTAAATCTGAATGAATAATGAAGTCAAATTATTTTTGAGGATTTATGTTGTTTGACTTACTTGAAACGCCTGCCCGAAGGGATAAAAAGGAGCAAGAATCTTTCCCAAAATTGATTACCGGGAAGGCTATCTATCGACATGTAAGCGAAATATCCCCATAGAACAGATGTAGGTATATTTCTAATAACAGGCAGAGCAAAGACTGCAGAGCCCACTAATATGGACTGCAGTAGATTTGTTACTCTTTGCTCATTGACCCGAACCGGTATATGATCCTCAATATGTACATCCGGGTCAAACTTGACCCTGGTTTCTCCGTCTTCATTATCCAAAACAACTTCCTTCAAGTCTTCTAACTCCTTGTCTACAGGACTCTGAAAATAAATTGACATCGTTTATGCAATATGTAAGTTTATTAATTAAACAAAATATGCGAATGATGATTCATACTGTTTTATGAGGATCCATATCAACAAAAGCAGCATGCATCTTTCCATAGATTTCGGATTTGCTTGCTTCCATCTTAATGCCTTCCTTTGCACACTTTGCCATCTTCTTCCGCATTATCTGAAAACACGAGTCATGACATTTGTTGAATGAAAAAAATATATACTTTTTTTCGAGAGTGTTATTTCAAGGTGCATATCAAACCTGTCTCTCAAGAATTGCGAGACTCCTGGTATGCATGGGTGATTGTGGTAGGACGCCATTTGATGGAGGGACTCCAACCAGACAGCAAATCAAAGTCTAAGAAACATCCGATCACAAGATCAATGAAAACCGTTGAAATGTAAACGACGATATACAAGACACAACTTAATAGTTACCATGAATCCAAGCAAGAGTAAATCATAATGATAAGCAGATGGATTTTTTAAATTAAATTCTTTCGGTTGTGCCATTTGTGCAGCTACACTATGGTCGAAAAAGTACAAGGCGGCTATCATCAGAGCCGGTATTAATGCAGTGAAAATATGAACCATTGGAACCTTCCCCATTACCTGCAATAACATTAATCTAATTCAGAAAACTACTTCATTAATTCAAACTAATAATAATATCTTTATAACGCTTATACTTTGATAACTGTCCAATGAGATAAAGGCCCGGCGTCCCAAGGAAGGGGACAGAATAGCCGTCTAGGAACATCACGAGGAACTTCTCGATGCTTTGCGTAAGATATTGCAGTCCACACCAAGAACATAAGTGGAACCCCGTATTCTGCTATTAGACCGCGCATCCACCCTGTTCTTGTCAACATGGTAGAAAAGAAAAATATATCAAATATCAAATATAATCGCTTCAATTCAAACACTACGTGCATGCCTTGGTATATATTACCTACACCGTAAGACCAAGATCTGGCATCTCTACTCTTCATGGAAGTCATGAGGGTACCAAAGGCCAAAATAATTGCAAGTAAGCCATTTGTATATAACCAATGAAATTGGTACTCTTCTTTTGTATCATCTTCTCCTTTTGGTACATGAAACTCACTTAGTACTCCCTAAAATATATATATAAACATAGTTAAACATATATTCCTAAAGTAAAGACAAAATATATAGTAACAAGTGATTTGCATACCTTAACAGCTTCTTGCATAAAGAAATCAACATGCCAAATAATTCTCCAGCAATCCTTGTGAATCTTGTGATGAGCGCGCAAGCATTGAGTATTGCAAGAACACATAACATCACAGAGGTCCAAACACAGACCCTAATTACAACAACAATATGTATTATCGTATAAATGAAAGGTAATATATAGATAACTAATTAACTAATCAAACTTTATACATTAAAAACAAGGCTGAAAAAGAGCATACCATCCAGCCCAAGCTAGAAACAGATCTTTCCCCAACTCGGGTCGTTCTTTGGCAAAACTATACAAGTAACTGTACATTATTACAGTAGGTTCCGCAACACCTAATATCAAAAGCGGCTGTCCACCGAAAACTGAATGAATAATTCCACATATCGCAGTAGAAGTGAGAGTTTCTACTGCACTCAAGATATCATCTGTCCTCAGAAACAAAAACAAAAAAAAAATCTTTTGAGACAAAGAAGCATTTTAAAACTATAAAGTTATACAACATAAATTTTTATTGATAGAAACTCTGCTATAATGTACGTCCATTTGACCATCTTATTCCCAAAATGTTTTCGATGGCTAAATTGCACTAGCTGCTAACATTAGAACCCTAGCAAGCTAATTAATTAATTAATGTTTGTTATATATGCATCTGCATGGACATGCATATACGTACAAACAAAACATGCAAGTTTAGAACAAAACATCCATCTGAATATAGATATAGATACATGCATGAGGCATTCATGTGCGTATGAATGAATTAATAACAATAAGTTAACAGGCCGGATGTTTACCGGAGATATTTACGTCGACAAAATTAATACGCTATGATATGATACGATATGATCAGGCATGCATTTGCCTGCCGGAGGACGATGGTTGTGCATGATGCCGTTCGACGGTGCAGACCCGATGGATGAATGCCGTAATGGTTTTGTTTAAATATTATGAAAGTAACTTAATAATAATTAAACTACACGTATAAAGGCTAAAAGCAAAGTATGAGAAACAACTAGTTTATTTTATTATTATATTTTTATTCTCTTTAATTTATAAACTAAATTGAGTCGTATTTGAATATTTACCAAAGACAAACGATAAAATACGACAGGTAACCAGAAAACAAGTTGTATTATAACTCATTTTAATAGCAAAAGCAATTATAGGTATTAAAAACAAAGCTTTCGATCTTAGAGGCTAAAAATTACCATGAGCACCTGTGGAACCTTGCTAAAAGATTTCAACAACAAGAAACCAAGTGTATTAAAAAGAAAAAAGATAATAGCGTGTTAATATTATAAACAAGATTTCTCGTGTTTAGTCATTTTTAAATCATAAGTGTAAAATTAAAAGATTTGACAATCCATAGTGACACTCGAACTTTTAACCTAGAAGGGACGACATTTAATACACCAAGATTATATATATTATTTGATACCTTATTACAACGGTTCATACTCAAATGCCTTCAAATACACTCGAGTTTATCATTTACGTAGTTGAGTCATATAACTGACTTTTAAACGTATTCCATCAAAATCCATCTCCAAGTTGTAATTCATTACGTTTGGTTACATTTTACTCATTAAATATTTACAAACCTTTTTCTCATTAACATATTTATGTGTTTGTTCGATTACAAAAAATAAATAAATAATAATAAAAATAAGAAAGAGAAGAAGAAGAATTATCACAAGACACTTTCAATAAAATTAAATAATTTAATATGAAGTCATTCAAAATTCATATAGTTCTTAGTTAGAGTAATTTAATCAAAACACCTAATTATGTTCATGTAATAGTTGGATTGCCTACAAAAGAAGTTCCCTAATGTTTAAACATCATTATGTTCACATTCCATTGCATTTTCACCCATTTGTGTTAATGTGTTCCATCAAAAAAACTTCAACCTATATCCGTCATACCCCAATCAATTTTGATTCAAATAATTGCATATATATATATATATATATATATATATATATATATATATATATTTGTGCAATTTAGAAGTGTTCTAAGTTGGTTTTAACCACAAGAACACACAGAGTGGGAGCCGTAGGGAGGTGGTGGGAAAAACAGGATCGGGTGGAAACACCGTCCTCCGCTTTCTCCTGAATGATGTTTCATCGAAATCAATGAAGTACTCATCGGTTTATGTGAAAAAAATTGGTGGTGAGGGGAGCAAAGTAGAAAGTTGTAGAAGTTGGGAGAAAGTGGGAGAAAATGGATCCGAGAAACCCACAACCCCCCGGTCCTCTCTGTTTTTAGAAAAAAAATTGAGGGAAATGGAATCCGGGACCACTTCGTATAGCCTAAAAGCATGAAAACACGTAATGGGTCGATAGCCTACTTCCAATTTAATCAAGAACCTTATAGTTTATGATTTACTCAAAAATCAAGTTAATCAATCAATTTGATTGCCCTCACACTTAAAAGTAATTAAAAATTGCTTCACGTTGTATACGAAATTATCACCAATTTGTTTCAAAAGTTTAAAGGATTTTTTTCTTATTTAAATATTAACAGAATTGTCATAAGTTTAGAGCATTCACAACAAGCTTCATATTCCAAAATTTGGATTTATGTGACATCACAATATCATATAGACAAAGGTTTGACAAACTTCGTTGTTGTGGTTGTGAAGTGAAGTCCTTGTCTACAAACTTGAGGAGCAACATTGTGGTCTCACTTTCTCTCTTCTTCTCTCACATCTTAAATATATATAAACGAAACACCATTACATTCTCTTAAACTATCAGACTGTTTTATTTTTAATTGAGGTTTCTTATATATTTGACCCGAATTCACGGGTATGGGTCTCACAAAATTAATATCCAATTAAAGAAAATATTATTTATAATTAAAAAATAATTTTATAGTATAAAAAAATAAGCAGGTCATGGGTCTCAGTGTCTCACCAAACCCATAGCTTTTAAACAAGGTTATAACAACTTATTTATTTGTGAAACTCTTTCATCCAAAAAACCCAAAGTATATTATTAAATTTCTTATAATAAATAAAAATAAAAATCCAAATAAATATTTAAATATTAGATCGAATAATATAAAACAATCTCCGTAATACGGGGGATGAAAACAAGTACACGTATATATACATATTATATATATATATATATATATATATAGTTTTAATATTTTATTAATAAGTTTTATGAAAGTTTATTGTTGTGAAAAAATATGAGGTTTTAAGAAATACTTAGAATTAACAATTTATTTTATAAGTTTATCGTTGTAATGCTTTAATAACAAATGATATAAACATCTTTGTCATTGGTGGGGGACACCCGATAATCATAGCGTTCACCTATTTTATTTGCCATCACAGTTTGATCTTGACATTCTTTATTCGTGGTGCCGTATAAACCAAGTATATATAGACAAAATGTGGAAACTATGTACATGTATAAACACCAAAAGTGGAAATTAACTATATCAACTAATTAATATCCCTTATCTGTGGCATAGTGATAAGAGGATTTGGTGCTTCAACGGAGGATTTGGTGTTTCAATGGAGACTCAAGATCGAATCCTACTTATGTTATTTTTGGGTGAATATTGACAATGAAAGATTTGAGCTATGCCTTGTGCAAATATTGTCAGTTCGAACCCCGAGCCCACCCGGGTATTCGTCTCACCGTGTGTTATGCAAGAGAGTTTTGCTCTTGTAATGACACACACACTGACTGTCAAGTGGCGGTCGTCGGTATGGTTTCCCGAAGGAACGCCCAATCAAAACTCTAAAGCCAACGTGGAACCGGTAAAGACAACATAGTTTAACCAGAGTGGGACATCGTGGCTCCACAAATTTAACGAATACAGTAGCATATACAAGAAATTCATTGTTCTAAAAAGAACTATATCAATTAATGTAGACTACAAGTTAGCTATATGACCTACTAAATTTAATTAAAAAGGGGCTAACTAACTTAATTTGAACAAACAAACTTTTCAATAAATTTCACTCATTCAATCTAGGTCCGATAATAACATATCGGACACCGCACGATAAGACATGATGACCTGGGGTGTTAAACACGAGCACAAATTGTTTAGTGACAAGTTAACATGTTAAGGCCAGTTAAAAGACACAGTGAATAATACATGTGTAACGAAATTAAAATTTTCAAAACAAACATAAAAGTCTTAATTACTAGATAATCCATAAAATATTTGAAACAAATAACCACAAATCCATAAAATACTTGAAACAAAAGACTACAAATACATAACATCCATAAAAAACTTAATATCGGGTATGAGGGACATTAGTGAAATGTCGTTTATAAGTACGACTTTAGGTTTAAGTATTTAGGAGTGTGTGTATATATATATATTTAAAAATAAAAATCTACACATTTTACTAACAGATTAATAGGTCTTTAACCTGTTAGGACATGAATTTAAACATGTCTTAAACATGTCGACATATTTAAGGCACGAAACCTTTTAAGCTCAAAGACAAATCTGTTAAAACCCGTATCGTGTCGTGTCAGGTTAAAACGTCCGTGTCATAAATCGACAACCCTTATTCAATCATTTTTTCCTTCACATGATCATACTTAAATGCTTATTCTCCTAATATAAAAAAAGTTATTTCTAAAAATAATTTTGCACAAGTAATTGCGTTTCTTCGAAAAATGATAACGATCAATTTACGTGATATTTATTTCAGTTAAAAAAATCATCATCTCTAACACCCGCGTAGTCGACACCATTTTGTTGGATTACGCTATGTGGTGGCAAATTTGCAGTGGACACCCGTGTGGTCTGCACATTTTGCAATCGTCTAAACAAAATATATCTAATTTAATTAAACTTGATATTGTGAGAATTGATTGATTGATTAAAAAAGCATAATTAATAGTGAACTTGATTTGTAAACAACTAAAAGGATGATCACAGTTGTTTTTAAGTTCATGAAATACTTTGCGAAATTTAATAACTAACAGTTCATAATTCACATAGATATGAACAGCTAAATAGTTTGAACGGTTATTAACCGCAACAAACGAGTCTAACAATGTTGACTTATTCAATATACATCGACTAATAACATAATCAAGATAATATTAAAGCAATTACCAATTTAAGTATTAACAGACTACAAAACAGCCTCAAGTTTCTTCACAAAACTAAAGTTGAATGAGTAAATAAGCAAAGGAAAAGCAATAAATGCGAGGAAAAAAACTCAATACTCGTGTATCACGTGCCTTGCTTAATGAATATGATTTTTCCATCTCTTCGTGGGCCGGCCACTTGTTGACTTTCTTGATTTTTCCCTATCATGTGAACCATCACTGAGCCTTCACTTGTTTCTTTTGTTTTCTTGGTTGTTAGCTCAACCAATTTCTCCTAGATTGATTTGACGTACACAATATAAGTTTCTTGTTTTATTTCACGTCATCATTGATTTTACCATTAAATAAATTGATGTAGTGAACAATTCTAAGAAAATAAATAGCTCACAATATAAGTTTCTTGTTTTATTTGGTTAGCTGTTTCAGTGAATTTTCGTTTCTAAACCTTAAGTTAAAAAACCAAAAAGTAGCTATATATATTTTAGGAAAATCAGTGCATCATATTAATATGCAATACCGTGTGTATAAAATGCACCGATTACACAAATCACCTAGCAACTATTATTAACTGTTAACGGTGATTTTAGTTCAACTATACCAATTTTAACATGGTTAATGATCAATGTTAACAATCTAGGCACAAGAAATAATATAAGTTAAAAAGAAACGGTAGACCTATGTAAATTTATTAAAACCTTTTAGGGAGGGATGTGTACTCCTCTCAAGTACACATATCCACACCGATCTCACACTGTCGTATTACTTAAACCATCTATTACCTCAAAACCATTTAAATAATTGGCATCAATCATCTCAATACCCTCAACTCTTGCCTCTCCGACACACAACTCTTTCCTCAAAACCATTTAAACCTATTAGCACTCTTGTCAGACATCTAGAACTCACTCTTGTCAGATAACTAGATCCACCATCTGAGATAGAGCTGTTCACGAGCCGAACCGAACCGAGCGAAGGCTTGCTCGTTGCTTAGCTCATTTACAACCGAGCGAAAACCGAAACGAGCCGAAATTCGAACCGAGCGAAAACCGAAACGAGCCAAAATCGAATCGAGCATTTTTCGAACGAACGTCGAGCGATTTTCGAGCATTATTTATTTCTTTTTCACTTTAAAATTTTCAATAAATAACAAATTTGAAGGTTGTAAATAATATATTTTATAAATAAATTACCAGTTTCTAGACAAACATGTAATATATTGTTAAATTTTATTAAAAAAGAAGTTTGAAGTGAGATATAATGATCATTTAAACATATTTCTAGTATTCCAAAAACTTGAATCGAACAAATAAAACTATAAAATTGACGGAATATAAAAAATTTTAAGGGGTAAAAATAATTGTAAGCTTATATTTATGTGTTTTGTCTATATATTTATATATTTGTTCATATATAATTATATATAAAATATATTAAAAATATTCGAGCCGAACCGAACCGAGCAGACCTTTGCTCGTTGCTTGGCTCGTTTGCAAACCGACCCGAGCAGAGCGGTTCGTTTTCAATTGAGCGTAAAAACGAGCGAGCATTTTTCGATCAATTTCCGAGCGAGCGGCGAGCGGTTTGAACGGCCCTAATCTGAGATGGAGGAATCCAAGATTCCTCCCTTGCCCCACATGACAACTTAACATGAAATCCTTCATCTGAGATAGAGGGATTGAACTCCATATTTCATTTTTTAGCAAACATACGTATAATTAAAAAAATATGAAATGCCGTAGGGGTAACTTGAAAATAAGTAGAACCCTCCATATGAGATGGAAGGATTGAACTCCAAATTTTCAGTTTTGGCACGCTCACGGGTGTGGTCTTGGTCACATGGCGTACACACTTTTTTGAAGAACAGATACGAGAGATTCTATAAAGCAGCATGGTGTGAGTCTTTAAGGTATACATATGTCTAAGTTTTTAATTGATAGTATACAACCTTACATCATAAATTCTTAATGGCTTTGCACTTGTGGTCACTATGTTGTTGTTTGCCCATCCTGTACTGATCGCAATCCTGAACGTAAATTCTATTAATGTCCACATTTTGTAAGAACCTTAATTTTCCTTGTTAATTCATTTGTCATTTTTTAAATTTAATATACCTTACAGGGTTCCATGTGTCAAAAATTTCTAGGATGGATAGATTAGCTCATGTGTGATCGTGTTATAGCCATTATTCCTGGACTTTTGCGTTCTAAAAACATGCTAGAATTTGAAGTTACCGTACTTCAAGCAAAGAACCGTTTGAAGAACATCATCATCTTTATCTTGTTACTATGTTATAAATATGCACTTCAATCCCTCCATCTCATATGGAGGGTTTCACTCATTTCAAGTTACCCCTATAACATTTCATATGTTTTTTTTACTATACGTACCTTTACTTAAAAGAAAAATATGAAGTTCAATCCGTTCATCTCAGATGGAAGATTTCATGTTAAGCTCTCATGTGACGCAAGGGATGAATCTTGGATCCCTCCATCTCAGATTGCGGATCCAGTCATCTCTAACTTACACGTCACTGGCGACTTGGCGTGCCATTAGATCAGTTCCTCAATCTCAGATAGAAGAACACCTAAAACTCATTAACACTTTTGTCAGTCACCTAAAACCCACTCTCATTTGATAAAACCTACTAGTTTGAATGATAAAACCTACTAGTTTGAAAAAAAATAAAACTCGTGGTGCCATATAGACATGCATAAAATAACCGGTTCCGGACCCGCACCGATGGACCCGACCCGGAACCAGTTCCAAGTCCTACCCGGTTCCTCATATTAGTTCCCAAATCGGGTCGTACCTGGTCTACCAGGTTCCGGTTCCAACCTGGTTCCAGTTCCTACCCGGAATAACCGATTCAGCCGGTATTGGACAATAAATGATGCCGCAGCTCAAAAAAGAGCCGTGGAACCGGTTTTTTATGTCCATGAACCATATAAATTGATTTGTTATCCATTGTTTTACCACCAAACTCAAAAACACTAAAAATACTTCTCGGTTTACACTTAGTTACAACCCCGACCAACCTACGCCTTCGTTTTTTTTCACTTCCACCACTTCTTAGTTGTTACTATGGCAATCACCAACAAGCCTAACAAGAAGGCTTCTACATCCGTTTTTATTGACCTGCTTCGTGTTTAAGAAGACCCCGAAGTTATGCGGGTCCTCAAGCATACCCGCAACGAAGATGTATGGAAGAATTGAGATTTGGTTGAGTTGATCAATGGTAACGTTAAGGCTCGTTGCAAATTTTGTGGCACTTTCTTAAAGCAAGATTCTAACTCGACTTTAAAAAAGCACATCGAAAAAAAATTTGCAGGGTCTTGAAAGAAGTTCCCGCAACGGACCAAGTCGAATTAGGTCAAGATGGTACACTCTTTCGTTACAACATGAACCGGGTTCATGATAGAATGGCAAAGTTCGTTATTCAACAAGGTTTGCTGTTTCACCACTTTGACAACCCCGAGTTGACGGCCATGATTCGAGAAACTCTACAACCGTGATACACACATGTAAGTCGTACTACCCTTAGTCGTCATTGTATCAAATTGTGGGAGTGTGCAAAGAATTATTTAATCGACCTTTTTCAAACTTTACAAGCGAGTGTGAGTTTAACTAGTGATGTTTGGTCAGCACCACACAAGTTACCGGAATCCTACATTTGTGTCACCGCTTATTGGGTTGATCCGGTGTCTTAGCAATTGATGAAACGCACTATCGCTTTTAAAACTTCCCGTACCCACATACCGCCAATAAATTGTTGAAATTGTAGATGAGGTAATAACGACTTATAAGTTGAAAACAAAATATTTTCGATGCCGTTTGATAACGCAACAAACAATACAAAGGCGGTAGAAAAATTTATCATAAAATATTTATCACCTTGTTACGGGAATTTTTTTCATGTTCGATGTGTTGCACATATTATCAATTTGGTTGTTCAACAAGGTCTCGGCATTGAAAACATGAGACTCGGTTTGACTTGCTTTAGATTTATGTTACAAGATGTTTTCAAAAGTGGTAAAAGAAGTCATCTTGAATATAAAAACTATTGCAAATCGGTTGAATAAAATATTTGGGGCTGAATTGGGACGTTCCAACCTGTTGGAAATCAACTTGTCATATTCTCAAGTGTGCTTTTGCCCAACGGGAAACATTACAAAGTTTTCATAACACTCTTGTTGATAGGTGTGAGGCCGATTTGCTTCCCAACCGTGTTTGGGTAAATGTCGGTTATTTCTTGGAGTATCTTGATGTTTTCAAAACCGCAAAAACTAAGTTATCGGGGGGTTTATTATCCCACTATTTGTTAGGTGTTGCAAGAATTGTACAACATCTCCTTGAATTTTAGAGAGTTTAAGGAGAAGAACGAACTTTTCAATGATATTGTTAAGGTAATGAAGGAAAAGTTCCTAAAATAATATGAAAACATACCGCCGATGTTTACTTGTGCTGGCGCTTTAAACCCCTATTGGAATGTTAACGAGGTTGATAAATTGATCGAGGAAATATATGACAACATGGGTATGCACAAGATCGGCCCAAGGTTGTCGATGGAAGCGAAGGACAATTTCAACAGATCCCTTCAAGAACTTATGATCATTATTTTCAACTTTATGGTCCAAGCTCAAGGTCGTCCTTTGGGAGGCAAACAACAAAAACTAAGCCGTGCAAGGAAAAACTTATAAATTTGATGAATGTTGTTCGTGAGTTGGCGACTAAGCGGCAAAGGGGAAACACACTAACACGTGAAATTGATCGATATAGTGGAGCAAACTATGTTGAGGGTGCAACGGTCGATGAAATTCGCAACATTGATAGTTTGGCTTGGTGGAAAGGAAAGCAAAACTAATTTCCTATTCTATCCGCCATGACTCGTGACTTGCTTAGCATACAAGCTTCAACGGTAGCTTCGGAATCGGTTTTTTCTCTTAGTGGAAGGGTATTATCGATGCGAAGAACAAAACTAACTCCGAGTCTCTAGAGGTGTGCATTTGCCTAAAGGATCATTTGGATGCGGTGGATTGTATACAACACAAGACAAACTCTGAAGACAAAATATATACCACTAAAGCACCCAATTCATGATGAGGAGGTGGAAGAAAGGATTTCTTCCAGGATGTCGGGTGGTGAAAAAGATGAGGACGAAGACTAAAAAGAAGAGTTTGAAGACTTGTAATTTTTATTTGTTTTAGTAACTTAATTTGTAACACGAACCAGTCGATCAAATTTCAAGTAATTTTTTAGTTTTGCTTTGTTTATTATTAGTCATGTTTTATTTCTCATTAGTCATGCTTTATTTTTTATTATTCTTTCACTTGATTACAATGACGACAAACATTTTATTATAAAAACACAACATATTACAAAAATTTTAAAACATAACAATATTAAATACTAGTTTGAGGCCTGTGTATTACACGGGCAATTAATGAAAATTTTAATATTTAAAAATTATGCAAAATACAATCAATAACACAATTATCATATATTGTTAATACAATTATAACTTACATTAAAATTACATGAATTACAAAAGAAAATTTACCCAAGTATTTTACAAATAAGAAAAAATTTCCTTGTACACAACATTTGTGGTTGTATTAGTCAGATTACCTTGTTTATCAAGAATCAGAATCTTTAGCCCATACCTGCTTGTACCTCTTGACAAGGCGGCGTATAGTTGTCCATGTGAGAACACGGGTTATTTTAAGTACAAACCAGCCCTATATAATGATTGACATTGGTTTTGTTTATCATCATTGCGAAACATACTGCAAGGGAAAATTGTCGTCTTTGAAATTTGTATGCTATTTTGTTGTCTGATGGAGTCAGTGGCGATCTATGGATCAAAAATCTATGACCAATGCTAGTTCAAGAAATAATTTTTCCTTCAACCACACGAGTACCTAAAGATATAATATGTAGTCGGGTATCATTACATAAGCCTTCTTTCTGGTTATGATTTCTAAAGAGCATAAAAGGAACACCAATCTTTAGCACAAGCTTGTGGTTTGGTAGTCCAGATATTATTAGACCATTAAGCAGTTCAGGTGAGTACAAAGTTGTATCAAGAGTGTCATTGATATATTCAGAACTACATATGGTATCTGAACTTAAGTACTCAACTTCATCACCTGAAAAAATTTGAGCAAACTATTATTAATCTCATAAACATTTTTGTTTGTTGGTGCAAGTATGGCTCTATCATGAAAGTAATGTTGGTTCTCGTAATTCTGTAGAATATCAGGATATACAAAGTCAAAAAATTTTGATATAGGATCAACAAAATCTTTTATAACTAGATAGTCAGGTAAGTCTATCGTTGCACCACCATCATTAGGACCGCCAATATTACCTTCACCTATATCTAAAATCCATTTCGCAAACAATTTGGTTTCTTCAACATCAGATGATGGCGTACCCATAGTTAACCTTAGTTTTTTTTTATTAATCTCAAGACATTGCATTCACTCCAAATGTAAGAAGAACATAGAGAGGCGTTTACTATCTCTTGTCTAGTGCCCTTTTGAACTATAGGTAGGATTTGTCAAAAGTCTCCTCCAAATACAACAACTTTTCCTCCAAATCGCAAATTAGAAGATAAAACATCTTTTAAAGACACGTCAAGAGCTTGAAAGCCATGTTTGTGAGCCATTGGAGCTTCGTACCAAATTATTAATTTGGTTTTTTCTAATAATTGTGCCTCATTTGTGCTTGGATCCATGTAGCAAGTAGAATCCTCATTCAGATTTTTCGAAATACGAAACTTGGAATGTGTTGTGCGACCTCCGGTTAACAATAACGAAGCAATTCCACTTGAAGCAACAGTTAGGATGATTTTGCCTTTAGATCTTATGGCAGTTGATATGGTCTTCCATAAATATGTTTTACATGTTCCACCGTAACCATATATGAAGAACACACCCCCTTTATTCCGCTGAACAACCATCATTATACGATCAAAAACAGTTTTCTGCTCGTGAGTAATTGAATTAAATAGAGTTTGGAACTCTACTAAAAGCAAGTTATGATCGTATGGTACTTTTCGTGAATCAAACTATTATATGCAATAGATATATACTCGGCATCGGGAAATGCATGGTTTGATATTTTCTTAAGCTTGAGTTGTTACACAACAAGATTTTTTTCAATCTCAAATAAAGTGAGGTTCTTGATTTGATCTTCATGAAGCGATAACTCTGTGAAAATTGAATAAAAAATTAATTTGGTAATATTAACGACTATATATAAATATAAAGATTGTAAAACTGACTTCCAAAATATTAATACATGGTGACTTTAAAAGACACCATTGGTTGTAAAGAATGTCATCAGAATGCCATTTTCAAGTATTTATTAAGACATGCTCTGGTCTAGAAAGGCTATCAGTTGACAACATTGTAGCGACCAACGTGCGTATTCCGTGACCCAACGATGAATGGCTTGCCTCTTCAATTTCCTCAATGTATTCTTGATCGTCTTCTAACAATCCAAAAGAGTAACACAAGTCTCTAAATGAAGGTTGAAAACGACCGTTAACAGTACAGATTTATTCGAACGATTTTAGACCTTTAACTATGCTTAAAAGAATTCGTAAGAAGTATGCTTCCCTAGAAGCAGGAGACACGACATAAATTCTTCCTATGGAAAATCCTGATTTTCTTGGTTCCCAACGACGGGGTTGAGCATGCCAAACAAATTACGTAGGTAATTCAACATAAGACATTTTACGCGCGTTAGCATACTTTTGGTTGCACTTCATCCAAGCAGTAAATATGGAAGAGGAGACACTTTCAACTTTGTCCAAGAAATTATCAAGATCATCGTCCGCACCATAAACTACATGTTGTTGTCCTGGAAGATGGAAAGGTAGTCGGGTAACCAGAAGGCATTTTGTAATGGACATCATAGCCGAAAATACGTCAGGCTGCCTCATAAGCAGATAAATACCGACAATCATAAAATTGTTTGATCTCATTAACTTCTGGTTGTTCCACGTTTGCTTGTGTGTTGTTTTTGGAAAAATAAACAGTAGCTCGATCAGGTCCTGTGTTTATGTATTTAAACATATACTTCATAGATGATGCCTGATTGCACCATTCAACATTAATGTGTGCTTGATATCGTCTTAATAGGTACTTGTTGTAGGGGACCACACTTTTGTTATCTAATTGAATGTCTTCTTTTTGAACAAATTGATCAAAATCGCGTCTTCTATACAGGGGATAACCTTGTGAATCGACAAATGTTGTCTCACGAAAGTTCTTTGGGAAATTTTTTGAACATTTGTTGTCAAACATGCACGAGCAAGTCGGATTATGGGCACCACATGGACCGTGAATCATCAATTCACTCAAAAGGTTATGTAATTAAGGGTCTTCATTCTTATCAGGAATCTCCGCATAAATAAAAGGATCAACGTGTTCTACATCGGGAAGCTTATGATCGGCGTGCATAAATAAGCACAGATGAGCATGAGGCAAACCACGCTTTTGAAATTCGATTGTATAAACAATATAAACTATTTACTTATTTTACTGTTTATTTTCATGTATTTAATAACTATTATAAAAACATATATAATATGTTAAATAAAAATTATATAAAAATTAGTGGTGTGCATATCGAGTATTAACGGATATGTGTTTCTTAATAACCAAGTACCATAAAAAATAATGGTGTGTAAATTTTATTTGATATTCAACTATATATTTTGACCAAATGTATCTTGAATGATTTTGGTAAAGCAACGGTGGAGATGAGCGATAGCAGCGGTGGAGATGAATGGTCTCGTAGGTTTAATCAGATAAGGGAGAAGGCAACGAAGTAATGGCAGATTGACAGCGGAGGGGTCACGACACCTGATTTAGGGTCTGTAACGTAGGGTTTTTTTTATTTGGAAGGGGAAACAAATGGATAGAATAATATCCGGATCTGGATAATATTAGTTGGGTGGGTTGATCCGAAATAATACCATTTTTGTGAATATGGGTTAAATTAGTGAATAGGGGTAAAAATATGTGAGGAGTGGTGAGAGGTTGACAAGTGACAAAATTTAGTAGCCTTTTATTAGAGTAGTAAGATAACAACTTAAAATAACAAACAAGGTTCGTTGTTTTATTCCCATGCTCTACAACAATTAAGCGTTGTTACCGGCAGTGGTAGGTGCTTGAGTTGTAGAGCCGAACGACTCTCCCGCTTCCACTTTCTTGGCATCCAAACTTTTTTTCTTACGACAATACTTATTGGTATGCTTTCGTAGCGTGGAGCTTGACTCCGCTTTCAAAAACTTTGAACAATACTTGCACCGCGGCATCTTGTGAGTCGGTCATGACACACAAATCATAATGAACCCAAACCTCGGGGCATCGTGGTGTGTCGATGACTATAACAACATCCTCGTTACCTGCCATTGATTTTGCCGGTTTAAGCTTAATTGTGATTTAAAGTGTGTTTTATAGTTTTAAAAGTGGTTTACCAATTTCTACACACCACCTAGCTATTTATAGTATGTGTGTAAGTTATATATGGTTAAAAACCGGTTCCTAATGGTTAGTTTTGTTTAAAATTCAAAAAACCCGGTGTACCCGGTTTTTGGGTATAAACCGGACGCGGTTCGTACCCTACTGGAACCGGGTTCCCATATTACTCCACCGGGTCGGGTCCGGTCGCTACCCGGTTCTTGATTGAAACCGGTCCCATTTTGTACCCGATCTAAAAATACCCGGTTCCCAGGTTTTAAAACTACCCGATTTGTGCACGTCTAGTGCCATACAAACCAAGTATATATACGTATGGACACCAATGTGAAAACAGTAACACTTAAGTTACAACCTTGGCTATAATTAATTAATTTTACCTGTGTGACATATTTTCACATACTTAAAATCAACCATAATTATACCCGGTAAATCCAAAAAACAATAAAAACTATTGATAAGGTTTGGAATAGTGTGATGGATTTTTTTGAACGATCAAACAAGAGGTTTATTAGCCAAAAACCAAACCAGCAAGTTGCTAGTTTAGCAAAAGTATAACATCAAACCAATACACTCTCAGTTCTACCACAAATAATACAATTAAACATCAAACGTTCTCCACCTCTCTTAAGTAAAATTTGAATTCCTCGATCTATTACTAATCCACAAAAAGCTCAACGTCTTGATATCACCTAAAACATTCCTAACATGTGCCAGTTTCCTCTAAAAAACGACTTCATTCCTTGTCTTCTAAAGTCACCAAACAACCATTAAACAAACTCCAAGATATGTGTAACTCCAAGATATCGCGTGTAGAAAAAGCCGCTTGAATAACCATGGCATACCGCTTGAGCAAACTTGCAAGATACCAACAAATGTTTCGCGGTTTCGTTCGCTTCCCTACACACCGGACACCATACCATTCAATTACTACGTTGCACCTCGCTAAGGTGATTGAAACCGGTATCCGTTCCATCTCCGGCCTCTAAGCTAATATCCCTACCTTCCTTGGCTGTGATGAAATTTAAAATCAGTTAAACGAAAGTTAATTAACTTTAAACCAATATATAAACAAGGCAAACGTTTTAATAATATTCACTCATTCATTTTTTCTCCTCTCACGTAATCATACTTCTATCAATATCCTCCAACTATTAGTTTGTTAGAAGAAAAGAAAGGCTCAAAAAAGTTTGGGTGGTATTAGATCTAAGGATTCTTTATATGACCAGATCGAGTTTTCTTATTATCTATGCATTGTTATTAGTTTGGGTTTTATCCTGACCACGAGAACTTTTGTTACGAGTTTGATCCCAAAATTCATTTTGCTGTAATAATAATTTTGTTTGGCGTATACACATAGTAGATGTGTTAAATCGGATTAAATCGCGCGCCATTAGAAGTTTCGGCCTGGGTTTGGCTGAGTCACGTATAATTAATGATGCCTCGCACTTGCAAGCGTTAAAACTATAATGAGGTTCTTGAGATAATGACTGTCACGAAAAGATAATTAACCCTTAATAATCATTTAGAAAGAATAAATTATAGTGGTTAATTGAATTCAATACTCATTCTCTTATTTGATTTTCGCTTTTCCAATACAACAAATATAAATTTATCTTTACCAAGTTAAGAAAATCTTGGGTGATCAACAATCGAGTAATTAAATGGTTGACTCGTATATGGCCAGCTAAAACTCTAAAAAACCATTATAAAATCTATTAAAAATTGATTGATTTTTTCGAATACCTGTTTTATTATAATTAAGTATACCAATACTTGTTTACATTTGAAACAAATTATGACTTCACAATGAATTTTCTATTATTTTAGTTTCCTCTACATGTTTGCTAGAGCATATCTAACACTTTTTCTCGCTCCCTATTGGGGATTAAAAAATGAAATATACCTTTAAATATAAAAGACCATGATATGTTTCGTCATGTGGCGTCCAGTAAGTTTTTTCAACCTTTTGCAAAAATAAGGTATAGTGAGAAACTGTCTAGAAGAAACTTCTTTCCCCTCCTTCTCTCTCTACCTCTCTATCACGAAACGCTTAGCCATGAACATTATATACAAAACGCCAAATCAAAAACTTTGGCTGAAAACGTCTTCAAATATATACCCCACGGATTGTCTAATAATAAAACCGGCCGACATTTCTATATACTAGTTCGTCATGTTTTTAATATGTATCACTAAAAAAAACGTGTCCAAAAATATGAAAGATGAAAACTTCTTTGAAATTGTGTGGTAGCTAGTGAGTTTGGCCTTGCTGATAAAACCGTGTGGCATTTATTAAAATTGTAAATACATGAATCCGATTGTCTATATAAAAGCCCTATGTCTCATATAAAATATAATAAACACAAATAATATTAATATTTATTTACCTTGTAACAAAATGGGTAGCTGCAATGTTGTTGAAGCAATTAGCATGACGAACCCTTTAGACCCTGAGGAGTTCAGGAGACAAGCCCATTTGGTGGTTGATTTCTTAGCCGATTACTACTCCAACATCGAAAAATATCCCGTGTGTAGCCAAGTCGAACCCGGCTATCTCACAAAAACAATGCCCGAATCAGCGCCATCGCAACCCGACCCCATTGAAGCCATACTGCAAGATGTTCAAAAACATATCATTCCAGGCATAACCCATTGGCAAAGTCCGGGTTTCTTCGGTTATTTCCAGTCGAATGGAAGCACCGGAAACTTTCTAGGCGAAATGCTTCTTAGCGGGTTTAACACCGTAGGGTTTAACTGGTTGGCTTCTCCTGCTGCCACCGAGCTCGAGATGGTTGTCATGGAGTGGCTTTTGAAGCTTCTTCAACTTCCTAAATCGTTCTCGTTTTCGAGTGGTGGAGGGGGTGTCATTCATGGGAGTACATGTGAAAGCTTTGTGTGCACACTCATTGCTGCTAGAGAGAATAAGTTAAATCAATTTGGGACAACAAGAGAAGCTTTGTGTAAGCTTGTTGTTTATTGCTCTGACCAGACACATTTTTCTCTTCAAAAATCTTGTCAAGTTGTTGGCATTAGTCCGAACAACGTTCGAACAGTCCAAACGAAGAAGTCCATGAATTTTCAATTGTCTCCGGATGCATTATTAAAGGCGATTGAAGCGGATGTTAAAGCCGGTTTGATCCCACTATACGTGTGTCTCACATTAGGGACAACACCAACGACGGCAGTGGATCCGTTGTATAGCTTGAGTGAGATTGCGAAACGATTCCATATGTGGGTTCATGTGGATGCTGCTTACGCGGGAAGCGCATGCATATGCCCAGAGTTTCGTCACTTTCTTGATGGGGTAGAAGGCGCAAGCTCCTTCAGTTTTAACCCGCACAAATGGTTCTTGACCACTTTAGATTGTTGTTGTCTTTGGGTTAAAGATCGAACCGATCTTACAAAGGCTCTTTCTAGTGATCCTGAACTGTTGAAGAATAATGCAAGTGATACTAAGGAAGTGGTGGACTACAAAGACTGGCAGATTGCGCTTAGTCGTCGGTTTAGAGCCATGAAGTTATGGATGGTGATAAGAAGCCATGGAGTGACCGGCCTACGAGAAATTATAAGGAAACATGTGAAATTGGCTGAGCATTTTGAAGCACTTTTGTTAACTGACAAGAGATTTGAAGTTGTGGTTCCTAGAAACTTTGCGACCGTGTGTTTTAGGGTGTCGCCTTTGGCTAACGATAGTAGCGATGAAGATTCTAATCGTTTGACGCAGTCTCTCTTGGAATCGTTAAATGGGTCGGGTTTAGTTTACATGACGCATGCGGTGATAGGAGTCTACGTGATTCGGGTTGCAATTGGTGCAACCCTTGTTGAGGAGAAGCATGTTAATATGCTATGGGACATGGTGCAAGAGCATGCAAGTCGTTTGCTAGCTATTACCTAATATATGCCAATATTAAATAAGTTGCACCACTACAGTAATTTGTACTCAAATTCTCTTGCTTTTCGTGTAGTGTTTTTCAAATGGATCTAGTATTGAATATATATAAAATAATGTGATTTTGTCGTTCAAATAATCATGTGTCGAATTATCACGTAATGATCCAAAAGTTGTGAACAACATATAAGAATCCAAAAATGTAGGTTTCTGATTAAACAAACCATAAATGAACCGAACACATGAGTTTAACCAAAATTAAATGCTTTTCATTTACACATAACAGATTAATATAGTAAACTATGAATTTACCCAGCGTGTTGCGTCGGGCAAGTCGGTAAAATCTGGTGGTGGTAAAACTCAAGCGTTGTCAGTCTCGAGCGTTGAGATGATTAGTCGACGTGAATCCAGTTGGTTTCTTACGATACCAGAACTAAAACAAAAATGACAGTTGATCGGTTTTCGTTACGGTGGTACTGGAACTAAAACAAAAGGCAGTGACATTATGCGAATTTGGTCGGTTTCTTCTCCTTCGTTATGGTTCAGGCACTAAAACAAAAAATAAAAAAGAAAACTGGCATCCGGTCGGTTTTCGTTACTTTTATTATGGTACCGGAAATAAAACAAAAAAACCAAATGGCATAAAAAACCTAGCATTTCCAGTCCCGGACGTTGATGCAGTGAGTTTACACGAATTCAGTCTGTTTTCGTTACATGAACAAAAATTGACGTTATGTCGGTTTTCATTATGTTCGCAATACTACCAATACAAAAAAAAAATCAAAGTGGTATGTAGAAGTTTGGTGTCGCCACTTAGTTAGCGGTACCAAACTTCTCCTTTATATATCTACCAGGGTTTAACCCGGCGCGTTGCGCCGGAGCAGGTTGGTAAAATTCGGGCGGTGGTAAAACCTAAGCGTTGAGGCGGTAAGTCAAAGTGAATTAGGTCGTATCGGTTACATGCGATATTGTACCGGAACTAAATCCATAAATAAAAATAAAAATAAAAAAATGAGGTGGCCCGATGGGGTGGCGTTGGTTGACAAAACTCGAGTGTTGGTAAACAAGACCGTTATCGATCCCCGACGATGTGGCGTCTACCCAAATTTGGTCGGTTTTTCGTCAAGTTTATTTTGGTTTCTGAACTAAAACAAAAGGCGTGAGTCTATGTGAATCCGGCCGGTTTCCGTCACATTTGTTACAAAATTGGCATTCAATCAGTTTTCGTTACATTTGAACTAAAACAAATTTAAAAATTGTTCTCACCAATAAGATGCCGCCAGACTGTTATTTATATAAACACGCAACACAAGTAGCCAAATGAAGTACTTGCGTAACCAAAACTCTTATTCATGTTAGCATATTAAAAAGAACACATAAAATAACTAAAAAACAACATAAAACAAAAAAACCATGTTTAAAGAAAAGATTGTTGTTTTAGTGTGCTTCAAGCATGCCTCGAACCTAGATGCCAATGACTTCCCTCATTTTCCTAAGAATTAACAATCCTAGCAACAACCAACGCACAAAGATATCTCAATTTGTTAAACATCAAAATGGTTTATAAAAAACAAAACAAAAAAATATAATATTCAAAAAAAATTGTGACACCAAACTTCTTAATTATACTATACTAGATTTTCACTCGGCGTGTTGCACCGGGGCGATTAGAAAAAACCTCAACGTTGAAACCTGGGTTTTGGTAAAACCCTAGCGTTACGTCGGTAAGTTGATGTGAATTCAATTAATTTCGTTTACGTTCTTTACGATATAGACACCATCGTTTACGTTCAGTTGGTTTCGGTTATAATTGTTATTGAAAAAGAACAAACACAAAGTATATCAAAATGGGCAACAAAGTAAAACATAATCAAAATAGTAAGTGATACCGAAACGTGTCTCGGCCACGCCTCAGGAAATTACTTCTCCACCTAATTATCTAAGAAAGATCAAACAAATTGCTTTTTGCTGCAAAAAGATATCACAACAAAGACTCGAACACAGGGTGATTGAATTAAAGGTAATGTTTATCTTCCTAGCAATAACCATCCATACAAGCGATATGTCATTGTTTTAGGTCCGGTATTATGGCATTTTAAGTGCATGTAAGATTGCAAAGGTAAATTCCGTGGCACCACCGTTCAATATTTATCTTATACAAGGCGTTGCCCTTTTAGTTGGCGGGGCTTAAATTTGTTACGATACCGAAACTAAATCTAAAACAAAATTTCCTCAAATTATTATACTTAAAAAAACTTTCAAAAAAGAATATAAATTGAAAGGCAAAAAAAAGTGATGTTATAACCCACCAAAATTAAAACAATTTAAGTTAAGAAAAAGAAAAAAATATCCATATGAAGGAACCAAGGTTTGAACCTTTGGCAACTCAACACAAAGAAAGTTAGCAAAAAGACACTTTAGCCAACACACCTTCACTAACAAATTTATTTCATTGATGAAACTAAAATTATAAATACTAAAATAGTAGGTTTCTAAAAAAAGTTATGACACCAAAATTTGATATTTATCTATATAGATAATATGATTGATGCACAACCCTAATCATCATTATTTAATTTTTTTTTTTAGTTGTGTATGCTGGTATATAGATACTAACCATCATTATTTATCTATACTATATATAATGTATGAAAGAAGAGCAAATTAAGACACTTTAGATTTAAGGGATTTATAAATTATTCAAGATATGGTACAACCTTTAATACATCTAGAGCATGGGCAAACTTGTCCACTAAAAAGTTAAATGCGGTTACTTAAGTAATATTTACAACATTAACCCCTTCACTTTACTTAATTTTTGTAAATTTTAAAATTTGTTACAACTATGATCATTGATCTTTCACTCTTTTGTGACTTTTATTTTCATTTTTAACTCAACTTCCCTCGTGATTTTTAAACATTAATAACTTTTTCATGCGCTAATATTTTTTTAAAGAAATTACACAATAAAAACGAGCATGTTTTTCTCTTTAATTTGACTATCATATTGTTATAGTTTTTTAAATTTAAAAAAAAATAACATTTTACGTAGAGGCATTTGCGATCTGGTTTGATTTTGATGGTTTTTAAATTAAACCGTGGGTTAAATCGTTATTAACCGGTTTTTGTCGTCGAAAACTGAAACGAACATTTGAAAAGTGTAAACGACCGGCCAAAAGTAAATGAAAAAAATTAATGGTGAAATCAAACCAATGACCGATTTGAACGTTATTTATTATATTTTTATTCTAGTCCCAGCATATGAATAAAACGTTTAAATTTGAAATGAATGTTATTGAGAACTTGCTCCACGTTCAGTCTAAAGGTTTTTCTGTCCCTCATAAAGAAAAAAACCATGTGTCGTTGAGAACTTGCTCCATGATATGTTCTAGTTGAGAACTTTCTCCATGGTGTGTACTAGTTTATAGATAATTATAACTCGTATTAAATCCAGGATCCTTAGTCAATGAGGGAAAATAGAATATATTGGTTGGAGTCAAGTTATATTGGCTAGTGTCAGAGTAGGTTGGGCTAAAATTTGCATTAAATGGTATATTTTTTTGCTAAACAAATTATATACTAAGACATACGGACTACATATGGTACTTATAAGTTCAAACTACCCGAATCAAGACCATGATATTAAAAGCGTGAGGCGTTCTGAGGCTTTTAGGTCTCGAAAGTCGGAATACTAGATGCAAGAGAAGAGCTTCACATAACGAGTAAGTTGTTTTATAATAAAACACTACTAATATATTATACATGATAATTTTACATACTTAATACTTAAGCATAAATAATTCACAACTCAAAATATGTATAAAATACACATTAATCATCTCTATATTATATAGTTTTACTTCTACTACCTTTTCAGATATATAAAAATGATATAGGAAATTATAACAAAACTAGCTTTTAGCCCGTGCGTTACACGGGTTGTTTAATTTTTTTTAATGTACATAATAGTGTGGAGTTTAGTGTAGAAATCAATCAATAACATCACAGTATGAATTCAAAATAGTTTATGAAAACCAGAAATCAAAATTACATTTACATTTAGTTTAAGTAAGAAAAGATCTCTTTGAAGACAGCATTTTTTGTGTTGTTAGTTTGTTTTCTATATTTGTCTAGAATAAGTATCTGCAGACCCTTTTTGCTTGTAACTCTTGATAAGGCGACTTATAGTTGTCCATGTGAGAAGACATCGTTCTTTAGGTACAAACCAACCCTATTTAATGACTGTCTGTGGTTTTTGTTTATAGTTATAGCGAAACAAACTAATAAGGGATATTATCGTCTTGTAAATTTGAATGCTATGTTCTTGTCAAAGGTGTTAAAGCGATTCTAGGTATAGATATTTCCTGAAAGAATTTTCACTTCAATTACACGGGTACCTAAAGAAATAACCTGAAGCCTAGTGCCATTGCATAAGCCTTTCTTTTGATCAATATTTTTTAAAAGCATAACCGACACTCTCACTTTTAGTATAAGGCGATGGTTTGGTAGTCCAGCTATTTTTATACCGTTTAATAGCTCAGTAGAGTATAATGTTGGACAGCATTTTCGTTTATATAGTCATACTTCGATACAGAATCTGAGCTTAAGTACTCAACCGGTTCACCTTGGAAGCTTTCGATTAGACGGTCGTTTATTTCATGTACGACCTCATTTGTTGGTGTAAGTAATGCCCTATGTTGAAAGTAATTAGGGCTCCTTGTTTAAAATGTCTGGATACACAAACTTAATTAGCTTTGTGATAGGGGCATTACATTTTTCGATAAGTAAATCAGTTAGTATCTCTATTTTTATAGTACCGTCATTAGGACCACCAACTTTACCTCCTCCGATGTCTAGCACCATTGTGCAAACTTTTTTGTTTCCTTTATATCAGGAGATGGTTGACCAATTGTTAACCTTAAGTTCCTTGTTAATCTAAGGACACAACATTCATTCCAAAAGTATGAAGAACATAGAGATGCCATTACTATTTGTTGTCTGCTTCCTTTTTGAATTACTGGCATAATTTGTCTGAAGTCGCCTCCAAACACAACAAATTTTCCTCCGAACAGTAGTTTAGATCGCAACACATCTTTGCATGTTTACTCTAGAACTTGAAACACATGTTTGTGGGTCATTGGGGCTTCATCCCAAATTATTAATTTTGTTTTTTTGTAATAGCTTCGCCTCATCCGAACCTAGTTCTATTACACAAGAGGAGTCCTCATTCAGGTTAAGTGGAATGTGAAATCTCGAATGTGTTCATTATTCAGGTTAAGTGGAATAATGATGCAATTCCGCTTTAGACAACATTCAAAACAATATCATCTTCTGATCGTATTGTTGAAGTTAATGTCTTTCATAAGTACTTTTTTCCTTTTCCACCATAACCATAAACAAAAAAACGCCACCGTTAGTCTTTAGAAATTTTTGTTGTGTGAAAAATTTCGTTATGTTCTGAGGTGATCGTAGCGAAGAGATTTTGAAATTCTTTTCTTTCAAATTCTTGGTCGTATGACTGTTCGTCAAGGATCAACCTATTATTGATAATAGATCAGGATTCTTCATTGGAAAAATGCATCGTCTCATACCTAGTTAAGCTAGTGTTGTTTTGTTGTAGTATTTTCTGGATTTCAAGTAAGGTAAGGTTCTTTGTTTGTTCTTCAGTCAGTTGCAACCCTGTAGAAGTTTTAAACAAACTAGACTTTTAATTAGTAAGTTTAAAATTTAACATTTAATATTATTTAAGACATAGAATATACCTAGAGATTTTAAAAGTTTGCGTTGCTTATATATTATGTCTTCCGGGATGAGTTTCCATGCACTATTCCATACATGTTCGGGTCTAGAGACTATCAGCAGACAACATTGTAGCAAACAATGTGTAACATCATGAAAACTTCGAACTAAAATTGCCAAGTTGCAAACATAAAGGACTAAAAAGAAAATCTGTCATCTGGGCCGGTCGCGATACGCGACAGCCTTAGGCCCAAAGACATTTATCTTTTTTATATTTCTTTTATATTTATCCTTTTTATATTTTCTTTATATTCGGTAAACTTATTCTAATATAAATTTGATTTCTCCCTTTTTGGCATGTATGTAGTGAACCTTAACTGGAGGGATTGATTGATTATTTTTGGGAAACTTCAAGGGCTGTTTACATGGACTTTTCAACTTCAGCTTGGGTATTTAAAGGTCTTCTCACCTTTTGACACAACACTCCATTTCCAACTACTCTTCTATAAATATATATTAGAAATCAATTTATATTGAAAATGATAATAAGACAAAAGAATATAGAGATGGTAATGGAGAATGGGTTTGGGGAGATTATTAGAAAATGATGTATAAATAAAAGAAATCATGTTTTTTAGTTAAATTTTAAAGATGAAGATAAAGAACCCATTGAGAATGCTCTAATCCGCTAACTCTGATTTATTTACAAATGTGGTACCAATTGTTCGTCGCACGCCCGGGCCTAAGATAGGGGTGCGACACAATGATCGTAGGTAATCATATGAACCTGATAGACTTGCTTCTTCAATTCCCTCAATGTATTATGTGTCATCATCAAGTAATCCAAGGGCATAACATGCATCTATGAAAGTATTGTATGGCTGACCGTTAACAGTATGTATTTCTTCAATACTCCTTGGACCTTTCACTCTGTTTATAAGTACCCTTTAAAATACGCTTCTCCAAGAGCAGGAGATATAGCGTGTACTCTACCAATACAGAATCCCGACTTTCTTCGTTGCCATCCACTTGGACTTAGATGCTAGACATATTTTGTAGGGAATTCTGAGTATGTTAGTTTACGTGCCGCACAGTCATTTTTGTTACATTACATCCATAATTCGAACATTGAAGATGAAACAGTGTCTATTTTTTCCAACACATTTTCAATGTCGTCACCTATACCATAAATGAGTTGTTGCTTACCAGGAAGGTGAAAATGTAGTCTCATAACCGTTGGAACTCTATAATGTATATTGTAAGCAAAAATACGCCACGAAGCCTCACATGATATCGACAGTCATAGAACTCTTTAATTTCATCAATGTTTAGTCTACATTATTTTGACCCTCTCCACCGTTAGCGAAATACATAGTCGCTTGATTGGGCCCTTTGTTTATGTATTTGAAAAGATACTTGATATATGAACCCTTATTACACCATTCAACATTCATGTGAACCTTATATCTTTTTTAAGAGTTTTGTTAGAATATTCAATTTCAATGGTATATATTTATCTTTTTTATATTTCTTTTATATTTGGTAAACTTATTCTAATATAAATTTTATTTCTCCCTTTTTGGCATGTATGTAGTGAGGGATTGATTGATTATTTTTGGGAAACTTCAAGGGCTGTTTACATGGACTTTTCAACTTCAGCTTGGGTATTTAAAGGTCTTCTCACCTTTTGACAAGAGGCACGAACAAAAAAATATTTTGCCTTCTCCCTTGCAACTACATCATAAGCTGTTGTGTTCGTCTCCGCTGCTCTTCGATCATCCGCATCCAGTTGGTTGCAGTCTGAACATCATCACATCATGAAGCTAGAGTAATGTGTGACAACTAGTGTAATACCTTTCATATTTTCACTGTTATGTTCTGATTCTAGTTTGTATTTGTAAGGTGTTTATTCAATAAACGATTTTGTTTTGTCAAAGGAAACCATTTCTTTACATGGTATCAGAGCCTCGTGCTCTTGGTCCTGGCTATCCTTTGACAATCATTATTCGTTTGATATTTACAAGCCCTAATTTTTTTGGAGAAAAGAAACCTAATTGAAACTTTTTTCAGTTTAACCTTATTCTTCTTGTTTGATTCATATTACTTTCATCTGGCTCTCGGTTTGTTTGTCCTTTCAGATTCATGTGGCCTGTAGTATTGGCAAATTGACTTCTGCTCTAAAAAAAGAATTACTTCAAGGAAAAAAGAAAATCTCACCTGGGATTTAATCACCCAAGTCTAAACTCTTGATCCTGTATTCAAAATTTGAGAACACAAGTCTTTTGTCTCATCTTCTTCATGACATCAATCTCTGTTAGATCCTTCTAATTTCCCTTGTTTTATTTTTTTTTATCTGCATTAGGCATTTGTGGCTGGGTTAGAGGGACCAACGTATTGGCTGGAAAAAACAGGGAGAGACATCCCCTGTAATGTGTGCATATAGGCATCCTAGGGTTTCTGTGATATCATAATTATCTGTTTGTGCTCACCTATATTCTGTTGTTATGGACGGGTCTCCAAAGGCTGTTGATAGAATGAGCAACCTTGATTTTGCTGATCCTTCGTATCTTCACTCTTCCGACACCAATAACTTATCTATAATAAATCTTAAACTTATTGGGACTGAAAATTACTCCATATGGGCGAGTTCAATGGAATTAGCTCTTCTTGTCAAAAATAAAACAGGATTCATTGATGGAACTTGTGTCAAATCTACTGACAATCCTACCCTTGCTATGCAATGGGAACGAGGCAACTCTGTTGTTTTGTCATGGATTCTTAATTCTATAAGTGAAGAACTATATGTTGGGCAAATATTTTCAAAAGTTGCTTCTGAAGTTTGGGCTGAGTTAAAAGAAACATACAATAAGATAAATGGGTCTATAATTTATAACTTACACAGACAAATTAACTCCACATGTCAAAATGGTTCATCCATCTCTGACTATTATCACAAATTAAACTTATGTGGAGGCAATATGATAAGTTAATTGATCTTCCTAAGTGCACATGTGATGATGCTACTAATTTATCAAACTTTAATCAAAGAATCAAACTTATGAAATTTTTAATGGGGCTTGATGATGTTTACCAACCTTTAAGAACTCAAATTCTTACAAAGAACCCCTTCCTACTGTCAAAAATTCATTTGCCTTGATATCCAGTGAAGAATCCCATAGATCTCTCAACCATTCTGAAAAAACTCATGCCACTGCCTTTGCTTCTAGAGGCCCTGATCCTAAAAAAAAGGTTTAACAAAAGGGAACCTCTAAAATGCTCACACTGCAATCTTACTGGTCACACCATTGATAAATGCTTTGAAATTGTTGGGTACCCTCCCAATTATAAAAAGAAGACCAATATTCAAAGAGCCCAACAATCTAATGATCAAGATAAACCTAAGATGGCTAATGTTTCCCAAACAAACCATTTTCCGTTTACACATGAGCAGGTTAACAAGATCATGTCCTTGATATGTGAAAAGTCCGGAAGTGAGGGTCTAACCTCTAATATGTCAGGCAAGCTATTTTTCTCTATTGGTTGGAACACTTTTTTATGTCTAAATAGCTTTAAAAACATGGACTTCTCTAAACACTGGGTCATTGATTCCGGGGCTAACCAACACATGGTTACGTATGAAAAGGACCTTGTTAATTGTACCGATGTTTCTGACCTTAATCTCACTGTTTCTCATCCGAATGGAACTAAGGCTCTCATAACTAAAATTGGCAACCTAAAAATATCTGATCATGTTACTCTTAAAGATGTGTTGTTTATCCCTGAATATACCGCTAATCTCCTTTCTGTTAATAAAATGGCTAAAGACAATAAAGTTTATAGCCTGTTTACTGAAGATAACTGTTATATTCAGGACTCTATGCGCCAGAAGTCGAGGGTTTGTACTTGTCAACACTTTTAACAAGGGTGAGTCCTTAGATGGTTCTGTTTTTGCAAACTCTGCTGCTCTATCTACAAAATTGTGGCATAACAGGTTGGGTCACCCCGCTGAAAATGTTCTACATGTCCTAAAAGATGTTCTTCCTCTAAATACCATTAAATCTACATACCCATGTGATGTGTGTCATCAAGCTAAACAAACCAGAAATGTATTCACTTTAAGTGACCACAAATCAAATGATCTAGGTGAACTTGTTCACATGGATCTATGGGGACCATTTAGGGTGACAAGCAGAGAAGGTTACAAATACTTTTAAACATTGTTGATGACCATTCTCGGGCTGTATGGGTTTACCTTCTAAAATCTAAGGATGAAGTCTTTCAAAAAATCATAATTTTCTTCAAACTAATTGAAACTCATTTTGACAAAAAAATAAAAATTTGTCGGTCTGATAATGGGACTGAGTTTGTCAACAAACAAGTGGAACATTTTTTTGAACAAAATGAGGTGATACATCAAACCTCGTGTGCTTACACACCTCAACAAAACGACATTGTTGAGCGAAAACATAGGCATTTACTTAATGCTGCTAGATCTCTCATGTTCAGGGCAACCTTCCCCTCAATATGTGGAATGAATGTGTGTTACTGCTACTTACCTCATCAATAGGATTCCTTCTTCTGTCCTTGCTGGTAAATCTCCTTATGAGTTGTTATTTAAAAGAAAACCTTCTTTATTACATCTTAGAAGCTTCGGGTGTCTTGCTTTTTGCGCTAATTTAAATGCTTTAAATAAATTTGATTATAGATCTATCAAATGTGTTTTTATTGGTTATTCTGTTGAAAAGAAGGGGTATAAAATGTGGGATCTAGAAAAAAGAACTTCGTTTTTTTCTAGAGATGTAAAATTTTACGAAGATATTTTCCCTTTCAAACAAAAACCATCCTCTGACTTTATTGAAGGACTAAAACTTTTTGATGAATTACTTGTAAAAAATATGCAAAGCAAGACACCCACACCCGATGATGTGCTAAATGTGTCAAATACTCATGAGGGGCATAACAGTGAAGTTCAGCAACCAGATACTCTTCTTTTGTATCATCTTCTCCTTTTGGTACATGAAACTCACTTAGTACTCCCTAAAATATATATATAAACATAGTTAAACATATATTCCTAAAGTAAAGACAAAATATATAGTAACAAGTGATTTGCATACCTTAACAGCTTCTTGCATAAAGAAATCAACATGCCAAATAATTCTCCAGCAATCCTTGTGAATCTTGTGATGAGCGCGCAAGCATTGAGTATTGCAAGAACACATAACATCACAGAGGTCCAAACACAGACCCTAATTACAACAACAATATGTATTATCGTATAAATGAAAGGTAATATATAGATAACTAATTAACTAATCAAACTTTATACATTAAAAACAAGGCTGAAAAAGAGCATACCATCCAGCCCAAGCTAGAAACAGATCTTTCCCCAACTCGGGTCGTTCTTTGGCAAAACTATACAAGTAACTGTACATTATTACAGTAGGTTCCGCAACACCTAATATCAAAAGCGGCTGTCCACCGAAAACTGAATGAATAATTCCACATATCGCAGTAGAAGTGAGAGTTTCTACTGCACTCAAGATATCATCTGTCCTCAGAAACAAAAACAAAAAAAAAATCTTTTGAGACAAAGAAGCATAATGTTGTATTAATAACATATTACACAAATATATCTTATATGCAGTACCCGTTTCCTTATTTAGCTGCTCACCGAATGCAATTACCGGAAGGGCAGATGCAAAGAAGATGTATGCTGTTGGAGCTAATATCCTAGAAAAGATTATTATTAACTTGTTAATCTGCATGATATCCAAATACTAATCTGCATGAAAACGAGATACCTGGCGCCTGAACCGAGTGCCCCAACCCAATCTTGCTTGTAACACTGCAATCTTCCTTGAACATCTTTCTTAATCCCACTAAAAGGGATTTTAGGGGTATCCATTGGACATATATATATATGATCAAGGAAGCAACTCTACCACTATAATATGAGGAGCAGATTAAACATTAGACCTTAGTTATTAATTATAACACTAACACTGCTAATTAATTGCTAAATTAGTTATATATAACAAGAATGAGAAGCATTTTAAAACTATAAAGTTATACAACATAAATTTTTATTGATAGAAACTCTGCTATAATGTACGTCCATTTGACCATCTTATTCCCAAAATGTTTTCGATGGCTAAATTGCCCTAGCTGCTAACATTAGAACCCTAGCAAGCTAATTAATTAATTAATGTTTGTTATATATGCATCTGCATGGACATGCATATACGTACAAACAAAACATGCAAGTTTAGAACAAAACATCCATCTGAATATAGATATAGATACATGCATGAGGCATTCATGTGCGTATGAATGAATTAATAACAATAAGTTAACAGGCCGGATGTTTACCGGAGATATTTACGTCGACAAAATTAATACGCTATGACATGATACGATATGATCAGGCATGCATTTGCCTGCCGGAGGACGATGGTTGTGCGTGATGCCGTTCGACGGTGCAGACCCGATGGATGAATGCCGTAATGGTTTTGTTTAAATATTATGAAAGTAACTTAATAATAATTAAACTACACGTATAGCAAAGTATGAGAAACAACTAGTTTATTTTATTATTATATTTTTATTCTCTTTAATTTATAAACTAAATTGAGTCGTATTTGAATATTTACCAAAGACAAACGATAAAATACGACAGGTAACCAGAAAACAAGTTGTATTATAACTCATTTTAATAGCAAAAGCAATTATAGGTATTAAAAACAAAGCTTTCGATCTTAGAGGCTAAAAATTACTATGAGCACCTGTGGAACCTTGCTAAAAGATTTCAACAACAAGAAACCAAGTGTATTAAAAAGAAAAAAGATAATAGCGTGTTAATATTATAAACAAGATTTCTCGTGTTTAGTCATTTTTAAATCATAAGTGTAAAATTAAAAGATTTGACAATCCATAGTGACACTCGAACTTTTAACCTAGAAGGGACGACATTTAATACACCAAGATTATATATATTATTTGATACCTTATTACAACGGTTCATACTCAAATGCCTTCAAATACACTCGAGTTTATCATTTACGTAGTTGAGTCATATAACTGACTTTTAAACGTATTCCATCAAAATCCATCTCCAAGTTGTAATTCATTACGTTTGGTTACATTTTACTCATTAAATATTTACAAACCTTTTTCTCATTAACATATTTATGTGTTTGTTCGATTACAAAAAATAAATAAATAATAATAAAAATAAGAAAGAGAAGAAGAAGAATTATCACAAGACACTTTCAATAAAATTAAATAATTTAATATGAAGTCATTCAAAATTCATATAGTTCTTGGTTAGAGTAATTTAATCAAAACACCTAATTATGTTCATGTAATAGTTGGATTGCCTAGAAAAGAAGTTCCCTAATGTTTAAACATCATTATGTTCACATTCCATTGCATTTTCACCCATTTGTGTTAATGTGTTCCATCAAAAAAACTTCAACCTATATCCGTCATACCCCAATCAATTTTGATTCAAATAATTGCATATATATATATATATATATATATATATATATATATATATATTTGTGCAATTTAGAAGTGTTCTAAGTTGGTTTTAACCACAAGAACACACAGAGTGGGAGCCGTAGGGAGGTGGTGGGAAAAACAGGATCGGGTGGAAACACCGTCCTCCGCTTTCTCCTGAATGATGTTTCATCGAAATCAATGAAGTACTCATCGGTTTATGTGAAAAAATTTGGTGGTGGGGGGGGGGGGGGGCAAGGTAGAAAGTTGTAGAAGTTGGGAGAAAGTGGGAGAAAATGGATCCGAGAAACCCACAACCCCCCCGGTCCTCTCCGTTTTTAGAAAAAAAATTGAGGGAAATGGAATCCGGGACCACTTCGTATAGCCTAAAAGCATAAGGTAGAAAGTTGTAGAAGTTGGGAGAAAGTGGGAGAAAATGGATCCGAGAAACCCACAACCCCCCGGTCCTCTCCGTTTTTAGAAAAAAAATTGAGGGAAATGGAATCCGGGACCACTTCGTATAGCCTAAAAGCATGAAAACACGCAATGGGTCGATAGCGTACTTCCAATTTAATCAAGAACCTTATAGTTTATGATTTACTCAAAAATCAAGTTAATCAATCAATTTGATTGCCCTCACACTTAAAAGTAATAAAAAATTGCTTCACGTTGTATACGAAATTATCACCAATTTGTTTCAAAAGTTTAAAGGATTTTTTTTCTTATTTAAATATTAACAGAATTGTCATAAGTTTAGAGCATTCACAACAAGCTTCATATTCCAAAGTTTGGATTTATGTGACATCACAATATCATATAGACAAAGGTTTGACAAACTTCGTTGTTGTGGCTGTGAAGTGAAGTCCTTGTCTACAAACTTGAGGAGCAACATTGTGGTCTCACTTTCTCTCTTCTTCTCTCACATCTTAAATATATATAAACGAAACACCATTACATTCTCTTAAACTATCAGACTGTTTTATTTTTAATTGAGGTTTCTTATGCATTTGACCCGAATTCACGGGTATGGGTCTCACAAAATTAATATCCAATTAAAGAAAATATTATTTATAATTAAAAAATAATTTTATAGTATAAAAAAAATAAGCAGGTCATGGGTCTCAGTGTCTCACCAAACCCATAGCTTTTAAACCAGGTTATAACAACTTATTTATTTGTGAAACTCTTTCATCCAAAAAAACCCAAAGTATATTATTAAATTTCTTATAATAAATAAAAATAAAAATCCAAATAAATATTTAAATATTAGATCGAATAATATAAAACAAACTCCAAGATATGTGTAACTCCAAGATATCGCGTGTAGAAAAAGCCGCTTGAATAACCATGGCATACCGCTTGAGCAAACTTGCAAGATACCAACAAATGTTTCGCGGTTTCGTTCGCTTCCCTACACACCGGACACCATACCATTCAATTACTACGTTGCACCTCGCTAAGGTGATTGAAACCGGTATCCGTTCCATCTCCGGCCTCTAAGCTAATATCCCTACCTTCCTTGGCTGTGATGAAATTTAAAATCAGTTAAACGAAAGTTAATTAACTTTAAACCAATATATAAACAAGGCAAACGTTTTAATAATATTCACTCATTCATTTTTTCTCCTCTCACGTAATCATACTTCTATCAATATCCTCCAACTATTAGTTTGTTAGAAGAAAAGAAAGGCTCAAAAAAGTTTGGGTGGTATTAGATCTAAGGATTCTTTATATGACCAGATCGAGTTTTCTTATTATCTATGCATTGTTATTAGTTTGGGTTTTATCCTGACCACGAGAACTTTTGTTACGAGTTTGATCCCAAAATTCATTTTGCTGTAATAATAATTTTGTTTGGCGTATACACATAGTAGATGTGTTAAATCGGATTAAATCGCGCGCCATTAGAAGTTTCGGCCTGGGTTTGGCTGAGTCACGTATAATTAATGATGCCTCGCACTTGCAAGCGTTAAAACTATAATGAGGTTCTTGAGATAATGACTGTCACGAAAAGATAATTAACCCTTAATAATCATTTAGAAAGAATAAATTATAGTGGTTAATTGAATTCAATACTCATTCTCTTATTTGATTTTCGCTTTTCCAATACAACAAATATAAATTTATCTTTACCAAGTTAAGAAAATCTTGGGTGATCAACAATCGAGTAATTAAATGGTTGACTCGTATATGGCCAGCTAAAACTCTAAAAAACCATTATAAAATCTATTAAAAATTGATTGATTTTTTCGAATACCTGTTTTATTATAATTAAGTATACCAATACTTGTTTACATTTGAAACAAATTATGACTTCACAATGAATTTTCTATTATTTTAGTTTCCTCTACATGTTTGCTAGAGCATATCTAACACTTTTTCTATGAAATATACCTTTAAATATAAAAGACCATGATATCTTTCGTCATGTGGCGTCCAGTAAGTTTTTTCAACCTTTTGCAAAAATAAGGTGTAGTGAGAAACTGTCTAGAAGAAACTTCTTTCCCCTCCTTCTCTCTCTACCTCTCTATCACGAAACGCTTAGCCATGAACATTATATACAAAACGCCAAATCAAAAACTTTGGCTGAAAACGTCTTCAAATATATAACACCACGGATTGTCTAATAATAAAACCGGCCCGACATTTCTATATACTAGTTCGTCATGTTTTTAATATGTATCACTAAAACTTCTTTGAAATTGTGTGGTAGCTAGTGAGTTTGGCCTTGCTGATAAAACCGTGTGGCATTTATTAAAATTGTCTTTACATGAATCCGATTGTCTATATAAAAGCCCTATGTCTCATATAAAATATAATAAACACAAATAATATTAATATTTATTTACCTTGTAACAAAATGGGTAGCTGCAATGTTGTTGAAGCAATTAGCATGACGAACCCTTTAGACCCTGAGGAGTTCAGGAGACAAGCCCATTTGGTGGTTGATTTCTTAGCCGATTACTACTCCAACATCGAAAAATATCCCGTGTGTAGCCAAGTCGAACCCGGCTATCTCACTAAAACAATGCCCGAATCAGCGCCATCGCAACCCGACGGCATATATTAGGTAATAGCTAGCAAACGACTTGCATGCTCTTGCACCATGTCCCATAGCATATTAACATGCTTCTCCTCAACAAGGGTTGCACCAATTGCAACCCGAATCACGTAGACTCCTATCACCGCATGCGTCATGTAAACTAAACCCGACCCATTTAACGATTCCAAGAGAGACTGCGTAAAACGATTAGAATCTTCATCGCTACTATCGTTAGCCAAAGGCGACACCCTAAAACACACGGTCGCAAAGTTTCTAGGAACCACAACTTCAAATCTCTTGTCAGTTAACAAAAGTGCTTCAAAATGCTCAGCCAATTTCACATGTTTCCTTATAATTTCTCGTAGGCCGGTCACTCCATAGCTTCTTATCACCATCCATAACTTCATGGCTCTAAACCGACGACTAAGCGCAATCTGCCAGTCTTTGTAGTCCACCACTTCCTTAGTATCACTTGCATTATTCTTCAACAGTTCAGGATCACTAGAAAGAGCCTTTGTAAGATCGGTTCGATCTTTAACCCAAAGACAACAACAATCTAAAGTGGTCAAGAACCATTTGTGCGGGTTAAAACTGAAGGAGCTTGCGCCTTCTACCCCATCAAGAAAGTGACGAAACTCTGGGCATATGCATGCGCTTCCCGCGTAAGCAGCATCCACATGAACCCACATATGGAATCGTTTCGCAATCTCACTCAAGCTATACAACGGATCCACTGCCGTCGTTGGTGTTGTCCCTAATGTGAGACACACGTATAGTGGGATCAAACCGGCTTTAACATCCGCTTCAATCGCCTAGAAAGTTTCCGGTGCTTCCATTCGACTGGAAATAACCGAAGAATATGAAAGCACCGGAAACTGGAAATTTCCAGTCGAATGGAAGCACCGGAAACTTTCTAGGCGAAATGCTTCTTAGCAGGTTTAACACCGTAGGGTTTAACTGGTTGGCTTCTCCTGCTGCCACCGAGCTCGAGATGGTTGTCATGGAGTGGCTTTTGAAGCTTCTTCAACTTCCTAAATCGTTCTCGTTTTCGAGTGGTGGAGGGGGTGTCATTCATGGGAGTACATGTGAAAGCTTTGTGTGCACACTCATTGCTGCTAGAGAGAATAAGTTAAATCAATTTGGGACAACAAGAGAAGCTTTGTGTAAGCTTGTTGTTTATTGCTCTGACCAGACACATTTTTCTCTTCAAAAATCTTGTCAAGTTGTTGGCATTAGTCCGAACAACGTTCGAACAGTCCAAACGAAGAAGTCCATGAATTTTCAATTGTCTCCGGATGCATTATTAAAGGCGATTGAAGCGGATGTTAAAGCCGGTTTGATCCCACTATACGTGTGTCTCACATTAGGGACAACACCAACGACGGCAGTGGATCCGTTGTATAGCTTGAGTGAGATTGCGAAACGATTCCATATGTGGGTTCATGTGGATGCTGCTTACGCGGGAAGCGCATGCATATGCCCAGAGTTTCGTCACTTTCTTGATGGGGTAGAAGGCGCAAGCTCCTTCAGTTTTAACCCGCACAAATGGTTCTTGACCACTTTAGATTGTTGTTGTCTTTGGGTTAAAGATCGAACCGATCTTACAAAGGCTCTTTCTAGTGATCCTGAACTGTTGAAGAATAATGCAAGTGATACTAAGGAAGTGGTGGACTACAAAGACTGGCAGATTGCGCTTAGTCGTCGGTTTAGAGCCATGAAGTTATGGATGGTGATAAGAAGCCATGGAGTGACCGGCCTACGAGAAATTATAAGGAAACATGTGAAATTGGCTGAGCATTTTGAAGCACTTTTGTTAACTGACAAGAGATTTGAAGTTGTGGTTCCTAGAAACTTTGCGACCGTGTGTTTTAGGGTGTCGCCTTTGGCTAACGATAGTAGCGATGAAGATTCTAATCGTTTGACGCAGTCTCTCTTGGAATCGTTAAATGGGTCGGGTTTAGTTTACATGACGCATGCGGTGATAGGAGTCTACGTGATTCGGGTTGCAATTGGTGCAACCCTTGTTGAGGAGAAGCATGTTAATATGCTATGGGACATGGTGCAAGAGCATGCAAGTCGTTTGCTAGCTATTACCTAATATATGCCAATATTAAATAAGTTGCACCACTACAGTAATTTGTACTCAAATTCTCTTGCTTTTCGTGTAGTGTTTTTCAAATGGATCTAGTATTGAATATATATAAAATAATGTGATTTTGTCGTTCAAATAATCATGTGTCGAATTATCACGTAATGATCCAAAAGTTGTGAACAACATATAAGAATCCAAAAATGTAGGTTTTTGATTAAACAAACCATAAATGAACCGAACACATGAGTTTAACCAAAATTAAATGCTTTTCATTTACACATAACAGATTAATATAGTAAACTAGGAATTTACCCAGCGTGTTGCGTCGGGCAAGTCGGTAAAATCTGGTGGTGGTAAAACTCAAGCGTTGTCAGTCTCGAGCGTTGAGATGATTAGTCGACATGAATCCAGTTGGTTTCTTACGATACCAGAACTAAAACAAAAATGACAGTTGGTCGGTTTTCGTTACGGTGGTACTGGAACTAAAACAAAAGGCAGTGACATTATGCGAATTTGGTCGGTTTCTTCTCGTTCGTTATGGTTCAGGCACTAAAACAAAAAATAAAAAAGAAAACTGGCATCCGGTCGGTTTTCGTTACTTTTATTATGGTACCGGAAATAAAACAAAAAAACCAAATGGCATAAAAAACCTAGCATTTCCAGTCCCGGATGTTGATGCAGTGAGTTTACACGAATTCAGTCCGTTTTCGTTACATGAACAAAAATTGACGTTATGTCGGTTTTCATTATGTTCGCAATACTACCAATACAAAAAAAAATCAAAGTGGTATGTAGAAGTTTGGTGTCGCCACTTAGTTAGCGGTGCCAAACTTCTCCTTTATATATCTACCAGGGTTTAACCCGGCACGTTGCGCCGGAGCAGGTTGGTAAAATTCGGGCGGTGGTAAAACCTAAGCGTTGAGGCGGTAAGTCAAAGTGAATTAGGTCGTATCGGTTACATGCGATATTGTACCGGAACTAAATCCATAAATAAAAAAAAAACAAAAAAATGAGGTGGCCCGATGGGGTGGCGTTGGTTGACAAAACTCGAGTGTTGGTAAAACAAGACCGTTATCGATCCCCGACGATGTGGCGTCTACCCAAATTTGGTCGGTTTTTCGTCAAGTTTATTTTGGTTTCTGAACTAAAACAAAAGGCGTGAGTCTATGTGAATCCGGCCGGTTTCCGTCACATTTGTTACAAAATTGGCATTCAATCAGTTTTCGTTACGTTTGAACTAAAACAAATTTAAAAATTGTTCTCACCAATAAAATGCCGCCAGACTGTTATTTATATAAACACGCAACACAAGTAGCCAAATGAAGTACTTGCGTAACCAAAACTCTTATTCATGTTAGCATATTAAAAAGAACACATAAAATAACTAAAAAAACAACATAAAACAAAAAAAACCATGTTTAAAGAAAAGATTGTTGTTTTAGTGTGCTTCAAGCATGCCTCGAACCTAGATGCCAATGACTTCCCTCATTTTCCTAAGAATTAACAATCCTAGCAACAACCAACGCACAAAGATATCTCAATTTGTTAAACATCAAAATGGTTTATAAAAAGCAAAACAAAAAAATATAATATTCAAAAAAAAATTGTGACACCAAACTTCTTAATTATACTATACTAGATTTTCACTCGGCGTGTTGCGCCGGGGCGATTAGAAAAAACCTCAACGTTGAAACCTGGGTTTTGGTAAAACCCTAGCGTTACGTCGGTAAGTTGATGTGAATTCAATTAATTTCGTTTACGTTCTTTACGATATAGACACCATTGGTAAAACCTTAGCGTCCAAAAAATATATTTTTGTCAAATTAACATATAAAAAGAATAAGTTATTTAAAACGAAGTTTGTTTGGTCAGTTTACCCGAACGGTGGTAAAACTCAAGCGTTGTCAGTCCGGGCATTGAGGCGGTAACCGGACACGAATTCGGTCGGTTTCGGCTATGTACGTTACTGTATCAGGGCTAAAAAAGGAAAAAAAAAATATATAAAATTGAGTGGACCAGTCGGGTGGTTTCGGTCGGTAAACTCGGGTGTTGGTAAAACTAAGCGTTGCCGGTCTCGGACGTTGAGTCTATGCAAATTGGGTCAGTTTTCGTCACACTAACAAAACGAAAAACAAAAGCAAAAACAAAAAACAAAATGGTGTGGACAAGTAAGGTGCCGCCAAGTGGCCCAATGGCGACTTAGCGGCACCAAACTTGTAAATTATGTTAGATAATAATTGATAACTAGTTGAGTACCGCCGCGTTGCGACGACAGAGCAATTTCACAAGTTCGGTTGGTATCATTTAAGTTCGTAAAGGCAACAACAATAAATCCAAAAATACATCTGTGTGCAACTAAAACAGTATCGCCACACGTACAATTATGATCAAAACGACAAAATACAGTTGGTATCGGTTTGTTTCGTTACAGTACTGGCACTAAACCTGAAAATTAACACCCATGATACTCGTATAACTTATGATACAAAACAATAACATATTTAAAAGGATATTTATTCGAGCAATAAACCGTGTTTGATGACAGCGAGTCAATACGAATCAGGTCGGTTTCAATTTTTTTTGTTACGGCACCGGAACTAAAAGAAAAGAAAGACAAAATATTTACATATATAAAGCAAAAAAGACGTCAAATTACTTAAAAAACTAAAAACAGAAAGCACTAAAATTAAAAATTTTAAAAAACTCATGATTCACTTGTCAATATTTTTGGTTACGTTTGTTATGATACTGAAACCAAAACAAAAAAAAACCATAAATAAACATACTTGAATCACAGGTTATTCGATCGGTAAAACCGGGAGTTGTGACCCGAATTCGGTTGGTTTCAGTTACGTTCAATATTACTATGGCGAAACTAAAACAAAAAAGAATTCATACAACATATGATACAAAAAAAATAACATACTTAAAACGACATTTATTCAGTTGATATAACATGGGCGTTGTGATGGGGAGTCAACGCGAGTTCAGTTGGTTTCGGTTATAATTGTTATTGAAAAAGAACAAACACAAAGTATATCAAAATGGGCAACAAAGTAAAACATAATCAAAATAGTAAGTGATACCGAAACGTGTCTCGGCCACGCCTCATGAAATTACTTCTCCACCTAATTATCTAAGAAAGATCAAACAAATTGCTTTTTGCTGCAAAAAGATATCACAACGAAGACTCGAACACAGGGTGATTGAATTAAAGGTAATGTTTATCTTCCTAGCAATAACCATCCATACAAGCGATATGTCATTATTTTAGGTCAGGTATTATTGCATTTTAAGTGCATGTAAGATTGCAAAGGTAAATTCCGTGGCACCATCGTTCAATATTTATCTTATATAAGGCGTTGCCCTTTTTAGTTGGCGGGGCTTAAATTTGTTACGATACCGAAACTAAATCTAAAACAAAATTTCCTCAAATTATTATACTTAAAAAAACTTTCAAAAAAGAATATAAATTGAAAGGCAAAAAAAAGTGATGTTATAACCCACCAAAATTAAAACAATTTAAGATAAGAAAAAGAAAAAAATATCCATATGAAGGAACCAAGGTTTGAACCTTTGGCAACTCAACACAAAGAAAGTTAGCAAAAAGACACTTTAGCCAACACACCTTCACTAACAAATTTATTTCATTGATGAAACTAAAATTATAAATACTAAAATAGTAGGTTTCTAAAAGAAGTTATGACACCAAAATTTGATATTTATCTATATAGATAGTATGATTGATGCACAACCCTAATCATCATTATTTAATTTATTTTTTTTTAGTTGTGTATGCTGGTATATAGATACTAACCATCAATATTTATCTATACTATATATAATGTATGAAAGAAGAGCAAATTAAGACACTTTAGATTTAAGGGATTTATAAATTATTCAAGATATGGTACAACCTTTAATACATCTAGAGCATGGGCAAACTTGTCCACTAAAAAGTTAAATGCGGTTACTTAAGTAATATTTACAACATTAACCCCTTCACTTTACTTAATTTTTGTAAATTTTAAAATTTGTTACAACTATGATCCTTGATCTTTCACTCTTTTGTGACTTTTATTTTCATTTTTAACTCAACTTCCCTCGTGATTTTTAAACATTAATAACTTTTTCATGCGCTAATATTTTTTTAAAGAAATTACACAATAAAAACGAGCATGTTTTTCTCTTTAATTTGACTATCATATTGTTATAGTTTTTTAAATTTAAAAAAAAATAACATTTTACGTAGAGGCATTTGCGATCTGGTTTGATTTTGATGGTTTTTAAATTAAACCGTGGGTTAAATCGTTATTAACCGGTTTTTGTCGTCGAAAACTGAAACGAACATTTGAAAAGTGTAAACGACCGGCCAAAAGTAAATGAAAAAAATTAATGGTGAAATCAAACCAATGACCGATTTGAACGTTATTTATTATATTTTTATTCTAGTCCCAGCATATGAATAAAACGTTTAAATTTGAAATGAATGTTATTGAGAACTTGCTCCACGTTCAGTCTAAAGGTTTTTCTGTCCCTCATAAAGAAAAAAACCATGTGTCGTTGAGAACTTGCTCCATGATATGTTCTAATTGAGAACTTTCTCCATGGTGTGTACTAGTTTATAGATAATTATAACTCGTATTAAATCCAGGATCCTTAGTCAATGAGGGAAAATAGAATATATTGGTTGGAGTCAAGTTATATTGGCTAGTGTCAGACTAGGTTGGGCTAAAATTTGCATTAAATGGTATATTTTTTTGCTAAACAAATTATATACTAAGACATACGGACTACATATGGTACTTATAAGTTCAAACTACCCGAATCAAGACCATGATATTAAAAGCGTGAGGCGTTCTGAGGCTTTTAGGTCTCGAAAGTCGGAATACTAGATGCAAGAGAAGAGCTTCACATAACGAGTAAGTTGTTTTATAATAAAACACTACTAATATATTATACATGATAATTTTACATACTTAATACTTAAGCATAAATAATTCACAACTCAAAATATGTATAAAATACACATTAATCATCTCTATATTATATAGTTTTACTTCTACTACCTTTTCAGATATATAAAAATGATATAGGAAATTATAACAAAACTAGCTTTTAGCCCGTGCGTTACACGGGTTGTTTAATTTTTTTTAATGTACATAATAGTGTGGAGTTTAGTGTAGAAATCAATCAATAACATCACAGTATGAATTCAAAATAGTTTATGAAAACCAGAAATCAAAATTACATTTACATTTAGTTCAAGTAAGAAAAGATCTCTTTGAAGACAGCATTTTTTGTGTTGTTAGTTTGTTTTCTATATTTGTCTAGAATAAGTATCTGCAGACCCTTTTTGCTTGTAACTCTTGATAAGGCGACTTATAGTTGTCCATGTGAGAAGACATCGTTCTTTAGGTACAAACCAACCCTATTTAATGACTGTCTGTGGTTTTTGTTTATAGTTATAGCGAAACAAACTAATAAGGGATATTATCGTCTTGTAAATTTGAATGCTATGTTCTTGTCAAAGGTGTTAAAGCGATTCTAGGTATAGATATTTCCTGAAAGAATTTTCACTTGAATTACATGGGTACCTAAAGAAATAACCTGAAGCCTAGTGCCATTGCATAAGCCTTTCTTTTGATCAATATTTTTTAAAAGCATAACCGACACTCTCACTTTTAGTATAAGGCGATGGTTTGGTAGTCCAGCTATTTTTATACCGTTTAATAGCTCAGTAGAGTATAATGTTGGACAGCATTTTCGTTTATATAGTCATACTTCGATACAGAATCTGAATCTGAGCTTAAGTACTCAACCGGTTCACCTTGGAAGCTTTCGATTAGACGGTCGTTTATTTCATGTACGACCTCATTTGTTGGTGTAAGTAATGCCCTCTGTTGAAAGTAATTAGGGCTCCTTGTTTAAAATGTCTGGATACACAAACTTAATTAGCTTTGTGATAGGGGCATTACATTTTTCGATAAGTAAATCAGTTAGTATCTCTATTTTTATAGTACCGTCATTAGGACCACCAACTTTACCTCCTCCGATGTCTAGCACCATTGTGCAAACTTTTTTGTTTCCTTTATATCAGGAGATGGTTGACCAATTGTTAACCTTAAGTTCCTTGTTAATCTAAGGACACAACATTCATTCCAAAAGTATGAAGAACATAGAGATGCCATTACTATTTGTTGTCTGCTTCCTTTTTGAATTACTGGCATAATTTGTCTGAAGTCGCCTCCAAACACAACAAATTTTCCTCCGAACAGTAGTTTAGATCGCAACACATCTTTGCATGTTTACTCTAGAACTTGAAACACATGTTTGTGGGTCATTGGGGCTTCATCCCAAATTATTAATTTTGTTTTTTTGTAATAGCTTCGCCTCATCCGAACCTCGTTCTATTACACAAGAGGAGTCCTCATTCAGGTTAAGTGGAATGTGAAATCTCGAATGTGTTCATTATTCAGGTTAAGTGGAATAATGATGCAATTCCGCTTCAGACAACATTCAAAACAATATCATCTTCTGATCGTATTGTTGAAGTTAATGTCTTTCATAAGTACTTTTTTCCTTTTCCACCATAACCATAAACAAAAAAACGCCACCGTTAGTCTTTAGAAATTTTTGTTGTGTGAAAAATTTCGTTATGTTCTGAGGTGATCGTAGCGAAGAGATTTTGAAATTCTTTTCTTTCAAATTCTTGGTCGTATGACTGTTCGTCAAGGATCAACCTATTATTGATAATAGATCAGGATTCTTCATTGGAAAAATGCATCGTCTCATACCTAGTTAAGCTAGTGTTGTTTTGTTGTAGTATTTTCTGGATTTCAAGTAAGGTAAGGTTCTTTGTTTGTTCTTCAGTCAGTTGCAACCCTGTAGAAGTTTTAAACAAACTAGACTTTTAATTAGTAAGTTTAAAATTTAACATTTAATATTATTTAAGACATAGAATATACCTAGAGATTTTAAAAGTTTGCGTTGCTTATATATTATGTCTTCCGGGATGAGTTTCCATGCACTATTCCATACATGTTCGGGTCTAGAGACTATCAGCAGACAACATTGTAGCAAACAATGTGTAACATCATGAAAACTTCGAACTAAAATTGCCAAGTTGCAAACATAAAGGACTAAAAAGAAAATCTGTCATCTGGGCCGGTCGCGATACGCGACAGCCTTAGGCCCAAAGACATTTATCTTTTTTATATTTCTTTTATATTTATCTTTTTTATATTTTCTTTATATTTGGTAAACTTATTCTAATATAAATTTGATTTCTCCCTTTTTGGCATGTATGTAGTGGACCTTAACTGGAGGGATTGATTGATTATTTTTGGGAAACTTCAAGGGCTGTTTACATGGACTTTTCAACTTCAGCTTGGGTATTTAAAGGTCTTCTCACCTTTTGACACAACACTCCATTTCCAACTACTCTTCTATAAATATATATTAGAAATCAATTTATATTGAAAATGATAATAAGACAAAAGAATATAGAGATGGTAATGGAGAATGGGTTTGGGGAGATTATTAGAAAATGATGTATAAATAAAAGAAATCATGTTTTTTAGTTAAATTTTAAAGATGAAGATAAAGAACCCATTGAGAATGCTCTAATCCGCTAACTCTGATTTATTTACAAATGTGGTACCAATTGTTCGTCGCACGCCCCGGCCTAAGATAGGGGTGCGACACAATGATCGTAGGTAATCATATGAACCTGATAGACTTGCTTCTTCAATTCCCTCAATGTATTATGTGTCATCATCAAGTAATCCAAGGGCATAACATGCATCTATGAAAGTATTGTATGGCTGACCGTTAACAATATGTATTTCTTCAATACTCCTTGGACCTTTCACTCTGTTTATAAGTATCCTTTAAAATACGCTTCTCCAAGAGCAGGAGATATAGCGTGTACTCTACCAATACAGAATCCCGACTTTCTTCGTTGCCATCCACTTGGACTTAGATGCTAGACATATTTTGTAGGGAATTCTGAGTATGTTAGTTTACGTGCCGCACAGTCATTTTTGTTACATTACATCCATAATTCGAACATTGAAGATGAAACAGTGTCTATTTTTTCCAACACATTTTCAATGTCGTCACCTATACCATAAATGAGTTGTTGCTTACCAGGAAGGTGAAAATGTAGTCTCATAACCGTTGGAACTCTATAATGTATATTGTAAGCAAAAATACGCCACGAAGCCTCACATGATATCGACAGTCATAGAACTCTTTAATTTCATCAATGTTTAGTCTACATTATTTTGACCCTCTCCACCGTTAGCGAAATACATAGTCGCTTGATTGGGCCCTTTGTTTATGTATTTGAAAAGATACTTGATATATGAACCCTTATTACACCATTCAACATTCATGTGAACCTTATATCTTTTTTAAGAGTTTTGTTAGAATATTCAATTTCAATGGTATATATTTATCTTTTTTATATTTCTTTTATATTTGGTAAACTTATTCTAATATAAATTTTATTTCTCCCTTTTTGGCATGTATGTAGTGAGGGATTGATTGATTATTTTTGGGAAACTTCAAGGGCTGTTTACATGGACTTTTCAACTTCAGCTTGGGTATTTAAAGGTCTTCTCACCTTTTGACAAGAGGCACGAACAAAAAAATATTTTGCCTTCTCCCTTGCAACTACATCATAAGCTGTTGTGTTCGTCTCCGCTGCTCTTCGATCATCCGCATCCAGTTGGTTGCAGTCTGAACATCATCACATCATGAAGCTAGAGTAATGTGTGACAACTAGTGTAATACCTTTCATATTTTCACTGTTATGTTCTGATTCTAGTTTGTATTTGTAAGGTGTTTATTCAATAAACGATTTTGTTTTGTCAAAGGAAACCATTTCTTTACATGGTATCAGAGCCTCGTGCTCTTGGTCCTGGCTATCCTTTGACAATCATTATTCGTTTGATATTTACAAGCCCTAATTTTTTTGGAGAAAAGAAACCTAATTGAAACTTTTTTCAGTTTAACCTTATTCTTCTTGTTTGATTCATATTACTTTCATCTGGCTCTCGGTTTGTTTGTCCTTTCAGATTCATGTGGCCTGTAGTATTGGCAAATTGACTTCTGCTCTAAAAAAAGAATTACTTCAAGGAAAAAAGAAAATCTCACCTGGGATTTAATCACCCAAGTCTAAACTCTTGATCCTGTATTCAAAATTTGAGAACACAAGTCTTTTGCCTCATCTTCTTCATGACATCAATCTCTGTGAGATCCTTCTAATTTCCCTTGTTTTATTTTTTTTTTATCTGCATTAGGCATTTGTGGCTGGGTTAGAGGGACCAACGTATTGGCTGGAAAAAACAGGGAGAGACATCCCCTGTAATGTGTGCATATAGGCATCCTAGGGTTTCTGTGATATCATAATTATCTGTTTGTGCTCACCTATATTCTGTTGTTATGGACGGGTCTCCAAAGGCTGTTGATAGAATGAGCAACCTTGATTTTGCTGATCCTTCGTATCTTCACTCTTCCGACACCAATAACTTATCTATAATAAATCTTAAACTTATTGGGAGTGAAAATTACTCCATATGGGCGAGTTCAATGGAATTAGCTCTTCTTGTCAAAAATAAAACAGGATTCATTGATGGAACTTGTGTCAAATCTACTGACAATCCTACCCTTGCTATGCAATGGGAACGAGGCAACTCTGTTGTTTTGTCATGGATTCTTAATTCTATAAGTGAAGAACTATATGTTGGGCAAATATTTTCAAAAGTTGCTTCTGAAGTTTGGGCTGAGTTAAAAGAAACATACAATAAGATAAATGGGTCTATAATTTATAACTTACACAGACAAATTAACTCCACATGTCAAAATGGTTCATCCATCTCTGACTATTATCACAAATTAAACTTATGTGGAGGCAATATGATAAGTTAATTGATCTTCCTAAGTGCACATGTGATGATGCTACTAATTTATCAAACTTTAATCAAAGAATCAAACTTATGAAATTTTTAATGGGGCTTGATGATGTTTACCAACCTTTAAGAACTCAAATTCTTACAAAGAACCCCTTCCTACTGTCAAAAATTCATTTGCCTTGATATCCAGTGAAGAATCCCATAGATCTCTCAACCATTCTGAAAAAACTCATGCCACTGCCTTTGCTTCTAGAGGCCCTGATCCTAAAAAAAAGGTTTAACAAAAGGGAACCTCTAAAATGCTCACACTGCAATCTTACTGGTCACACCATTGATAAATGCTTTGAAATTGTTGGGTACCCTCCCAATTATAAAAAGAAGACCAATATTCAAAGAGCCCAACAATCTAATGATCAAGATAAACCTAAGATGGCTAATGTTTCCCAAACAAACCATTTTCCGTTTACACATGAGCAGGTTAACAAGATCATGTCCTTGATATGTGAAAAGTCTGGAAGTGAGGGTCTAACCTCTAATATGTCAGGCAAGCTATTTTTCTCTATTGGTTGGAACACTTTTTTATGTCTAAATAGCTTTAAAAACATGGACTTCTCTAAACACTGGGTCATTGATTCCGGGGCTAACCAACACATGGTTACGTATGAAAAGGACCTTGTTAATTGTACCGATGTTTCTGACCTTAATCTCACTGTTTCTCATCCGAATGGAACTAAGGCTCTCATAACTAAAATTGGCAACCTAAAAATATCTGATCATGTTACTCTTAAAGATGTGTTGTTTATCCCTGAATATACCGCTAATCTCCTTTCTGTTAATACAATGGCTAAAGACAATAAAGTTTATAGCCTGTTTACTGAAGATAACTGTTATATTCAGGACTCTATGCGCCAGAAGTCGAGGGTTTGTACTTGTCAACACTTTTAACAAGGGTGAGTCCTTAGATGGTTCTGTTTTTGCAAACTCTGCTGCTCTATCTACAAAATTGTGGCATAACAGGTTGGGTCACCCCGCTGAAAATGTTCTACATGTCCTAAAAGATGTTCTTCCTCTAAATACCATTAAATCTACATACCCATGTGATGTGTGTCATCAAGCTAAACAAACCAGAAATGTATTCACTTTAAGTGACCACAAATCAAATGATCTAGGTGAACTTGTTCACATGGATCTATGGGGACCATTTAGGGTGACAAGCAGAGAAGGTTACAAATACTTTTAAACATTGTTGATGACCATTCTCGGGCTGTATGGGTTTACCTTCTAAAATCTAAGGATGAAGTCTTTCAAAAAATCATAATTTTCTTCAAACTAATTGAAACTCATTTTGACAAAAAAATAAAAATTTGTCGGTCTGATAATGGGACTGAGTTTGTCAACAAACAAGTGGAACATTTTTTTGAACAAAATGAGGTGATACATCAAACCTCGTGTGCTTACACACCTCAACAAAACGACATTGTTGAGCGAAAACATAGGCATTTACTTAATGCTGCTAGATCTCTCATGTTCAGGGCAACCTTCCCCTCAATATGTGGAATGAATGTGTGTTACTGCTACTTACCTCATCAATAGGATTCCTTCTTCTGTCCTTGCTGGTAAATCTCCTTATGAGTTGTTATTTAAAAGAAAACCTTCTTTATTACATCTTAGAAGCTTCGGGTGTCTTGCTTTTTGCGCTAATTTAAATGCTTTAAATAAATTTGATTATAGATCTATCAAATGTGTTTTTATTGGTTATTCTGTTGAAAAGAAGGGGTATAAAATGTGGGATCTAGAAAAAAGAACTTCGTTTTTTTCTAGAGATGTAAAATTTTACGAAGATATTTTCCCTTTCAAACAAAAACCATCCTCTGACTTTATTGAAGGACTAAAACTTTTTGATGAATTACTTGTAAAAAATATGCAAAGCAAGACACCCACACCCGATGATGTGCTAAATGTGTCAAATACTCATGAGGGGCATAACAGTGAAGTTCAGCAACCAGATACTCTTCTTTTGTATCATCTTCTTCTTTTGGTACATGAAACTCACTTAGTACTCCCTAAAATATATATATAAACATAGTTAAACATATATTCCTAAAGTAAAGACAAAATATATAGTAACAAGTGATTTGCATACCTTAACAGCTTCTTGCATAAAGAAATCAACATGCCAAATAATTCTCCAGCAATCCTTGTGAATCTTGTGATGAGCGCGCAAGCATTGAGTATTGCAAGAACACATAACATCACAGAGGTCCAAACACAGACCCTAATTACAACAACAATATGTATTATCGTATAAATGAAAGGTAATATATAGATAACTAATTAACTAATCAAACTTTATACATTAAAAACAAGGCTGAAAAAGAGCATACCATCCAGCCCAAGCTAGAAACAGATCTTTCCCCAACTCGGGTCGTTCTTTGGCAAAACTATACAAGTAACTGTACATTATTACAGTAGGTTCCGCAACACCTAATATCAAAAGCGGCTGTCCACCGAAAACTGAATGAATAATTCCACATATCGCAGTAGAAGTGAGAGTTTCTACTGCACTCAAGATATCATCTGTCCTCAGAAACAAAAACAAAAAAAAAATCTTTTGAGACAAAGAAGCATAATGTTGTATTAATAACATATTACACAAATATATCATATATGCAGTACCCGTTTCCTTATTTAGCTGCTCACCGAATGCAATTACCGGAAGGGCAGATGCAAAGAAGATGTATGCTGTTGGAGCTAATATCCTAGAAAAGATTATTATTAACTTGTTAATCTGCATGATATCCAAATACTAATCTGCATGAAAACGAGATACCTGGCGCCTGAACCGAGTGCCCCAACCCAATCTTGCTTGTAACACTGCAATCTTCCTTGAACATCTTTCTTAATCCCACTAAAAGGGATTTTAGGGGTATCCATTGGACATATATATATATGATCAAGGAAGCAACTCTACCACTATAATATGAGGAGCAGATTAAACATTAGACCTTAGTTATTAATTATAACACTAACACTGCTAATTAATTGCTAAATTAGTTATATATAACAAGAATGAGAAGCATTTTAAAACTATAAAGTTATACAACATAAATTTTTATTGATAGAAACTCTGCTATAATGTACGTCCATTTGACCATCTTATTCCCAAAATGTTTTCGATGGCTAAATTGCCCTAGCTGCTAACATTAGAACCCTAGCAAGCTAATTAATTAATTAATGTTTGTTATATATGCATCTGCATGGACATGCATATACGTACAAACAAAACATGCAAGTTTAGAACAAAACATCCATCTGAATATAGATATAGATACATGCATGAGGCATTCATGTGCGTATGAATGAATTAATAACAATAAGTTAACAGGCCGGATGTTTACCGGAGATATTTACGTCGACAAAATTAATACGCTATGACATGATACGATATGATCAGGCATGCATTTGCCTGCCGGAGGACGATGGTTGTGCGTGATGCCGTTCGACGGTGCAGACCCGATGGATGAATGCCGTAATGGTTTTGTTTAAATATTATGAAAGTAACTTAATAATAATTAAACTACACGTATAGCAAAGTATGAGAAACAACTAGTTTATTTTATTATTATATTTTTATTCTCTTTAATTTATAAACTAAATTGAGTCGTATTTGAATATTTACCAAAGACAAACGATAAAATACGACAGGTAACCAGAAAACAAGTTGTATTATAACTCATTTTAATAGCAAAAGCAATTATAGGTATTAAAAACAAAGCTTTCGATCTTAGAGGCTAAAAATTACTATGAGCACCTGTGGAACCTTGCTAAAAGATTTCAACAACAAGAAACCAAGTGTATTAAAAAGAAAAAAGATAATAGCGTGTTAATATTATAAACAAGATTTCTCGTGTTTAGTCATTTTTAAATCATAAGTGTAAAATTAAAAGATTTGACAATCCATAGTGACACTCGAACTTTTAACCTAGAAGGGACGACATTTAATACACCAAGATTATATATATTATTTGATACCTTATTACAACGGTTCATACTCAAATGCCTTCAAATACACTCGAGTTTATCATTTACGTAGTTGAGTCATATAACTGACTTTTAAACGTATTCCATCAAAATCCATCTCCAAGTTGTAATTCATTACGTTTGGTTACATTTTACTCATTAAATATTTACAAACCTTTTTCTCATTAACATATTTATGTGTTTGTTCGATTACAAAAAATAAATAAATAATAATAAAAATAAGAAAGAGAAGAAGAAGAATTATCACAAGACACTTTCAATAAAATTAAATAATTTAATATGAAGTCATTCAAAATTCATATAGTTCTTGGTTAGAGTAATTTAATCAAAACACCTAATTATGTTCATGTAATAGTTGGATTGCCTAGAAAAGAAGTTCCCTAATGTTTAAACATCATTATGTTCACATTCCATTGCATTTTCACCCATTTGTGTTAATGTGTTCCATCAAAAAAACTTCAACCTATATCCGTCATACCCCAATCAATTTTGATTCAAATAATTGCATATATATATATATATATATATATATATATATATATATATATATATATATATATATTTGTGCAATTTAGAAGTGTTCTAAGTTGGTTTTAACCACAAGAACACACAGAGTGGGAGCCGTAGGGAGGTGGTGGGAAAAACAGGATCGGGTGGAAACACCGTCCTCCGCTTTCTCCTGAATGATGTTTCATCGAAATCAATGAAGTACTCATCGGTTTATGTGAAAAAATTTGGTGGTGGGGGGGGGGGGCAAGGTAGAAAGTTGTAGAAGTTGGGAGAAAGTGGGAGAAAATGGATCCGAGAAACCCACAACCCCCCCGGTCCTCTCCGTTTTTAGAAAAAAAATTGAGGGAAATGGAATCCGGGACCACTTCGTATAGCCTAAAAGCATGAAAACACGCAATGGGTCGATAGCGTACTTCCAATTTAATCAAGAACCTTATAGTTTATGATTTACTCAAAAATCAATTTAATCAATCAATTTGATTGCCCTCACACTTAAAAGTAATAAAAAATTGCTTCACGTTGTATACGAAATTATCACCAATTTGTTTCAAAAGTTTAAAGGATTTTTTTTCTTATTTAAATATTAACAGAATTGTCATAAGTTTAGAGCATTCACAACAAGCTTCATATTCCAAAGTTTGGATTTATGTGACATCACAATATCATATAGACAAAGGTTTGACAAACTTCGTTGTTGTGGCTGTGAAGTGAAGTCCTTGTCTACAAACTTGAGGAGCAACATTGTGGTCTCACTTTCTCTCTTCTTCTCTCACATCTTAAATATATATAAACGAAACACCATTACATTCTCTTAAACTATCAGACTGTTTTATTTTTAATTGAGGTTTCTTATGCATTTGACCCGAATTCACGGGTATGGGTCTCACAAAATTAATATCCAATTAAAGAAAATATTATTTATAATTAAAAAATAATTTTATAGTATAAAAAAAATAAGCAGGTCATGGGTCTCAGTGTCTCACCAAACCCATAGCTTTTAAACCAGGTTATAACAACTTATTTATTTGTGAAACTCTTTCATCCAAAAAAACCCAAAGTATATTATTAAATTTCTTATAATAAATAAAAATAAAAATCCAAATAAATATTTAAATATTAGATCGAATAATATAAAACAAACTCCAAGATATGTGTAACTCCAAGATATCGCGTGTAGAAAAAGCCGCTTGAATAACCATGGCATACCGCTTGAGCAAACTTGCAAGATACCAACAAATGTTTCGCGGTTTCGTTCGCTTCCCTACACACCGGACACCATACCATTCAATTACTACGTTGCACCTCGCTAAGGTGATTGAAACCGGTATCCGTTCCATCTCCGGCCTCTAAGCTAATATCCCTACCTTCCTTGGCTGTGATGAAATTTAAAATCAGTTAAACGAAAGTTAATTAACTTTAAACCAATATATAAACAAGGCAAACGTTTTAATAATATTCACTCATTCATTTTTTCTCCTCTCACGTAATCATACTTCTATCAATATCCTCCAACTATTAGTTTGTTAGAAGAAAAGAAAGGCTCAAAAAAGTTTGGGTGGTATTAGATCTAAGGATTCTTTATATGACCAGATCGAGTTTTCTTATTATCTATGCATTGTTATTAGTTTGGGTTTTATCCTGACCACGAGAACTTTTGTTACGAGTTTGATCCCAAAATTCATTTTGCTGTAATAATAATTTTGTTTGGCGTATACACATAGTAGATGTGTTAAATCGGATTAAATCGCGCGCCATTAGAAGTTTCGGCCTGGGTTTGGCTGAGTCACGTATAATTAATGATGCCTCGCACTTGCAAGCGTTAAAACTATAATGAGGTTCTTGAGATAATGACTGTCACGAAAAGATAATTAACCCTTAATAATCATTTAGAAAGAATAAATTATAGTGGTTAATTGAATTCAATACTCATTCTCTTATTTGATTTTCGCTTTTCCAATACAACAAATATAAATTTATCTTTACCAAAGTTAAGAAAATCTTGGGTGATCAACAATCGAGTAATTAAATGGTTGACTCGTATATGGCCAGCTAAAACTCTAAAAAACCATTATAAAATCTATTAAAAATTGATTGATTTTTTCGAATACCTGTTTTATTATAATTAAGTATACCAATACTTGTTTACATTTGAAACAAATTATGACTTCACAATGAATTTTCTATTATTTTAGTTTCCTCTACATGTTTGCTAGAGCATATCTAACACTTTTTCTATGAAATATACCTTTAAATATAAAAGACCATGATATCTTTCGTCATGTGGCGTCCAGTAAGTTTTTTCAACCTTTTGCAAAAATAAGGTGTAGTGAGAAACTGTCTAGAAGAAACTTCTTTCCCCTCCTTCTCTCTCTACCTCTCTATCACGAAACGCTTAGCCATGAACATTATATACAAAACGCCAAATCAAAAACTTTGGCTGAAAACGTCTTCAAATATATAACACCACGGATTGTCTAATAATAAAACCGGCCCGACATTTCTATATACTAGTTCGTCATGTTTTTAATATGTATCACTAAAACTTCTTTGAAATTGTGTGGTAGCTAGTGAGTTTGGCCTTGCTGATAAAACCGTGTGGCATTTATTAAAATTGTCTTTACATGAATCCGATTGTCTATATAAAAGCCCTATGTCTCATATAAAATATAATAAACACAAATAATATTAATATTTATTTACCTTGTAACAAAATGGGTAGCTGCAATGTTGTTGAAGCAATTAGCATGACGAACCCTTTAGACCCTGAGGAGTTCAGGAGACAAGCCCATTTGGTGGTTGATTTCTTAGCCGATTACTACTCCAACATCGAAAAATATCCCGTGTGTAGCCAAGTCGAACCCGGCTATCTCACTAAAACAATGCCCGAATCAGCGCCATCGCAACCCGACGGCATATATTAGGTAATAGCTAGCAAACGACTTGCATGCTCTTGCACCATGTCCCATAGCGTATTAACATGCTTCTCCTCAACAAGGGTTGCACCAATTGCAACCCGAATCACGTAGACTCCTATCACCGCATGCGTCATGTAAACTAAACCCGACCCATTTAACGATTCCAAGAGAGACTGCGTAAAACGATTAGAATCTTCATCGCTACTATCGTTAGCCAAAGGCGACACCCTAAAACACACGGTCGCAAAGTTTCTAGGAACCACAACTTCAAATCTCTTGTCAGTTAACAAAAGTGCTTCAAAATGCTCAGCCAATTTCACATGTTTCCTTATAATTTCTCGTAGGCCGGTCACTCCATAGCTTCTTATCACCATCCATAACTTCATGGCTCTAAACCGACGACTAAGCGCAATCTGCCAGTCTTTGTAGTCCACCACTTCCTTAGTATCACTTGCATTATTCTTCAACAGTTCAGGATCACTAGAAAGAGCCTTTGTAAGATCGGTTCGATCTTTAACCCAAAGACAACAACAATCTAAAGTGGTCAAGAACCATTTGTGCGGGTTAAAACTGAAGGAGCTTGCGCCTTCTACCCCATCAAGAAAGTGACGAAACTCTGGGCATATGCATGCGCTTCCCGCGTAAGCAGAATCCACATGAACCCACATATGGAATCGTTTCGCAATCTCACTCAAGCTATACAACGGATCCACTGCCGTCGTTGGTGTTGTCCCTAATGTGAGACACACGTATAGTGGGATCAAACCGGCTTTAACATCCGCTTCAATCGCCTAGAAAGTTTCCGGTGCTTCCATTCGACTGGAAATTTCTCGGAAACTGGAAATTTCCAGTCGAATGGAAGCACCGGAAACTTTCTAGGCGAAATGCTTCTTAGCAGGTTTAACACCGTAGGGTTTAACTGGTTGGCTTCTCCTGCTGCCACCGAGCTCGAGATGGTTGTCATGGAGTGGCTTTTGAAGCTTCTTCAACTTCCTAAATCGTTCTCGTTTTCGAGTGGTGGAGGGGGTGTCATTCATGGGAGTACATGTGAAAGCTTTGTGTGCACACTCATTGCTGCTAGAGAGAATAAGTTAAATCAATTTGGGACAACAAGAGAAGCTTTGTGTAAGCTTGTTGTTTATTGCTCTGACCAGACACATTTTTCTCTTCAAAAATCTTGTCAAGTTGTTGGCATTAGTCCGAACAACGTTCGAACAGTCCAAACGAAGAAGTCCATGAATTTTCAATTGTCTCCGGATGCATTATTAAAGGCGATTGAAGCGGATGTTAAAGCCGGTTTGATCCCACTATACGTGTGTCTCACATTAGGGACAACACCAACGACGGCAGTGGATCCGTTGTATAGCTTGAGTGAGATTGCGAAACGATTCCATATGTGGGTTCATGTGGATGCTGCTTACGCGGGAAGCGCATGCATATGCCCAGAGTTTCGTCACTTTCTTGATGGGGTAGAAGGCGCAAGCTCCTTCAGTTTTAACCCGCACAAATGGTTCTTGACCACTTTAGATTGTTGTTGTCTTTGGGTTAAAGATCGAACCGATCTTACAAAGGCTCTTTCTAGTGATCCTGAACTGTTGAAGAATAATGCAAGTGATACTAAGGAAGTGGTGGACTACAAAGACTGGCAGATTGCGCTTAGTCGTCGGTTTAGAGCCATGAAGTTATGGATGGTGATAAGAAGCTATGGAGTGACCGGCCTACGAGAAATTATAAGGAAACATGTGAAATTGGCTGAGCATTTTGAAGCACTTTTGTTAACTGACAAGAGATTTGAAGTTGTGGTTCCTAGAAACTTTGCGACCGTGTGTTTTAGGGTGTCGCCTTTGGCTAACGATAGTAGCGATGAAGATTCTAATCGTTTGACGCAGTCTCTCTTGGAATCGTTAAATGGGTCGGGTTTAGTTTACATGACGCATGCGGTGATAGGAGTCTACGTGATTCGGGTTGCAATTGGTGCAACCCTTGTTGAGGAGAAGCATGTTAATATGCTATGGGACATGGTGCAAGAGCATGCAAGTCGTTTGCTAGCTATTACCTAATATATGCCAATATTAAATAAGTTGCACCACTACAGTAATTTGTACTCAAATTCTCTTGCTTTTCGTGTAGTGTTTTTCAAATGGATCTAGTATTGAATATATATAAAATAATGTGATTTTGTCGTTCAAATAATCATGTGTCGAATTATCACGTAATGATCCAAAAGTTGTGAACAACATATAAGAATCCAAAAATGTAGGTTTCTGATTAAACAAACCATAAATGAACCGAACACATGAGTTTAACCAAAATTAAATGCTTTTCATTTACACATAACAGATTAATATAGTAAACTAGGAATTTACCCAGCGTGTTGCGTCGGGCAAGTCGGTAAAATCTGGTGGTGGTAAAACTCAAGCGTTGTCAGTCTCGAGCGTTGAGATGATTAGTCGACATGAATCCAGTTGGTTTCTTACGATACCAGAACTAAAACAAAAATGACAGTTGGTCGGTTTTCGTTACGGTGGTACTGGAACTAAAACAAAAGGCAGTGACATTATGCGAATTTGGTCGGTTTCTTCTCGTTCGTTATGGTTCAGGCACTAAAACAAAAAATAAAAAAGAAAACTGGCATCCGGTCGGTTTTCGTTACTTTTATTATGGTACCGGAAATAAAACAAAAAAACCAAATGGCATAAAAAACCTAGCATTTCCAGTCCCGGATGTTGATGCAGTGAGTTTACACGAATTCAGTCCGTTTTCGTTACATGAACAAAAATTGACGTTATGTCGGTTTTCATTATGTTCGCAATACTACCAATACAAAAAAAAAATCAAAGTGGTATGTAGAAGTTTGGTGTCGCCACTTAGTTAGCGGTGCCAAACTTCTCCTTTATATATCTACCAGGGTTTAACCCGGCATGTTGCGCCGGAGCAGGTTGGTAAAATTCGGGCGGTAGTAAAACCTAAGCGTTGAGGCGGTAAGTCAAAGTGAATTAGGTCGTATCGGTTACATGCGATATTGTACCGGAACTAAATCCATAAATAAAAAAAAAATAAAAAAATGAGGTGGCCCGATGGGGTGGCGTTGGTTGACAAAACTCGAGTGTTGGTAAAACAAGACCGTTATCGATCCCCGACGATGTGGCGTCTACCCAAATTTGGTCGGTTTTTCGTCAAGTTTATTTTGGTTTCTGAACTAAAACAAAAGGCGTGAGTCTATGTGAATCCGGCCGGTTTCCGTCACATTTGTTACAAAATTGGCATTCAATCAGTTTTCGTTACGTTTGAACTAAAACAAATTTAAAAATTGTTCTCACCAATAAGATGCCGCCAGACTGTTATTTATATAAACACGCAACACAAGTAGCCAAATGAAGTACTTGCGTAACCAAAACTCTTATTCATGTTAGCATATTAAAAAGAACACATAAAATAACTAAAAAAACAACATAAAACAAAAAAACCATGTTTAAAGAAAAGATTGTTGTTTTAGTGTGCTTCAAGCATGCCTCGAACCTAGATGCCAATGACTTCCCTCATTTTCCTAAGAATTAACAATCCTAGCAACAACCAACGCACAAAGATATCTCAATTTGTTAAACATCAAAATGGTTTATAAAAAGCAAAACAAAAAAATATAATATTCAAAAAAAAATTGTGACACCAAACTTCTTAATTATACTATACTAGATTTTCACTCGGCGTGTTGCGCCGGGGCGATTAGAAAAAACCTCAACGTTGAAACCTGGGTTTTGGTAAAACCCTAGCGTTACGTCGGTAAGTTGATGTGAATTCAATTAATTTCGTTTACGTTCTTTACGATATAGACACCATTGGTAAAACCTTAGCGTCCAAAAAATATATTTTTGTCAAATTAACATATAAAAAGAATAAGTTATTTAAAACGAAGTTTGTTTGGTCAGTTTACCCGAACGGTGGTAAAACTCAAGCGTTGTCAGTCCGGGCATTGAGGCGGTAACCGGACACGAATTCGGTCGGTTTCGGCTATGTACGTTACTGTATCAGGGCTAAAAAAGGAAAAAAAATATATATAAAATTGAGTGGACCAGTCGGGTGGTTTCGGTCGGTAAACTCGGGTGTTGGTAAAACTAAGCGTTGCCGGTCTCGGACGTTGAGTCTATGCAAATTGGGTCAGTTTTCGTCACACTAACAAAACGAAAAACAAAAGCAAAAACAAAAAACAAAATGGTGTGGACAAGTAAGGTGCCGCCAAGTGGCCCAATGGCGACTTAGCGGCACCAAACTTGTAAATTATGTTAGATAATAATTGATAACTAGTTGAGTACCGCCGCGTTGCGACGACAGAGCAATTTCACAAGTTCGGTTGGTATCATTTAAGTTCGTAAAGGCAACAACAATAAATCCAAAAATACATCTGTGTGCAACTAAAACAGTATCGCCACACGTACAATTATGATCAAAACGACAAAATACAGTTGGTATCGGTTTGTTTCGTTACAGTACTGGCACTAAACCTGAAAATTAACACCCATGATACTCGTATAACTTATGATACAAAACAATAACATATTTAAAAGGATATTTATTCGAGCAATAAACCGTGTTTGATGACAGCGAGTCAATACGAATTAGGTCGGTTTCAATTTTTTTTGTTACGGCGCCGGAACTAAAAAGAAAAGAAAGACAAAATATTTACATATATAAAGCAAAAAAGACGTCAAATTACTTAAAAAACTAAAAACAGAAAGCACTAAAATTAAAAATTTTAAAAAACTCATGATTCACTTGTCAATATTTTTGGTTACGTTTGTTATGATACTGAAACCAAAACAAAAAAAAACCATAAATAAACATACTTGAATCACAGGTTATTCGATCGGTAAAACCGGGAGTTGTGACCCGAATTCGGTTGGTTTCAGTTACGTTCAATATTACTATGGCGAAACTAAAACAAAAAAGAATTCATACAACATATGATACAAAAAAAATAACATACTTAAAACGACATTTATTCAGTTGATATAACATGGGCGTTGTGATGGGGAGTCAACGCGAGTTCAGTTGGTTTCGGTTATAATTGTTATTGAAAAAGAACAAACACAAAGTATATCAAAATGGGCAACAAAGTAAAACATAATCAAAATAGTAAGTGATACCGAAACGTGTCTCGGCCACGCCTCAGGAAATTACTTCTCCACCTAATTATCTAAGAAAGATCAAACAAATTGCTTTTTGCTGCAAAAAGATATCACAACGAAGACTCGAACACACGGTGATTGAATTAAAGGTAATGTTTATCTTCCTAGCAATAACCATCCATACAAGCGATATGTCATTATTTTAGGTCAGGTATTATTGCATTTTAAGTGCATGTAAGATTGCAAAGGTAAATTCCGTGGCACCACCGTTCAATATTTATCTTATATAAGGCGTTGCCCTTTTTAGTTGGCGGGGCTTAAATTTGTTACGATACCGAAACTAAATCTAAAACAAAATTTCCTCAAATTATTATACTTAAAAAAACTTTCAAAAAAGAATATAAATTGAAAGGCAAAAAAAAGTGATGTTATAACCCACCAAAATTAAAACAATTTAAGATAAGAAAAAGAAAAAAATATCCATATGAAGGAACCAAGGTTTGAACCTTTGGCAACTCAACACAAAGAAAGTTAGCAAAAAGACACTTTAGCCAACACACCTTCACTAACAAATTTATTTCATTGATGAAACTAAAATTATAAATACTAAAATAGTAGGTTTCTAAAAGAAGTTATGACACCAAAATTTGATATTTATCTATATAGATAATATGATTGATGCACAACCCTAATCATCATTATTTAATTTATTTTTTTTTAGTTGTGTATGCTGGTATATAGATACTAACCATCAATATTTATCTATACTATATATAATGTATGAAAGAAGAGCAAATTAAGACACTTTAGATTTAAGGGATTTATAAATTATTCAAGATATGGTACAACCTTTAATACATCTAGAGCATGGGCAAACTTGTCCACTAAAAAGTTAAATGCGGTTACTTAAGTAATATTTACAACATTAACCCCTTCACTTTACTTAATTTTTGTAAATTTTAAAATTTGTTACAACTATGATCCTTGATCTTTCACTCTTTTGTGACTTTTATTTTCATTTTTAACTCAACTTCCCTCGTGATTTTTAAACATTAATAACTTTTTCATGCGCTAATATTTTTTTAAAGAAATTACACAATAAAAACGAGCATGTTTTTCTCTTTAATTTGACTATCATATTGTTATAGTTTTTTAAATTTAAAAAAAAATAACATTTTACGTAGAGGCATTTGCGATCTGGTTTGATTTTGATGGTTTTTAAATTAAACCGTGGGTTAAATCGTTATTAACCGGTTTTTGTCGTCGAAAACTGAAACGAACATTTGAAAAGTGTAAACGACCGGCCAAAAGTAAATGAAAAAAATTAATGGTGAAATCAAACCAATGACCGATTTGAACGTTATTTATTATATTTTTATTCTAGTCCAAGCATATGAATAAAACGTTTAAATTTGAAATGAATGTTATTGAGAACTTGCTCCACGTTCAGTCTAAAGGTTTTTCTGTCCCTCATAAAGAAAAAAACCATGTGTCGTTGAGAACTTGCTCCATGATATGTTCTAATTGAGAACTTTCTCCATGGTGTGTACTAGTTTATAGATAATTATAACTCGTATTAAATCCAGGATCCTTAGTCAATGAGGGAAAATAGAATATATTGGTTGGAGTCAAGTTATATTGGCTAGTGTCAGACTAGGTTGGGCTAAAATTTGCATTAAATGGTATATTTTTTTGCTAAACAAATTATATACTAAGACATACGGACTACATATGGTACTTATAAGTTCAAACTACCCGAATCAAGACCATGATATTAAAAGCGTGAGGCGTTCTGAGGCTTTTAGGTCTCGAAAGTCGGAATACTAGATGCAAGAGAAGAGCTTCACATAACGAGTAAGTTGTTTTATAATAAAACACTACTAATATATTATACATGATAATTTTACATACTTAATACTTAAGCATAAATAATTCACAACTCAAAATATGTATAAAATACACATTAATCATCTCTATATTATATAGTTTTACTTCTACTACCTTTTCAGATATATAAAAATGATATAGGAAATTATAACAAAACTAGCTTTTAGCCCGTGCGTTACACGGGTTGTTTAATTTTTTTTAATGTACATAATAGTGTGGAGTTTAGTGTAGAAATCAATCAATAACATCACAGTATGAATTCAAAATAGTTTATGAAAACCAGAAATCAAAATTACATTTACATTTAGTTCAAGTAAGAAAAGATCTCTTTGAAGACAGCATTTTTTGTGTTGTTAGTTTGTTTTCTATATTTGTCTAGAATAAGTATCTGCAGACCCTTTTTGCTTGTAACTCTTGATAAGGCGACTTATAGTTGTCCATGTGAGAAGACATCGTTCTTTAGGTACAAACCAACCCTATTTAATGACTGTCTGTGGTTTTTGTTTATAGTTATAGCGAAACAAACTAATAAGGGATATTATCGTCTTGTAAATTTGAATGCTATGTTCTTGTCAAAGGTGTTAAAGCGATTCTAGGTATAGATATTTCCTGAAAGAATTTTCACTTGAATTACACGGGTACCTAAAGAAATAACCTGAAGCCTAGTGCCATTGCATAAGCCTTTCTTTTGATCAATATTTTTTAAAAGCATAACCGACACTCTCACTTTTAGTATAAGGCGATGGTTTGGTAGTCCAGCTATTTTTATACCGTTTAATAGCTCAGTAGAGTATAATGTTGGACAACATTTTCGTTTATATAGTCATACTTCGATACAGAATCTGAATCTGAGCTTAAGTACTCAACCGGTTCACCTTGGAAGCTTTCGATTAGACGGTCGTTTATTTCATGTACGACCTCATTTGTTGGTGTAAGTAATGCCCTCTGTTGAAAGTAATTAGGGCTCCTTGTTTAAAATGTCTGGATACACAAACTTAATTAGCTTTGTGATAGGGGCATTACATTTTTCGATAAGTAAATCAGTTAGTATCTCTATTTTTATAGTACCGTCATTAGGACCACCAACTTTACCTCCTCCGATGTCTAGCACCATTGTGCAAACTTTTTTGTTTCCTTTATATCAGGAGATGGTTGACCAATTGTTAACTTTAAGTTCCTTGTTAATCTAAGGACACAACATTCATTCCAAAAGTATGAAGAACATAGAGATGCCATTACTATTTGTTGTCTGCTTCCTTTTTGAATTACTGGCATAATTTGTCTGAAGTCGCCTCCAAACACAACAAATTTTCCTCCGAACAGTAGTTTAGATCGCAACACATCTTTGCATGTTTACTCTAGAACTTGAAACACATGTTTGTGGGTCATTGGGGCTTCATCCCAAATTATTAATTTTGTTTTTTTGTAATAGCTTCGCCTCATCCGAACCTCGTTCTATTACACAAGAGGAGTCCTCATTCAGGTTAAGTGGAATGTGAAATCTCGAATGTGTTCATTATTCAGGTTAAGTGGAATAATGATGCAATTCCGCTTTAGACAACATTCAAAACAATATCATCTTCTGATCGTATTGTTGAAGTTAATGTCTTTCATAAGTACTTTTTTCCTTTTCCACCATAACCATAAACAAAAAAACGCCACCGTTAGTCTTTAGAAATTTTTGTTGTGTGAAAAATTTCGTTATGTTCTGAGGTGATCGTAGCGAAGAGATTTTGAAATTCTTTTCTTTCAAATTCTTGGTCGTATCTGTTCGTCAAGGATCAACCTATTATTGATAATAGATCAGGATTCTTCATTGGAAAAATGCATCGTCTCATACCTAGTTAAGCTAGTGTTGTTTTGTTGTAGTATTTTCTGGATTTCAAGTAAGGTAAGGTTCTTTGTTTGTTCTTCAGTCAGTTGCAACCCTGTAGAAGTTTTAAACAAACTAGACTTTTAATTAGTAAGTTTAAAATTTAACATTTAATATTATTTAAGACATAGAATATACCTAGAGATTTTAAAAGTTTGCGTTGCTTATATATTATGTCTTCCGGGATGAGTTTCCATGCACTATTCCATACATGTTCGGGTCTAGAGACTATCAGCAGACAACATTGTAGCAAACAATGTGTAACATCATGAAAACTTCGAACTAAAATTGCCAAGTTGCAAACATAAAGGACTAAAAAGAAAATCTGTCATCTGGGCCGGTCGCGATACGCGACAGCCTTAGGCCCAAAGACATTTATCTTTTTTATATTTCTTTTAAATTTATCTTTTTTATATTTTCTTTATATTTGGTAAACTTATTCTAATATAAATTTGATTTCTCCCTTTTTGGCATGTATGTAGTGGACCTTAACTGGAGGGATTGATTGATTATTTTTGGGAAACTTCAAGGGCTGTTTACATGGACTTTTCAACTTCAGCTTGGGTATTTAAAGGTCTTCTCACCTTTTGACACAACACTCCATTTCCAACTACTCTTCTATAAATATATATTAGAAATCAATTTATATTGAAAATGATAATAAGACAAAAGAATATAGAGATGGTAATGGAGAATGGGTTTGGGGAGATTATTAGAAAATGATGTATAAATAAAAGAAATCATGTTTTTTAGTTAAATTTTAAAGATGAAGATAAAGAACCCATTGAGAATGCTCTAATCCGCTAACTCTGATTTATTTACAAATGTGGTACCAATTGTTCGTCGCACGCCCGGGCCTAAGATAGGGGTGCGACACAATGATCGTAGGTAATCATATGAACCTGATAGACTTGCTTCTTCAATTCCCTCAATGTATTATGTGTCATCATCAAGTAATCCAAGGGCATAACATGCATCTATGAAAGTATTGTATGGCTGACCGTTAACAGTATGTATTTCTTCAATACTCCTTGGACCTTTCACTCTGTTTATAAGTACCCTTTAAAATACGCTTCTCCAAGAGCAGGAGATATAGCGTGTACTCTACCAATACAGAATCCCGACTTTCTTCGTTGCCATCCACTTGGACTTAGATGCTAGACATATTTTGTAGGGAATTCTGAGTATGTTAGTTTACGTGCCGCACAGTCATTTTTGTTACATTACATCCATAATTCGAACATTGAAGATGAAACAGTGTCTATTTTTTCCAACACATTTTCAATGTCGTCACCTATACCATAAATGAGTTGTTGCTTACCAGGAAGGTGAAAATGTAGTCTCATAACCGTTGGAACTCTATAATGTATATTGTAAGCAAAAATACGCCACGAAGCCTCACATGATATCGACAGTCATAGAACTCTTTAATTTCATCAATGTTTAGTCTACATTATTTTGACCCTCTCCACCGTTAGCGAAATACATAGTCGCTTGATTGGGCCCTTTGTTTATGTATTTGAAAAGATACTTGATATATGAACCCTTATTACACCATTCAACATTCATGTGAACCTTATATCTTTTTTAAGAGTTTTGTTAGAATATTCAATTTCAATGGTATATATTTATCTTTTTTATATTTCTTTTATATTTGGTAAACTTATTCTAATATAAATTTTATTTCTCCCTTTTTGGCATGTATGTAGTGAGGGATTGATTGATTATTTTTGGGAAACTTCAAGGGCTGTTTACATGGACTTTTCAACTTCAGCTTGGGTATTTAAAGGTCTTCTCACCTTTTGACAAGAGGCACGAACAAAAAAATATTTTGCCTTCTCCCTTGCAACTACATCATAAGCTGTTGTGTTCGTCTCCGCTGCTCTTCGATCATCCGCATCCAGTTGGTTGCAGTCTGAACATCATCACATCATGAAGCTAGAGTAATGTGTGACAACTAGTGTAATACCTTTCATATTTTCACTGTTATGTTCTGATTCTAGTTTGTATTTGTAAGGTGTTTATTCAATAAACGATTTTGTTTTGTCAAAGGAAACCATTTCTTTACATGGTATCAGAGCCTCGTGCTCTTGGTCCTGGCTATCCTTTGACAATCATTATTCGTTTGATATTTACAAGCCCTAATTTTTTTGGAGAAAAGAAACCTAATTGAAACTTTTTTCAGTTTAACCTTATTCTTCTTGTTTGATTCATATTACTTTCATCTGGCTCTCGGTTTGTTTGTCCTTTCAGATTCATGTGGCCTGTAGTATTGGCAAATTGACTTCTGCTCTAAAAAAAGAATTACTTCAAGGAAAAAAGAAAATCTCACCTGGGATTTAATCACCCAAGTCTAAACTCTTGATCCTGTATTCAAAATTTGAGAACACAAGTCTTTTGCCTCATCTTCTTCATGACATCAATCTCTGTGAGATCCTTCTAATTTCCCTTGTTTTATTTTTTTTTATCTGCATTAGGCATTTGTGGCTGGGTTAGAGGGACCAACGTATTGGCTGGAAAAAACAGGGAGAGACATCCCCTGTAATGTGTGCATATAGGCATCCTAGGGTTTCTGTGATATCATAATTATCTGTTTGTGCTCACCTATATTCTGTTGTTATGGACGGGTCTCCAAAGGCTGTTGATAGAATGAGCAACCTTGATTTTGCTGATCCTTCGTATCTTCACTCTTCTGACACCAATAACTTATCTATAATAAATCTTAAACTTATTGGGACTGAAAATTACTCCATATGGGCGAGTTCAATGGAATTAGCTCTTCTTGTCAAAAATAAAACAGGATTCATTGATGGAACTTGTGTCAAATCTACTGACAATCCTACCCTTGCTATGCAATGGGAACGAGGCAACTCTGTTGTTTTGTCATGGATTCTTAATTCTATAAGTGAAGAACTATATGTTGGGCAAATATTTTCAAAAGTTGCTTCTGAAGTTTGGGCTGAGTTAAAAGAAACATACAATAAGATAAATGGGTCTATAATTTATAACTTACACAGACAAATTAACTCCACATGTCAAAATGGTTCATCCATCTCTGACTATTATCACAAATTAAACTTATGTGGAGGCAATATGATAAGTTAATTGATCTTCCTAAGTGCACATGTGATGATGCTACTAATTTATCAAACTTTAATCAAAGAATCAAACTTATGAAATTTTTAATGGGGCTTGATGATGTTTACCAACCTTTAAGAACTCAAATTCTTACAAAGAACCCCTTCCTACTGTCAAAAATTCATTTGCCTTGATATCCAGTGAAGAATCCCATAGATCTCTCAACCATTCTGAAAAAACTCATGCCACTGCCTTTGCTTCTAGAGGCCCTGATCCTAAAAAAAAGGTTTAACAAAAGGGAACCTCTAAAATGCTCACACTGCAATCTTACTGGTCACACCATTGATAAATGCTTTGAAATTGTTGGGTACCCTCCCAATTATAAAAAGAAGACCAATATTCAAAGAGCCCAACAATCTAATGATCAAGATAAACCTAAGATGGCTAATGTTTCCCAAACAAACCATTTTCCGTTTACACATGAGCAGGTTAACAAGATCATGTCCTTGATATGTGAAAAGTCCGGAAGTGAGGGTCTAACCTCTAATATGTCAGGCAAGCTATTTTTCTCTATTGGTTGGAACACTTTTTTATGTCTAAATAGCTTTAAAAACATGGACTTCTCTAAACACTGGGTCATTGATTCCGGGGCTAACCAACACATGGTTACGTATGAAAAGGACCTTGTTAATTGTACCGATGTTTCTGACCTTAATCTCACTGTTTCTCATCCGAATGGAACTAAGGCTCTCATAACTAAAATTGGCAACCTAAAAATATCTGATCATGTTACTCTTAAAGATGTGTTGTTTATCCCTGAATATACCGCTAATCTCCTTTCTGTTAATAAAATGGCTAAAGACAATAAAGTTTATAGCCTGTTTACTGAAGATAACTGTTATATTCAGGACTCTATGCGCCAGAAGTCGAGGGTTTGTACTTGTCAACACTTTTAACAAGGGTGAGTCCTTAGATGGTTCTGTTTTTGCAAACTCTGCTGCTCTATCTACAAAATTGTGGCATAACAGGTTGGGTCACCCCGCTGAAAATGTTCTACATGTCCTAAAAGATGTTCTTCCTCTAAATACCATTAAATCTACATACCCATGTGATGTGTGTCATCAAGCTAAACAAACCAGAAATGTATTCACTTTAAGTGACCACAAATCAAATGATCTAGGTGAACTTGTTCACATGGATCTATGGGGACCATTTAGGGTGACAAGCAGAGAAGGTTACAAATACTTTTAAACATTGTTGATGACCATTCTCGGGCTGTATGGGTTTACCTTCTAAAATCTAAGGATGAAGTCTTTCAAAAAATCATAATTTTCTTCAAACTAATTGAAACTCATTTTGACAAAAAAATAAAAATTTGTCGGTCTGATAATGGGACTGAGTTTGTCAACAAACAAGTGGAACATTTTTTTGAACAAAATGAGGTGATACATCAAACCTCGTGTGCTTACACACCTCAACAAAACGACATTGTTGAGCGAAAACATAGGCATTTACTTAATGCTGCTAGATCTCTCATGTTCAGGGCAACCTTCCCCTCAATATGTGGAATGAATGTGTGTTACTGCTACTTACCTCATCAATAGGATTCCTTCTTCTGTCCTTGCTGGTAAATCTCCTTATGAGTTGTTATTTAAAAGAAAACCTTCTTTATTACATCTTAGAAGCTTCGGGTGTCTTGCTTTTTGCGCTAATTTAAATGCTTTAAATAAATTTGATTATAGATCTATCAAATGTGTTTTTATTGGTTATTCTGTTGAAAAGAAGGGATATAAAATGTGGGATCTAGAAAAAAGAACTTCGTTTTTTTCTAGAGATGTAAAATTTTACGAAGATATTTTCCCTTTCAAACAAAAACCATCCTCTGACTTTATTGAAGGACTAAAACTTTTTGATGAATTACTTGTAAAAAATATGCAAAGCAAGACACCCACACCCGATGATGTGCTAAATGTGTCAAATACTCATGAGGGGCATAACAGTGAAGTTCAGCAACCAGATACTCAATCTGAGATAGATGGATCTGAGCGGCATGACGGTGAACCCGCAGCCGACATAAGTCAAGCATTTGACAGTGTCAACAACTCGGAATCGCAAACTGAGACAGGTGGATCCGAGAGGCATGGCGGTAAACCCGCAACCGACAAAAGTCAAACATTTGACACTGTCAATGACTCGGAACCTCTAACTCAGAATAGAGATACCTGGATGGCAGAAACTACTGAAACTCCTAGGAATGAATTAACTGACTCTGAGGGTGTGCTAGGACCAAATCAACAAAACACAACAGCCCCAAGGAGATCTACTAGAAAAACAAATGTGCTTCAAAAACTTGATAATTTTGTTTCGTTTCAAGTCTTAACAAAAGTATTGAACCGAAAACTTATAAAACGGCTTCACAAGACTCAAATTGGGTCACTACCATGAATATGGAAATGGAGGCCCTTCTAAAAAACGACACATGGGTTCTCACTGAACTGCCAAAAAACAGAAAACCCATAGGTTGCAAATGGATATACAAAATAAATACAAATCCAACGGGGAAATAGAACGTTATAAGGCCAGGCTTGTTGCCAAAGGTTACAGTCAAAGAGAAGGCCTGGACTTTGATGAGACGTTCTCCCCTGTTGTGAAAATGGCTACAATAAGATGTGTGATCAGTATTGCTGTCCAAAATAATTTGTCCCTATATCAGCTAGATGTCAACAATGCATTCCTGTATGGGTCCGTCAATGAGGATGTATATATGACACTGCCTGAAGGGTATTTTAATAAAAATGAAACCAAAGTGTGTAAGCTAAAAAATCATTTTATGGGCTAAAACAAGCACCCAGACAATGGAATGAGAAACTTACCACAACTCTTACTGAAATCGGTTTCAAACAAAGTAAAACCGACTACTCCTTATTTGTAAAAACTGACAAAGACTCAATATGTGCTTTACTTGTCTATGTTGATGACATAATACTAACTGGAAACAATGATTCCATGCTTGACAATGTTAAGTCTTGCCTAATGTCAAAATTCATGATAAAAGATTTAGGTGAACTTAAGTACTTCTTGGGTATTGAAGTTTTAAAAACAGATAAAGGGTTGGTTTTATCTCAAAGAAAATGTTGTCTAGATCTTTTAAGTGAATTTGGAAAGCTGGCATAAAAATCTGTTGGTAACCCAATCGAGCAAAAGGTAATAGTAACAAACAAACAAAATTCCTACAAAGAGGATTTTGAATTGTCTAATATTACTAGCTACCAAAAGCTGATTGGAAAATTAATTTACCTCACTCTAACTAGACCCGACATTTCATATACTATTGGTTGTCTAAGTCAATTCATGCATAAACCATTGGACTCTCATCTTGAAATTGCCATGAGGTTACTAAAATATCTAAAAGGGTCACCAGGGAAAGGATGCTTATTTAGTAAAAGCAACAATTTCAATTTGTCAGCCTATTCGGACTCTGACTGGGGCAAATGCTTGGCAACCCGAAGGTGTATCTCTGGGTATTGTGTGTACCTCGTGAATTCCCTCGTTTCATGGAGGAGCAAGAAACTACCTACTGTGTCTCGCTCATCAGCTGATGCTGAATATAGAGCCATGGGAGTAGCAGGATGTGAGGTAACATGGCTGATCAAACTCTTGGCTGATCTAAAAATTAAATGTCAATTACCCATGCCCCTGTTTTGTGATAATAAAGTTGTTCTCATATCTGCTAATCCGGTGTTTCATGACCAGAAGAAACACTTTGAGATTGATCTGAATTTCATAAGAGAAAAGGTTGTGGCTGGAGTATTTAAAGTGGAAAAAATACATACATTAGATCAACCTGCTGATCTGTTTACAAAGGGTCTTAGTATTTGACAACACAACCTACTTTGTGAAAAAATGCAGCTTGTTGATCCTTGATGTGCTAAAAACAGTCAATTAAATATTAACTAAATTAAACAGGTAATAAAAACTAGACCTGAGACTCAACTAAACAAAACACCTGAATTCTTCATATGCAGATGCGTCTAGTTCCTGAAGATGTTCACGAGGGAACACTTTCGGGAGAACATGCTCTCGTATGGGTATTAGCAAGAAGAACGGTAAGGGAAACAATATACCACCTATCGGTATCCATGTGATTCCATAGCAAAGCAAGAAAAATAGAATCTGGAATAGTGTAAACGTCATTATGTATTTGAACGGTACCGATTCCACATAAGAAGCATGAGGCCCTTCTAAGAGCCTGTCCCATATTTACCACAGAAAAGTTAAATCTGAATGAATAATGAAGTCAAATTATTTTTGAGGATTTATGTTGTTTGACTTACTTGAAACGCCTGCCCGAAGGGATAAAAAGGAGCAAGAATCTTTCCCAAAATTGATTACCGGGAAGGCTATCTATCGACATGTAAGCGAAATATCCCCATAGAACAGATGTAGGTATATTTCTAATAACAGGCAGAGCAAAGACTGCAGAGCCCACTAATATGGACTGCAGTAGATTTGTTACTCTTTGCTCATTGACCCGAACCGGTATATGATCCTCAATATGTACATCCGGGTCAAACTTGACCCTGGTTTCTCCGTCTTCATTATCCAAAACAACTTCCTTCAAGTCTTCTAACTCCTTGTCTACAGGACTCTGAAAATAAATTGACATCGTTTATGCAATATGTAAGTTTATTAATTAAACAAAATATGCGAATGATGATTCATACTGTTTTATGAGGATCCATATCAACAAAAGCAGCATGCATCTTTCCATAGATTTCGGATTTGCTTGCTTCCATCTTAATGCCTTCCTTTGCACACTTTGCCATCTTCTTCCGCATTATCTGAAAACACTAGTCATGACATTTGTTGAATGAAAAAAATATATACTTTTTTTCGAGAGTGTTATTTCAAGGTGCATATCAAACCTGTCTCTCAAGAATTGCGAGACTCCTGGTATGCATGGGTGATTGTGGTAGGACGCCATTTGATGGAGGGACTCCAACCAGACCGCAAATCAAAGTCTAAGAAACATCCGATCACAAGATCAATGAAAACCGTTGAAATGTAAACGACGATATACAAGACACAACTTAATAGTTACCATGAATCCAAGCAAGAGTAAATCATAATGATAAGCAGATGGATTTTTTAAATTAAATTCTTTCGGTTGTGCCATTTGTGCAGCTACACTATGGTCGAAAAAGTACAAGGCGGCTATCATCAGAGCCGGTATTAATGCAGTGAAAATATGAACCATTGGAACCTTCCCCATTACCTGCAATAACATTAATCTAATTCAGAAAACTACTTCATTAATTCAAACTAATAATAATATCTTTATAACACTTATACTTTGATAACTGTCCAATGAGATAAAGGCCCGGCGTCCCAAGGAAGGGGACAGAATAGCCGTCTAGGAACATCACGAGGAACTTCTCGATGCTTTGCGTAAGATATTGCAGTCCACACCAAGAACATAAGTGGAACCCCGTATTCTGCTATTAGACCGCGCATCCACCCTGTTCTTGTCAACATGGTAGAAAAGAAAAATATATCAAATATCAAATATAATCGCTTCAATTCAAACACTACGTGCATGCCTTGGTATATATTACCTACACCGTAAGACCAAGATCTGGCATCTCTACTCTTCATGGAAGTCATGAGGGTACCAAAGGCCAAAATAATTGCAAGTAAGCCATTTGTATATAACCAATGAAATTGGTACTCTTCTTTTGTATCATCTTCTCCTTTTGGTACATGAAACTCACTTAGTACTCCCTAAAATATATATATAAACATAGTTAAACATATATTCCTAAAGTAAAGACAAAATATATAGTAACAAGTGATTTGCATACCTTAACAGCTTCTTGCATAAAGAAATCAACATGCCAAATAATTCTCCAGCAATCCTTGTGAATCTTGTGATGAGCGCGCAAGCATTGAGTATTGCAAGAACACATAACATCACAGAGGTCCAAACACAGACCCTAATTACAACAACAATATGTATTATCGTATAAATGAAAGGTAATATATAGATAACTAATTAACTAATCAAACTTTATACATTAAAAACAAGGCTGAATAAGAGCATACCATCCAGCCCAAGCTAGAAACAGATCTTTCCCCAACTCGGGTCGTTCTTTGGCAAAACTATACAAGTAACTGTACATTATTACAGTAGGTTCCGCAACACCTAATATCAAAAGCGGCTGTCCACCGAAAACTGAATGAATAATTCCACATATCGCAGTAGAAGTGAGAGTTTCTACTGCACTCAAGATATCATCTGTCCTCAGAAACAAAAACAAAAAAAAAATCTTTTGAGACAAAGAAGCATAATGTTGTATTAATAACATATTACACAAATATATCTTATATGCAGTACCCGTTTCCTTATTTAGCTGCTCACCGAATGCAATTACCGGAAGGGCAGATGCAAAGAAGATGTATGCTGTTGGAGCTAATATCCTAGAAAAGATTATTATTAACTTGTTAATCTGCATGATATCCAAATACTAATCTGCATGAAAACGAGATACCTGGCGCCTGAACCGAGTGCCCCAACCCAATCTTGCTTGTAACACTGCAATCTTCCTTGAACATCTTTCTTAATCCCACTAAAAGGGATTTTAGGGGTATCCATTGGACATATATATATATGATCAAGGAAGCAACTCTACCACTATAATATGAGAAGAGCAGATTAAACATTAGACCTTAGTTATTAATTATAACACTAACACTGCTAATTAATTGCTAAATTAGTTATATATAACAAGAATGAGAAGCATTTTAAAACTATAAAGTTATACAACATAAATTTTTATTGATAGAAACTCTGCTATAATGTACGTCCATTTGACCATCTTATTCCCAAAATGTTTTCGATGGCTAAATTGCCCTAGCTGCTAACATTAGAACCCTAGCAAGCTAATTAATTAATTAATGTTTGTTATATATGCATCTGCATGGACATGCATATACGTACAAACAAAACATGCAAGTTTAGAACAAAACATCCATCTGAATATAGATATAGATACATGCATGAGGCATTCATGTGCGTATGAATGAATTAATAACAATAAGTTAACAGGCCGGATGTTTACCGGAGATATTTACGTCGACAAAATTAATACGCTATGATATGATACGATATGATCAGGCATGCATTTGCCTGCCGGAGGACGATGGTTGTGCGTGATGCCGTTCGACGGTGCAGACCCGATGGATGAATGCCGTAATGGTTTTGTTTAAATATTATGAAAGTAACTTAATAATAATTAAACTACACGTATAAAGGCTAAAAGCAAAGTATGAGAAACAACTAGTTTATTTTATTATTATATTTTTATTCTCTTTAATTTATAAACTAAATTGAGTCGTATTTGAATATTTACCAAAGACAAACGATAAAATACGACAGGTAACCAGAAAACAAGTTGTATTATAACTCATTTTAATAGCAAAAGCAATTATAGGTATTAAAAACAAAGCTTTCGATCTTAGAGGCTAAAAATTACTATGAGCACCTGTGGAACCTTGCTAAAAGATTTCAACAAGAAACCAAGTGTATTAAAAAGAAAAAAGATAATAGCGTGTTAATATTATAAACAAGATTTCTCGTGTTTAGTCATTTTTAAATCATAAGTGTAAAATTAAAAGATTTGACAATCCATAGTGACACTCGAACTTTTAACCTAGAAGGGACGACATTTAATACACCAAGATTATATATATTATTTGATACCTTATTACAACGGTTCATACTCAAATGCCTTCAAATACACTCGAGTTTATCATTTACGTAGTTGAGTCATATAACTGACTTTTAAACGTATTCCATCAAAATCCATCTCCAAGTTGTAATTCATTACGTTTGGTTACATTTTACTCATTAAATATTTACAAACCTTTTTCTCATTAACATATTTATGTGTTTGTTCGATTACAAAAAATAAATAAATAATAATAATAATAATAAAAATAAGAAAGAGAAGAAGAAGAATTATCACAAGACACTTTCAATAAAATTAAATAATTTAATATGAAGTCATTCAAAATTCATATAGTTCTTAGTTAGAGTAATTTAATCAAAACACCTAATTATGTTCATGTAATAGTTGGATTGCCTACAAAAGAAGTTCCCTAATGTTTAAACATCATTATGTTCACATTCCATTGCATTTTCACCCATTTGTGTTAATGTGTTCCATCAAAAAAACTTCAACCTATATCCGTCATACCCCAATCAATTTTGATTCAAATAATTGCATATATATATATTTGTGCAATTTAGAAGTGTTCTAAGTTGGTTTTAACCACAAGAACACACAGAGTGGGAGCCGTAGGGGGGTGGTGGGAAAAACAGGATCGGGTGGAAACACCTTCCTCCGCTTTCTCCTGAATGATGTTTCATCGAAATCAATGAAGTACTCATCGGTTTATGTGAAAAAATTTGGTGGTGGGGGGGGGGGGAAAGTAGAAAGTTGTAGAAGTTTGGAGAAAGTGGGAGAAAATGGATCCGAGAAACCCACGACCCCCCCCCCCCCCCGGTCCTCTCCGTTTTTAGAAAAAAAATTGAGGGAAATGGAATCCGGGACCACTTCGTATAGCCTAAAAGCATGAAAACACGCAATGGGTCGATAGCGTACTTCCAATTCAATCAAGAACCTTATAGTTTATGATTTACTCAAAAATCAAGTTAATCAATCAATTTGATTGCCCTCACACTTAAAAGTAATAAAAAATTGCTTCACGTTGTATACGAAATTATCAACAATTTGTTTCAAAAGTTTAAAGGATTTTTTTTCTTATTTAAATATTAACAGAATTGTCATAAGTTTAGAGCATTCACAACAAGCTTCATATTCCAAAGTTTGGATTTATGTGACATCACAATATCATATAGACAAAGGTTTGACAAACTTCGTTGTTGTGGTTGTGAAGTGAAGTCCTTGTCTACAAACTTGAGGAGCAACATTGTGGTCTCACTTTCTCTCTTCTTCTCTCACATCTTAAATATATATAAACGAAACACCATTACATTCTCTTAAACTATTAGACTGTTTTATTTTTAATTGAGGTTTCTTATGCATTTGACCCGAATTCACGGGTATGGGTCTCACAAAATTAATATCCAATTAAAGAAAATATTATTTATAATTAAAAAATAATTTTATAGTATAAAAAAAATAAGCAGGTCATGGGTCTCAGTGTCTCACCAAACTCATAGCTTTTAAACCAGGTTATAACAACTTATTTATTTGTGAAACTCTTTCATCCAAAAAACCCAAAGTATATTATTAAATTTCTTATAATAAATAAAAATAAAAATCCAAATAAATATTTAAATATTAGATCGAATAATATAAAACAATCTCCGTAATACGGGGGATGAAAACAAGTACACGTATATATACATATTATATATATATATAGTTTTAAGATTTTATTAATAAGTTTTATGAAAGTTTATTGTTGTGAAAAAATATGAGGTTTTAAGAAATAATTAGAATTAACAATTTATATTATAAGTTTATCGTTGTAAATGCTTTAATAACAAATGATATAAACATCTTTGTCATTGGTGGGGACACCCGATAATCATAGCGTTCACCTATTTTATTTGCCATCACAGTTTGATCTTGACATTCTTTATTCGTGGTGCCATATAAACCAAGTATATATAGACAAAATGTGGAAAATGTACATGTATAGACACCAAAAGTGAAAATTAACTATATCAACTAATTAATATCCCTTATCTGTGGCATAGTGATAAGAGGATTTGGTGCTTCAATGGAGGATTTGGTGTTTCAATGGAGACTCAAGATCGAATCCTACTTATGTTATTTTTGGGTGAATATTGACAATGAAAGATTTGAGCTATGCCTTGTGCAAATATTGTCAGTTCGAACCCCGAGCCCACCCGGGTATTCGTCTCACCGTGTGTTATGCAAGAGAGTTATGCTCTTGTAATGACACACACTGACTGTCAAGTGGCAGTCGTCGGTATGGTTTCCCGGAGGAACGCCCAATCCAAACTCTAAAGCCAACGTGGACCCGGTAAAGACAGCATAATTTAACCAGAGTGGGACATCGTGGCTCCACAAATTTAACGAATACAGTAGCATATACAAGAAATTCATTGCTCTAAAAAGAACTATATCAATTAATGTAGACTACAAGTTAGCTATATGACCTACTAAATTTAATTAAAAAGGGTCTAACTAACTTAATTTGAACAAACAGACTTTTCAATAAATTTCACTCATTCAATCCAGGTCCAATAATAACATATCGGACACCGCACGATAAGACATGATGACCTGGGGTGTTAAACACGAGCACAAATTGTTTAGTGACAAGTTAACATGTTAAGGCCTGTTAAAAGACACAGTGAATAATACATGTGTAACGAAATTAAAATTTTCAAAACAAACATAAAAGTCTTAGTTACTAGATAATCCATAAAATATTTGAAACAAATAACCACAAATCCATAAAATACTTGAAACAAAAGACTACAAATCTATAACATCCATAAAAAACTTAATATCGGGTATGAGGGACATTAGTGAAATGTCGTTTATAAGTACGACTTTAGGTTTAAGTATTTAGGAGTGTGTGTATATATATATATATATTTAAAAATAAAAATCTACACATTTTACTAACAGATTAATAGGTCTTTAACCTGTTAGGACATGAATTTAAACATGTCTTAAACATGTCGACATATTTAAGGCACGAAACCTTTTAAGCTCAAACACAAATCTGTTAAAACCCGTATCATGTCGTGGCAGGTTAAAGCGTCCGTGTCATAAATCGACAACCCTTATTCAATCATTTTTTCCTTCACATGATCATACTTAAATGCTTATTCTCCTAATATAAAAAAAAGTTATTTCTAAAAATAATTTTGCACAAGTAATTGCGTTTCTTCGAAAAATGATAACGATCAATTTACGTGATATTTATTTCAGTTAAAAAAATCATCATCTCTAACACCCGTGTAGTCGACACCATTTTGTTGGATTACGCTATGTGGTGGCAAATTTGCAGTGGACACCCGTGTGGTCTGCACATTTTGCAATCGTCTAAACAAAATATATCTAATTTAATTAAACTTGATATTGTGAGAATTGATTGATTGATTAAAAAAGCATAATTAATAGTGAACTTGATTTGTAAACAACTAAAAGGATGATCGCAGTTGTTTTTAAGTTCATGAAATACTTTGCGAAATTTAATAACTAACAGTTCATAATTCACATAGATATGAACAGCTAAATAGTTTGAATGGTTATTAACCGCAACAAACGAGTCTAACAATGTTGACTTATTCAATATACATCGACTAATAACATAATCAAGATAATATTAAAGCAATTACCAATTTAAGTATTAACAGACTACCAAATAGCCTCAAGTTTCTTCACAAAACTAAAGTTGAACGAGTAAATAAGCAAAGGAAAAGCAATAAATGCGAGGAAAAAAACTCAATACTCGTGTATCACGTGCCTTGCTTAATGAATATGATTTTTCCATCTCTTCGTGGGCCGGCCACTTGTTGACTTTCTTGATTTTTCCCTATCATGTGAACCATCACCGAGCCTTCACTTATTTCTTTTGTTTTCTTGGTTGTTAGCTCAACCAATTTCTCCTAGATTGATTTGACGTACACAATATAAGTTTCTTGTTTTATTTCACGTCATCATTGATTTTACCATTAAATAAATTGATGTAGTGAACAATTCTAAGAAAATAAATAGCTCACAATATAAGTTTCTTGTTTTATTTGGTTAGCTGTTTCAGTGAATTTTCGTTTCTAAACCTTAAGTTAAAAAACCAAAAAGTAGCTATACATATTTTAGGAAAATCAGTGCATCATATTAATATGCAATACCGTGTGTATAAAATGCACCGATTACACAAATCACCTAGCAACTATTATTAACTGTTAACGGTGATTTTAGTTCAACTATACCAATTTTAACATGGTTAATGATCAATGTTAACAATCTAGGCACAAGAAATAATATAAGTTAAAAAGAAACGGTAGACCTATGTAAATTTATTAAAACCTTTTAGGGAGGGATGTGTACTCCTCTCAAGTACACATATCCACACCGATCTCACACTGTCGTATTACTTAAACCATCTATTACCTCAAAACCATTTAAATAATTGGCATCAATCATCTCAATACCCTCAACTCTTGCCTCTCCGACACGCAACTCTTTCCTCAAAACCATTTAAACCTTTAGCACTCTTGTCAGACATCTAGAACTCACTCTTGTCAGATAACTAGATCCACCGTCTGAGATAGGGCTGTTCACGAGCCGAACCGAACCGAGCGAAGGCTTGCTCGTTGCTTAGCTCATTTACAACCGAGCGAAAACCGAAACGAGCCAAAATTCGAACCGAGCGAAAACCGAAACGAGCCAAAATCGAATCGAGCATTTTTCGAACGAACGTCGAGCGATTTCGAGCATTATTTATTTCTTTTTCACTTTAAAATTTTCAATAAATAACAAATTTGAAGGTTGTAAATAATATATTTTATAAATAAATTACTAGTTTCTAGACAAACATGTAATATATTGTTAAATTTTATTAAAAAAGAAGTTTGAAGTGAGATATAATGATCATTTAAACATACTTCTAGTATTCCAAAAACTTGAATCGAACAAATAAAACTATAAAATTGACGGAATATAAAAAATTTTAAGGGGTAAAAATAATTGTAAGCTTATATTTATGTGTTTTGTCTATATATTTATATATTTGTTCATATATAATTATATATAAAATATATTAAAAATATTCGAGCCGAACCGAACCGAGCAGACCTTTGCTCGTTGCTTGGCTCGTTTACAAACCGACCCGAGCAGAGCGGTTCGTTTTCAATCGAGCATAAAAACGAGCGAGCATTTTTTGATCAATTTATGAGCGAGCGGCGAGCTGTTTGAACGGCCCTAATCTGAGATGGAGGAATCCAAGATTCCTCCCTTGCCCCACATGACAACTTAACATGAAATCCTTCATCTGAGATAGAGGGATTGAACTCCATATTTCATTTTTTAGCAAACATACGTATAATTAAAAAAATATGAAATGCCGTAGGGGTAACTTGAAAATAAGTAGAACCCTCCATATGAGATGGAAGGATTGAACTCCAAATTTTCAGTTTTGGCACGCTCACGGGTGTGGTCTTGGTCACATGGCGTACACACTTTTTTGAAGAACAGATACGAGAGATTCTATAAAGCAGCATGGTGTGAGTCTTTAAGGTATACATATGTCTAAGTTTTTAATTGATAGTATACAACCTTACATCATAAATTCTTAATGGCGATTTGCACTTGTGGTCACTATGTTGTTGTTTGCCCATCCTGTACCGATCGCAACCCTGAACGTAAATTCTATTAATGTCCACATTTTGTAAGAACCTTAATTTTCCTTGTTAATTCATTTGTCATTTTTTAAATTTAATATACCTTACAGGGTTCCATGTGTCAAAAATTTCTAGGTTGGATAGATTAGCTCATGTGTGATCGTGTTATAGCCATTATTCCTGGACTTTTGCGTTCTAAAAACATGCTAGAATTTGAAGTTACCGTACTTCAAGCAAAGAACCGTTTGAAGAACATCATCATCTTTATCTTGTTACTATGTTATAAATATGCACTTCAATCCCTCCATCTCATATGGAGGGTTTCACTCATTTCAAGTTACCCCTATAACATTTCATATGTTTTTTTTACTCTACGTACCTTTACTTAAAAGAAAAATATGAAGTTCAATCCGTTCATCTCAGATGGAAGATTTCATGTTAAGCTCTCATGTGACGCAAGGGATGAATCTTGGATCCCTCCATCTCAGATTGCGGATCCAGTCATCTCTAACTTACACGTCACTGGCGACTTGGCGTGCCATTAGATCAGTTCCTCAATCTCAGATAAAGGAACACCTAAAACTCATTAACACTTTTGTCAGTCACCTAAAACCCACTCTCATTTGATAAAACCTACTAGTTTGAATGATAAAACCTACTAGTTTGAAAAAAAATAAAACTCGTGGTGCCATATAGACGTGCATAAAATAACCGGTTCCGGACCCGCACCGATGGACCCGACCCGGAACCAGTTCCAAGTCCTACCCGGTTCCTCATATTAGTTCCCAAATCGGGTCGTACCTGGTCTACCTGGTTCCGGTTCCAACCTGGTTCCAGTTCCTACCCGGAATAACCGATTCAGCCGGGTATTGGACAATAAATGATGCCGCAGCTCAAAAAAGAGCCGTTGGAACCGGTTTTTTATGTCCATGAACCATATAAATTGATTTGTTATCCATTGTTTTACCACCAAACTCAAAAACACTAAAAATACTTCTCGGTTTACACTTAGTTACAACCCCGACCAACCTACGCCTTCGTTTTTTTTCACTTCCACCACTTCTTAGTTGTTACTATGGCAATCACCAACAAGCCTAACAAGAAGGCTTCTACATCCGTTTTTATTGACCCGCTTCGTGTTTAAGAAGACCCCGAAGTTATGCGGGTCCTCAAGCATACCCGCAACGAAGATGTATGGAAGAATTGAGATTTGGTTGAGTTGATCAATGGTAACGTTAAGGCTCGTTGCAAATTTTGTGGCACTTTCTTAAAGCAAGATTCTAACTCGACTTTAAAAAAACACATCGACAAAAAAATTTGCAGGGTCTTGAAAGAAGTTCCCGCAACGGACCAAGTCGAATTAGGTCAAGATGGTACACTCTTTCGTTACAACATGAACCGGGTTCATGATAGAATGGCAAAGTTCGTTATTCAACAAGGTTTGCTGTTTCACCACTTTGACAACCCCGAGTTGACGGCCATGATTCGAGAAACTCTACAACCGTGATACACACATGTAAGTCGTACTACCCTTAGTCGTCATTGTATCAAATTGTGGGAGTGTGCAAAGAATTATTTAGTCGACCTTTTTCAAACTTTACAAGCGAGTGTGAGTTTAACTAGTGATGTTTGGTCGGCACCACACAAGTTACCGGAATCCTACATTTGTGTCACCGCTTATTGGGTTGATCCGGTGTCTTAGCAATTGATGAAACACACTATCGCTTTTGAAAACTTCCCGTACCCACATACCGCCAATAAATTGTTGAAATTGTAGATGAGGTAATAACGACTTATAAGTTGAAAACAAAATATTTTCGATGCCGTTTGATAACGCAACAAACAATACAAAGGCGGTAGAAAAATTTATCATAAAATATTTATCACCTTGTTACGGGAATTTTTTTCATGTTCGATGTGTTGCACATATTATCAATTTGGTTGTTCAACAAGGTCTCGGCATTGAAAACATGAGACTCGGTTTGACTTGCTTTAGATTTATGTTACAAGATGTTTTCAAAAGTGGTAAAAGAAGTCATCTTGAATATAAAAACTATTGCAAATCGGTTGAATAAAATATTTGGGGCCGAATTGGGACGTTCCAACCCGTTGGAAATCAACTTGTCATATTCTCAAGTGTGCTTTTGCCCAACGAGAAACATTACAAAGTTTTCATAACACTCTTGTTGATCGGTGTGAGGCCGATTTGCTTCCCAACCGTGTTTGGGTCAATGTCGGTTATTTCTTGGAGTATCTTGATGTTTTCAAAACCGCAAAAACTAAGTTATGGGGGGGTTTATTATCCCACTATTTGTTAGGTGTTGCAAGAATTGTACAACATCTCCTTGAATTTTAGAGAGTTTAAGGAGAAGAACGAACTTTTCAATGATATTGTTAAGGTAATGAAGGAAAAGTTCCTAAAATAATATGAAAACATACCGCCGATGTTTACTTGTGCTGGCGCTTTAAACCCCTATTGGAATGTTAACGAGGTTGATAAATTGATCAAGGAAATATATGACAACATGGGTATGCACAAGATCGGCCCAAGGTTGTCGATGGAAGCGAAGGATAATTTCAACAGATCCCTTCAAGAACTTATGATCATTATTTTCAACTTTATGGTCCAAGCTCAAGGTCGTCCTTTGGGAGGCAAACAACAAAAACTAAGCCGTGCAAGGAAAAACTTATAAATTTGATGAATGTTGTTCGTGAGTTGGCGACTAAGCGGCAAAGGGGAAACACACTAACACGTGAAATTGATCGATATAGTGGAGCAAACTATGTTGAGGGTGCAACGGTCGATGAAATTCGCAACATTGATAGTTTGGCTTGGTGGAAAGGAAAGCAAAACTAATTTCCTATTCTATCCGCCATGACTCGTGACTTGCTTAGCATACAAGCTTCAACGGTAGCTTCGGAATCGGTTTTTTCTCTTAGTGGAAGGGTATTATCGATGCGAAGAACAAAACTAACTCCGAGTCTCTAGAGGTGTGCATTTGCCTAAAGGAGCATTTGGATGCGGTGGATTGTATACAACACAAGAAAAACTCTGAAGACAAAATATATACCACTAGAGCACCCAATTCATGATGAGGAGGTGGAAGAAGGGCTTTCTTCCAGGATGTCGGGTGGTGAAAAAGATGAGGACGAAGACTAAAAAGAAGAGTTTGAAGACTTGTAATTTTTATTTGTTTTAGTAACTTAATTTGTAACACGAACCAGTCGATCAAATTTCAAGTAATTTTTTAGTTTTGCTTTGTTTATTATTAGTCATGTTTTATTTCTCATTAGTCATGCTTTATTTTTTATTATTCTTTCACTTGATTACAATGATGACAAACATTTTATTATAAAAACACAACATATTACAAAAATTTTAAAACATAACAATATTAAATACTAGTTTGAGGCCTGTGTATTACACGGGCAATTAATGAAAATTTTAATATTTAAAAATTATGCAAAATACAATCAATAACACAATTATCATATATTGTTAATACAATTATAACTTACATCAAAATTACATGAATTACAAAAGAAAATTTACCCAAGTATTTTACAAATAAGAAAAATTTCCTTGTACACAACATTTGTGGTTGTATTAGTCAGATTACCTTGTTTATCAAGAATCAGAATCTTTAGCCCATACCTGCTTGTAACTCTTGACAAGGCGGCGTATAGTTGTCCATGAGAGAACACGGGTTATTTTAAGTACAAACCAGCCCTATATAATGATTGACCTTGGTTTTGTTTATCGTCATTGCGAAACATACTGCAAGGGAAAATTGTCGTCTTTGAAATTTGTATGCTATTTTGTTGTCTGATAGAGTCAGTGGCGATCTATGGATCAAAAATCTATGACCAATGCTAGTTCAAGAAATAATTTTTCCTTCAACCACACGAGTACCTAAAGATATAATATGTAGTCGGGTATCGTTACATAAGCCTTCTTTCTGGTTATGATTTCTAAAGAGCATAAAAGGAACACCAACCTTTAGCACAAGCTTGTGGTTTGGTAGTCCAGATATTATTAGACCATTAAGCAGTTCAGGTGAGTACAAAGTTGTATCAAGAGTGTCATTGATATATTCAGAACTACATATGGTATCTGAACTTAAGTACTCAACTTCATCACCTGGAAAAAACTTGAGCAAACTATTATTAATTTCATAAACAATTTCGTTTGTTGGTGCAAGTATGGCTCTATCATGAAAGTAATGTTGGTTCTCGTAATTCTGTAGAATATCAGGATATACAAAGTCAAAAAGTTTTGATATAGGATCAACAAAATCTTTTATAACTAGATAGTCAGGTAAGTCTATCGTTGCACCACCATCATTAGGACCGCCAATATTACCTTCACCTATATCTAAAATCCATTTCGCAAACAATTTGGTTTCTTCAACATCAGATGATGGCGTACCCATAGTTAACCTTAGTTTTTTTTTATTAATCTCAAGACATTGCATTCACTCCAAATGTAAGAAGAACATAGAGAGGCGTTTACTATCTCTTGTCTAGTGCCCTTTTGAACTATAGGTAGGATTTGTCAAAAGTCTCCTCCAAATACAACAACTTTTCCTCAAAATCGCAAATTAGAAGATAAAACATCTTTTAAAGACACGTCAAGAGCTTGAAAGCCATGTTTGTGAGCCATTGGAGCTTCGTCCCAAATTATTAATTTGGTTTTTTCTAATAATTGTGCCTCATTTGTGCCTGGATCCATGTAGCAAGTAGAATCCTCATTCAGATTTTTCAAAATACGAAACTTGGAATGTGTTGTGCGACCTCCGGTTAACAATAACGAAGCAATTCCACTTGAAGCAACAGTTAGGATGATTTTGCCTTTAGATCTTATGGCAGTTGATATGGTCTTCCATAAATATGTTTTACATGTTCCACCGTAACCATATATGAAGAACACACCCCCTTTATTCCGTTGAACAACCATCATTATACGATCAAAAACAGTTTTCTCCTCATGAGTAATTGAATTAAATAGAGTTTGGAACTCTACTAAAAGCAAGTTATGATCGTATGGTACTTTTCGTGAATCAAACTATTATATGCAATAGATATATACTCGGCATCGGGGAAATGCATGGTTTGATATTTTCTTAAGCTTGAGTTGTTACACAACAAGATTTTTTTCAATCTCAAATAAAGTGAGGTTCTTGATTTGATCTTCATGTAGCGATAACTTTGTGAAAATTGAATAAAAAATTAATTTGGTAATATTAATGACTATATATAAATATAAAGATTGTAAAACTGACTTCCAAAATATTAATACCTGGTGACTTTAAAAGACACCGTTGGTTGTAAAGAATGTCATCAGAATGCCATTTTCAAGTATTTATTAAGACATGCTCTGGTCTAGAAAGGCTATCAGTTGACAACATTGTAGCGACCAACGTGCGTATTCCATGACCCAACGATGAATGGCTTGCCTCTTCAATTTCCTCAATCGTCTTCTAACAATCCAAAAGAGTAACACACGTCTCTAAATGAAGGTTGAAGACGACCGTTAACAGTACAGATTTATTCGAACGATTTTAGACCTTTAACTATGCTCAAAAGAATTCGTAAGAAGTATGCTTCCCTAGAAGCAGGAGACACGACATAAATTCTTCCTATGGAAAATCCTGATTTTCTTGGTTCCCAACGACGGGGTTGAGCATGCCAAACAAATTACGTAGGTAATTCAACATAAGACATTTTACGCGCGTTAGCATACTTTTGGTTGCACTTCATCCAAGCAGTAAATATGGAAGAGGAGACACTTTCAACTTTGTCCAAGAAATTATCAAGATCATCGTCCGCACCATAAACTACATGTTGTTGTCCTGGAAGATGGAAAGGTAGTCGGGTAACCAGAAGGCATTTTGTAATGGACATCATAGCCGAAAATACGTCAGGCTGCCTCATAAGCAGATAAATACCGACAATCATAAAATTGTTTGATCTCATCAACTTCTGGTTGTTCCACGTTTGCTTGTGTGTTGTTTTTGGAAAAATAAACAGTAGCTCGATCAGGTCCTGTGTTTATGTATTTAAACATATACTTCATAGATGATGCCTGATTGCACCATTCAACATTAATGTGTGCTTGATATCGTCTTAATAGGTACTTGTTGTAGGGGACCACACGTTTGTTATCTAATTGAATGTCTTCTTTTTGAACAAATTGATCAAAATCGCGTCTTCTATACAGGGGATAACCTTGTGAATCGACTAATGTTGTCTCATGAAAGTTCTTTGGGAAATTTTTTGAACATTTGTTGTCAAACATGCACGAGCAAGTCGGATTATGGGCACCACATGGACCGTGAATCATCAATTCACTCAAAAGGTTATGTAATTAAGGGTCTTCATTCTTATCAGGAATCTCCGCATAAATAAAAGGATCAACGTGTTCTACATCGGGAAGCTTATGATCGGCGTGAATAAATAAGCACATATGGCATGAGGCAAACCACGCTTTTGAAATTCGATTGTATAAACAATATAAACTATTTACTTATTTTACTGTTTATTTTCATGTATTTAATAACTATTATAAAAACATATATAATATGTTAAATAAAAATTATATAAAAATTAGTGGTGTGCATATCGAGTATTAACGGATATGTGTTTCTTAATAACCAAGTACCATAAAAAATAATGGTGTGTAAATTTTATTTGATATTCAACTATATATTTTGACCAAATGTATCTTGAATGATTTGGGTAAAGCAACGGCGGAGATAAGCGATAGCAGCGGTGGAGATGAATGGTCTCGTAGGTTTAATCAGATAAGGGAGAAGGCAACGAAGTAATGGCAGATTGATAGCGGAGGGGTCACGACACCTGATTTAGGGTCTGTAACGTAGGGTTTTTTTTATTTGGAAGGGGAAACAAATGGATAGAATAATATCCGGATCTGGATAATATTAGTTGGGTGGGTTGATCCGAAATAATACCATTTTTGTGAATATGGGTTAAATTAGTGAATAGGGGTAAAAATATGTGAGGAGTGGTGAGAGGTTGACAAGTGACAAAATTTAGTAGCCTTTTATTAGAGTAGTAAGATAACAACTTAAAATAACAAACAAGGTTCGTTGTTTTATTCCCATGCTCTACAACAATTAAGCGTTGTTACCGGCAGTGGTAGGTGCTTGAGTTGTAGAGCCGAACGACTCTCCCGCTTCCACTTTCTTGGCATCCAAACTTTTTTTCTTACGACAATACTTATTGGTATGCTTTCGTAGCGTGGAGCTTGACTCCGCTTTAAAAAACTTTGAATAATACTTGCACTGCGGCATCTCTTGTGAGTCGGTCATGACACACAAATCATAATGAACCCAAACCTCGGGGCATCGTGGTGTGTCGATGACCATAACAACATCCTCGTTACTTGCCATTGATTGCCGGTTTAAGCTTAATTGTGATTTAAAGTGTGTTTTAGAGTTTTAAAAGTGGTTTACCAATTTCTACACACCACCTAGCTATTTATAGTATGTGTGTAAGTTATATATGGTTAAAAACCGGTTCCTAACGGTTAGTTTTGTTTAAAATTCAAAAAACCCGGTGTACCCGGTTTTTTGGGTATAAACCGGACCCGGTTCGTACCCTACTGGAACCGGGTTCCCATATTACTCCACCGGGTCGGGTCCGGTCGCTACCCGGTTCTTGATTGAAACCGTCCCATTTTGTACCCGATCTAAAAATACCCGGTTCCCAGGTTTTAAAACTACCCGATTTGTGCACGTCTAGTGCCATACAAACCAAGTATATATACGTATGGACACCAATGTGAAAACAGTAACACTTAAGTTACAACCTTGGCTATAATTAATTAATTTTACCTGTGTGACATATTCTCACATACTTAAAATCAACCATAATTATACCCGGTAAATCCAAAAAACAATAAAAACTATTGATAAGGTTTGGAATAGTGTGATGGATTTTTTTGAACGATCAAACAAGAGGTTTATTAGCCAAAAACCAAACCAGCAAGTTGCTAGTTTAGCAAAAGTATAACATCAAACCAATACACTCTCAGTTCTACCACAAATAATACAATTAAACATCAAACGTTCTCCACCTTTCTTAAGTAAAATTTGAATTCCTCGATCTATTACTAATCCACAAAAAGCTCAACGTCTTGATATCACCTAAAACATTCCTAACATGTGCCAGTTTTCTCTAAAAAACGACTTCATTCCTTGTCTTCTAAAGTCACCAAACAACCATTAAACAAACTCCAAGATATGTGTAACTCCAAGATATCGCGTGTAGAAAAAGCCGCTTGAATAACCATGGCATACCGCTTGAGCAAACTTGCAAGATACCAACAAATGTTTCGCGGTTTCGTTCGCTTCCCTACACACCGGACACCATACCATTCAATTACTACGTTGCACCTCGCTAAGGTGATTGAAACCGGTATCCGTTCCATCTCCGGCCTCTAAGCTAATATCCCTACCTTCCTTGGCTGTGATGAAATTTAAAATCAGTTAAACGAAAGTTAATTAACTTTAAACCAATATATAAACAAGGCAAACGTTTTAATAATATTCACTCATTCATTTTTTCTCTTCTCACGTAATCATACTTCTATCAATATCCTCCAACTATTAGTTTGTTAGAAGAAAAGAAAGGCTCAAAAAAGTTTGGGTGGTATTAGATCTAAGGATTCTTTATATGACCAGATCGAGTTTTCTTATTATCTATGCATTGTTATTAGTTTGGGTTTTATCCTGACCACGAGAACTTTTGTTACGAGTTTGATCCCAAAATTCATTTTGCTGTAATAATAATTTTGTTTGGCGTATACACATAGTAGATGTGTTAAATCGGATTAAATCGCGCGCCATTAGAAGTTTCGGCCTGGGTTTGGCTGAGTCACGTATAATTAATGATGCCTCGCACTTGCAAGCGTTAAAACTATAATGAGGTTCTTGAGATAATGACTGTCACGAAAAGATAATTAACCCTTAATAATCATTTAGAAAGAATAAATTATAGTGGTTAATTGAATTCAATACTCATTCTCTTATTTGATTTTCGCTTTTCCAATACAACAAATATAAATTTATCTTTACCAAGTTAAGAAAATCTTGGGTGATCAACAATCGAGTAATTAAATGGTTGACTCGTATATGGCCAGCTAAAACTCTAAAAAACCATTATAAAATCTATTAAAAATTGATTGATTTTTTCGAATACCTGTTTTATTATAATTAAGTATACCAATACTTGTTTACATTTGAAACAAATTATGACTTCACAATGAATTTTCTATTATTTTAGTTTCCTCTACATGTTTGCTAGAGCATATCTAACACTTTTTCTCGCTCCCTATTGGGGATTAAAAAATGAAATATACCTTTAAATATAAAAGACCATGATATGTTTCGTCATGTGGCGTCCAGTAAGTTTTTTCAACCTTTTGCAAAAATAAGGTATAGTGAGAAACTGTCTAGAAGAAACTTCTTTCCCCTCCTTCTCTCTCTACCTCTCTATCACGAAACGCTTAGCCATGAACATTATATACAAAACGCCAAATCAAAAACTTTGGCTGAAAACGTCTTCAAATATATACCCCACGGATTGTCTAATAATAAAACCGGCCGACATTTCTATATACTAGTTAGTCATGTTTTTAATATGTATCACTAAAAAAAACGTGTCCAAAAATATGAAAGATGAAAACTTCTTTGAAATTGTGTGGTAGCTAGTGAGTTTGGCCTTGCTGATAAAACCGTGTGGCATTTATTAAAATTGTAAATACATGAATCCGATTGTCTATATAAAAGCCCTATGTCTCATATAAAATATAATAAACACAAATAATATTAATATTTATTTACCTTGTAACAAAATGGGTAGCTGCAATGTTGTTGAAGCAATTAGCATGACGAACCCTTTAGACCCTGAGGAGTTCAGGAGACAAGCCCATTTGGTGGTTGATTTCTTAGCCGATTACTACTCCAACATCGAAAAATATCCCGTGTGTAGCCAAGTCGAACCCGGCTATCTCACAAAAACAATGCCCGAATCAGCGCCATCGCAACCCGACCCCATTGAAGCCATACTGCAAGATGTTCAAAAACATATCATTCCAGGCATAACCCATTGGCAAAGTCCGGGTTTCTTCGGTTATTTCCAGTCGAATGGAAGCACCGGAAACTTTCTAGGCGAAATGCTTCTTAGCGGGTTTAACACCGTAGGGTTTAACTGGTTGGCTTCTCCTGCTGCCACCGAGCTCGAGATGGTTGTCATGGAGTGGCTTTTGAAGCTTCTTCAACTTCCTAAATCGTTCTCGTTTTCGAGTGGTGGAGGGGGTGTCATTCATGGGAGTACATGTGAAAGCTTTGTGTGCACACTCATTGCTGCTAGAGAGAATAAGTTAAATCAATTTGGGACAACAAGAGAAGCTTTGTGTAAGCTTGTTGTTTATTGCTCTGACCAGACACATTTTTCTCTTCAAAAATCTTGTCAAGTTGTTGGCATTAGTCCGAACAACGTTCGAACAGTCCAAACGAAGAAGTCCATGAATTTTCAATTGTCTCCGGATGCATTATTAAAGGCGATTGAAGCGGATGTTAAAGCCGGTTTGATCCCACTATACGTGTGTCTCACATTAGGGACAACACCAACGACGGCAGTGGATCCGTTGTATAGCTTGAGTGAGATTGCGAAACGATTCCATATGTGGGTTCATGTGGATGCTGCTTACGCGGGAAGCGCATGCATATGCCCAGAGTTTCGTCACTTTCTTGATGGGGTAGAAGGCGCAAGCTCCTTCAGTTTTAACCCGCACAAATGGTTCTTGACCACTTTAGATTGTTGTTGTCTTTGGGTTAAAGATCGAACCGATCTTACAAAGGCTCTTTCTAGTGATCCTGAACTGTTGAAGAATAATGCAAGTGATACTAAGGAAGTGGTGGACTACAAAGACTGGCAGATTGCGCTTAGTCGTCGGTTTAGAGCCATGAAGTTATGGATGGTGATAAGAAGCTATGGAGTGACCGGCCTACGAGAAATTATAAGGAAACATGTGAAATTGGCTGAGCATTTTGAAGCACTTTTGTTAACTGACAAGAGATTTGAAGTTGTGGTTCCTAGAAACTTTGCGACCGTGTGTTTTAGGGTGTCGCCTTTGGCTAACGATAGTAGCGATGAAGATTCTAATCGTTTGACGCAGTCTCTCTTGGAATCGTTAAATGGGTCGGGTTTAGTTTACATGACGCATGCGGTGATAGGAGTCTACGTGATTCGGGTTGCAATTGGTGCAACCCTTGTTGAGGAGAAGCATGTTAATATGCTATGGGACATGGTGCAAGAGCATGCAAGTCGTTTGCTAGCTATTACCTAATATATGCCAATATTAAATAAGTTGCACCACTACAGTAATTTGTACTCAAATTCTCTTGCTTTTCGTGTAGTGTTTTTCAAATGGATCTAGTATTGAATATATATAAAATAATGTGATTTTGTCGTTCAAATAATCATGTGTCGAATTATCACGTAATGATCCAAAAGTTGTGAACAACATATAAGAATCCAAAAATGTAGGTTTCTGATTAAACAAACCATAAATGAACCGAACACATGAGTTTAACCAAAATTAAATGCTTTTCATTTACACATAACAGATTAATATAGTAAACTAGGAATTTACCCAGCGTGTTGCGTCGGGCAAGTCGGTAAAATCTGGTGGTGGTAAAACTCAAGCGTTGTCAGTCTCGAGCGTTGAGATGATTAGTCGACGTGAATCCAGTTGGTTTCTTACGATACCAGAACTAAAACAAAAATGACAGTTGATCGGTTTTCGTTACGGTGGTACTGGAACTAAAACAAAAGGCAGTGACATTATGCGAATTTGGTCGGTTTCTTCTCATTCGTTATGGTTCAGGCACTAAAACAAAAAATAAAAAAGAAAACTGGCATCCGGTCGGTTTTCGTTACTTTTATTATGGTACCGGAAATAAAACAAAAAAACCAAATGGCATAAAAAACCTAGCATTTCCAGTCCCGGACGTTGATGCAGTGAGTTTACACGAATTCAGTCTGTTTTCGTTACATGAACAAAAATTGACGTTATGTCGGTTTTCATTATGTTCGCAATACTACCAATACAAAAAAAAAATCAAAGTGGTATGTAGAAGTTTGGTGTCGCCACTTAGTTAGCGGTACCAAACTTCTCCTTTATATATCTACCAGGGTTTAACCCGGCGCGTTGCGCCGGAGCAGGTTGGTAAAATTCGGGCGGTGGTAAAACCTAAGCGTTGAGGCGGTAAGTCAAAGTGAATTAGGTCGTATCGGTTACATGCGATATTGTACCGGAACTAAATCCATAAATAAAAATAAAAATAAAAAAATGAGGTGGCCCGATGGGGTGGCGTTGGTTGACAAAACTCGAGTGTTGGTAAACAAGACCGTTATCGATCCCCGACGATGTGGCGTCTACCCAAATTTGGTCGGTTTTTCGTCAAGTTTATTTTGGTTTCTGAACTAAAACAAAAGGCGTGAGTCTATGTGAATCCGGCCGGTTTCCGTCACATTTGTTACAAAATTGGCATTCAATCAGTTTTCGTTACATTTGAACTAAAACAAATTTAAAAATTGTTCTCACCAATAAGATGCCGCCAGACTGTTATTTATATAAACACGCAACACAAGTAGCCAAATGAAGTACTTGCGTAACCAAAACTCTTATTCATGTTAGCATATTAAAAAGAACACATAAAATAACTAAAAAACAACATAAAACAAAAAAACCATGTTTAAAGAAAAGATTGTTGTTTTAGTGTGCTTCAAGCATGCCTCGAACCTAGATGCCAATGACTTCCCTCATTTTCCTAAGAATTAACAATCCTAGCAACAACCAACGCACAAAGATATCTCAATTTGTTAAACATCAAAATGGTTTATAAAAAACAAAACAAAAAAATATAATATTCAAAAAAAATTGTGACACCAAACTTCTTAATTATACTATACTAGATTTTCACTCTGCGTGTTGCACCGGGGCGATTAGAAAAAACCTCAACGTTGAAACCTGGGTTTTGGTAAAACCCTAGCGTTACGTCGGTAAGTTGATGTGAATTCAATTAATTTCGTTTACGTTCTTTACGATATAGACACCATTGGTAAAACCTTAGCGTCCAAAAAATATATTTTTGTCAAATTAACATATAAAAAGAATAAGTTATTTAAAACGAAGTTTGTTTGGTCAGTTTACCCGAACGGTGGTAAAACTCAAGAGTTGTCAGTCCGGGCATTGAGGCGGTAACCGGATACGAATTCGGTCGGTTTCGGCTATGTATGTTACTGTATCAGGGCTAAAAAAGGAAAAAAAATATATATAAAATTGAGTGGACCAGTCGGGTGGTTTCGGTCGGTAAACTCGGGTGTTGGTAAAACTAAGCGTTGCCGGTCTCGGACATTGAGTCTATGCAAATTGGGTCAGTTTTCGTCACACTAACAAAACGAAAAACAAAAGCAAAAACAAAAAACAAAATGGTGTGGACAAGTAAGGTGCCGCCAAGTGGCCCAATGGCGACTTAGCGGCACCAAACTTGTAAATTATGTTAGATAATAATTGATAACTAGTTGAGTACCGCCGCGTTGCGGCGATAGAGCAATTTCACAAGTTCGGTTGGTATCATTTAAGTTCGTAAAGGCAACAACAATAAATCCAAAAATACATCTGTGTGCAACTAAAACAGTATCGCCACACGTACAATTATGATCAAAACGACAAAATACAGTTGGTATCGGTTTGTTTCGTTACAGTACTGGCACTAAACCTGAAAATTAAATTAGTAAACACCCATGATACTCGTATAACTTATGATACAAAACAATAACATATTTAAAAGGATATTTATTCGAGCAATAAACCGTGTTTGATGACAGCGAGTCAATACGAATTAGGTCGGTTTCAATTTTTTTTGTTAAGGCGCCGGAACTAAAAAGAAAAGAAAGACAAAATATTTACATATATAAAGCAAAAAAGACATCAAATTACTTAAAAAACTAAAAACAGAAAGCACTAAAATTAAAAATTTTAAAAAACTCATGATTCACTTGTCAATATTTTTGGTTACGTTTGTTATGATACTGAAACCAAAACAAAAAAAACCATAAATAAACATACTTGAATCACTGGTTATTTGATCGGTAAAACCGGGAGTTGTGACGCGAATTCGGTTGGTTTCAGTTACGTTCAATATTACTATGGCGAAACTAAAACAAAAAAGAATTCATACAACATATGATACAAAAAAAATAACATACTTAAAACGACATTTATTCAGTTGATATAACATGGGCGTTGTGATGGGGAGTCAAAGCGAGTTCAGTTGGTTTCGGTTATAATTGTTATTGAAAAAGAACAAACACAAAGTATATCAAAATGGGCAACAAAGTAAAACATAATCAAAATAGTAAGTGATACCGAAACGTGTCTCGGCCACGCCTCAGGAAATTACTTCTCCACCTAATTATCTAAGAAAGATCAAACAAATTGCTTTTTGCTGCAAAAAGATATCACAACAAAGACTCGAACACAGGGTGATTGAATTAAAGGTAATGTTTATCTTCCTAGCAATAACCATCCATACAAGCGATATGTCATTGTTTTAGGTCAGGTATTATGGCATTTTAAGTGCATGTAAGATTGCAAAGGTAAATTCCGTGGCACCACCGTTCAATATTTATCTTATACAAGGCGTTGCCCTTTTAGTTGGCGGGGCTTAAATTTGTTACGATACCGAAACTAAATCTAAAACAAAATTTCCTCAAATTATTATACTTTAAAAAACTTTCAAAAAAGAATATAAATTGAAAGGCAAAAAAAGTGATGTTATAACCCACCAAAATTAAAACAATTTAAGATAAGAAAAAGAAAAAAATATCCATATGAAGGAACCAAGGTTTGAACCTTGGCAACTCAACACAAAGAAAGTTAGCAAAAAGACACTTTAGCCAACACACCTTCACTAACAAATTTATTTCATTGATGAAACTAAAATTATAAATACTAAAATAGTAGGTTTCTAAAAAAAGTTATGACACCAAAATTTGATATTTATCTATATAGATAATATGATTGATGCACAACCCTAATCATCATTATTTAATTTATTTTTTTTAGTTGTGTATGCTGGTATATAGATACTAACCATCATTATTTATCTATACTATATATAATGTATGAAAGAAGAGCAAATTAAGACACTTTAGATTTAAGGGATTTATAAATTATTCAAGATATGGTACAACCTTTAATACATCTAGAGCATGGGCAAACTTGTCCACTAAAAAGTTAAATGCGGTTACTTAAGTAATATTTACAACATTAACCCCTTCACTTTACTTAATTTTTGTAAATTTTAAAATTTGTTACAACTATGATCCTTGATCTTTCACTCTTTTGTGACTTTTATTTTCATTTTTAACTCAACTTCCCTCGTGATTTTTAAACATTAATAACTTTAATGCGCTAATATTTTTTTAAAGAAATTACACAATAAAAACGAGCATGTTTTTCTCTTTAATTTGACTATCATATTGTTATAGTTTTTTAAATTTTAAAAAAATAACATTTTATGTAGAGGCATTTGCGATCTGGTTTGATTTTGATGTTTTTAAATTAAACCGTGGGTTAAATCGTTATTAACCGGTTTTTGTCGTCGAAAACTGAAACAAACATTTGAAAAGTGTAAACGACCGGCCAAAAGTAAATGAAAAAAATTAATGGTGAAATCAAACCAATGACCGATTTGAACGTTATTTATTAAATTTTTATTCTAGTCCCAGCATATGAATAAAACGTTTAAATTTGAAATGAATGTTATTGAGAACTTGCTCCACGTTCAGTCTAAAGGTTTTTCTGTCCCTCATAAAGAAAAAAACCATGTGTCGTTGAGAACTTGCTCCATGATATGTTCTAGTTGAGAACTTTCTCCATGGTGTGTACTAGTTTATAGATAATTATAACTCATATTAAATCCAGGATCCTTAGTCAATGAGGGAAAATAGAATATATTGGTTGGAGTCAAGTTATATCGGCTAGTGTCAGAGTAGGTTGGGCTAAAATTTGCATTAAATGGTATATTTTATTGCTAAACAAATTATATACTAAGACATACGGACTACATATGGTACTTATAAGTTCAAACTACCCGAATCAAGACCATGATATTAAAAGCGTGAGGCGTTCTGAGGCTTTTAGGTCTCGAAAGTCGGAATACTAGATGCAAGAGAAGAGCTTCACATAACGAGTAAGTTGTTTTATAATAAAACACTACTAATATATTATACATGATAATTTTACATACTTAATACTTAAGCATAAATAATTCACAACTCAAAATATGTATAAAATACACATTAATCATCTCTATATTATATAGTTTTACTTCTACTACCTTTTCAGATATATAAAAATGATATAGGAAATTATAACAAAACTAGCTTTTAGCCCGTGCGTTACACGGGTTGTTTAATTTTTTTTAATGTACATAATAGTGTGGAGTTTAGTGTAGAAATCAATCAATAACATCACAGTATGAATTCAAAATAGTTTATGAAAACCAGAAATCAAAATTACATTTACATTTAGTTTAAGTAAGAAAAGATCTCTTTGAAGACAGCATTTTTTGTGTTGTTAGTTTGTTTTCTATATTTGTCTAGAATAAGTATCTGCAGACCCTTTTTGCTTGTAACTCTTGATAAGGCGACTTATAGTTGTCCATGTGAGAAGACATCGTTCTTTAGGTACAAACCAACCCTATTTAATGACTGTCTGTGGTTTTTGTTTATAGTTATAGCGAAACAAACTAATAAGGGATATTATCGTCTTGTAAATTTGAATGCTATGTTCTTGTCAAAGGTGTTAAAGCGATTCTAGGTATAGATATTTCCTGAAAGAATTTTCACTTCAATTACACGGGTACCTAAAGAAATAACCTGAAGCCTAGTGCCATTGCATAAGCCTTTCTTTTGATCAATATTTTTTAAAAGCATAACCGACACTCTCACTTTTAGTATAAGGCGATGGTTTGGTAGTCCAGCTATTTTTATACCGTTTAATAGCTCAGTAGAGTATAATGTTGGACAGCATTTTCGTTTATATAGTCATACTTCGATACAGAATCTGAGCTTAAGTACTCAACCGGTTCACCTTGGAAGCTTTCGATTAGACGGTCGTTTATTTCATGTACGACCTCATTTGTTGGTGCAAGTAATGCCCTCTGTTGAAAGTAATTAGGGCTCCTTGTTTAAAATGTCTGGATACACAAACTTAATTAGCTTTGTGATAGGGGCATTACATTTTTCGATAAGTAAATCAGTTAGTATCTCTATTTTTATAGTACCGTCATTAGGACCACCAACTTTACCTCCTCCGATGTCTAGCACCATTGTGCAAACTTTTTTGTTTCCTTTATATCAGGAGATGGTTGACCAATTGTTAACCTTAAGTTCCTTGTTAATCTAAGGACACAACATTCATTCCAAAAGTATGAAGAACATAGAGATGCCATTACTATTTGTTATCTGCTTCCGTTTTGAATTACTGGCATAATTTGTCTGAAGTCGCCTCCAAACACAACAAATTTTCCTTCAAACAGTAGTTTAGATCGCAACACATCTTTGCATGTTTACTCTAGAACTTGAAACGCATGTTTGTGGGTCATTGGGGCTTCATCCCAAATTATTAATTTTGTTTTTTTGTAATAGATTCGCCTCATCCGAACCTCGTTCTATTACACAAGAGGAGTCCTCATTCAGGTTAAGTGGAATGTGAAATCTCGAATGTGTTCATTATTCAGGTTAAGTGGAATAATGATGCAATTCCGCTTTAGACAACATTCAAAACAATATTATCTTCTGATCGTATTGTTGAAGTTAATGTCTTTCATAAGTACTTTTTTCCTTTTTCACCATAACCATAAACAAAAAAACGCCACCGTTAGTCTTTAGAAATTTTTGTTGTGTGAAAAATTTCTTTATGTTCTGAGGTGATCGTAGCGAAGAGATTTTGAAATTCTTTTCTTTCAAATTCTTGATCGTATGACTGTTCGTCAAGGATCAACCTATTATTGATAATAAATCAGGATTCTTCATTGGAAAAATGCATCGTCTCATACCTAGTTAAGCTAGTGTTTTTTTGTTGTAGTATTTTCTGGATTTCAAGTAAGGTAAGGTTCTTTGTTTGTTCTTCAGTCAGTTGCAACCCTGTAGAAGTTTTAAACAAACTAGACTTTTAATTAGTAAGTTTAAAATTTAACATTTAATATTATTTAAGACATAGAATATACCTAGAGATTTTAAAAGTTTGCGTTGCTTATAGATTATGTCTTCCGGGATGAGTTTCCATGCACTATTCCATACATGTTCGGGTCTAGAGAGACTATCAGCAGACAACATTGTAGCAAACAATGTGTAACATCATGAAAACTTCGAACCAAAATTGCCAAGTTGCAAACATAAAGGACTAAAAAGAAAATCTGTCATCTGGGCCGGTCGCGATACGCGACAGCCTTAGGCCCAAAGACATTGCCTATCGCGATGACGTGGTCTGACAAGGGGAACGTGTCCCGCCACGTGTCCCCACGTGGCACAAAGGTCACCACGTGGCACCGCGTCTGCCACGTGACAAGGCTAGGGGTGACTCAGCTCACCTATGTCGCGTACGCGACGAGGTATTCCTTTGATCATCGCGTATTGCGATGGTCTGGTGAATCAGTCTGTAAATTGAGGGTTCCATCCCTCACTCTCACTCACCCAACTTCACACAGCTCATTCTCTCTCTAGAAAATCATCTCTCTAAACCTCGTAAAGCGTGCCACGACGTTACCTCGTAATCCGTGCCCTAACTCTGACGTTTCCTCGATCTCCACGCCATAACCCGATGATGTAATATTGAAGTACAAGCCATCCCGAGATGACCCGACGCTCCACCTCGAAGTGCGTGCGAAGGAAGAACGAAGACCGACGTGCCTCGATTCGCGTGCCAAGAAAGGTGTTGATCAAGGAAGTTCAAAAGAAGTAACTGCCTAAGTGCCTAGGGTTTTATAAGCGAAACAAGGTAGGGATAATGCCCGAATAAAATAATAATAATCAAATATTAAAAGGCTTAAACTCTAAGTCAATGGTGTACTCGATACCTCGAGAAACAAATAAATAAAAGAAAGAATAAAGAATATGAATATTTAATAATTCTTTATTAATAAATGTGATTATTATTTAAAATTTTATTTGAATTATATATAAGAAAATAAAGTATACGTTTCTTCAAAGAAGAAACGTAGTGTTTAAGAAAAGTAAATAAGTAAAACTAAGAGTTTAAATTATAAAAGAAAGAAAAATATTTTGAACTAAAGGCTCATAAAGAAAATATAATCGAGGTAAAGATTGTACAAAAGAGACTAAAGGTCTTAAGGCAGATTAAAGGTATGGTATTAACAAAAGGTTATACTCGTACCATAGGTGCGAGATAGCAAGGAAGAACCGGTCAATGTATTGAAGCTGATCTTTTCAAAGAAAGGTGAATACGCCCAACTTTATAAACTTGTATTAAAAGTTTCAAACAAATTGATTACATGAGATTACGTGTACGTTTGTTTGGATCCTTGCATATGTGGTAAAAAGTCGGTGGGCACACTGCGCCACACTTGGTTATGAGCCTCCGCCACGATGGGCCGGACCTAAGTTACGTCTGAGTGAGGGTAATCATGTGTATACTGATGGTATCTAAGTAATATCGAACGCTGCGGTGTTTGCTGAGTGGTTCGTGTAGACCTTAAGTTTATAATTGTGTTTTGTTTTAAAACTTGATTATTCCTAAGCCACGATGGGCCGGACCTAAGTTAGGTCTCGATGGGTAATCAAGTAAAGAAAATATTTTATGCGTCAGCTTATTCACCAGCATGTGTTGCTGACGTATTTTCAAACATTTTTTACAGGTAACGAAGGTTAGCCGCGCTTGAAGAATCGAAGTTGATGGTAGATGATTTGATAGCTCAGATCTTTTGATAAACTTTAAAATATGTAATGGTGTTTTATAAGAACAAGTAATTTTTGTAAACAATTCATGGGTATTTTAAAATCCCGTCTTTTGTAATATAAATATAATATTGTAATCCATGCAAATATATTTTCTGTTGTAAGAGCATTCTTAATGGGTTCTCCATATCCATCTTCATTTCTAAAATTTAGAAAAAACATCTAAATAATCACTCCAACCCATTCTCTATCTCTAAACTCCATCTCTAAATTTTAGTGAAATGATATAGGAAGCCTCCAAATTTAGAGTGTTGACACAACACTCCATTTCCAACTACTCTTCTATAAATATATATTAGAAATCAATTTATATTGAAAATGATAATAAGACAAAAGAATATAGAGATGGTAATGGAGAATGGGTTGGGGGAGATTATTAGAAAATGATGTATAAATAAAATAAATCATGTTTTTTAGTTAAATTTTAAAAATGAAGATAAAGAACCCATTGAGAATGCTCTAATCCGCTAACTCTGATTTATTTACAAATGTGGTACCAATTGTTCGTCGCATGCCCAGGCCTAAGATAGGGGTGCGACACAATGATCGTAGGTAATCACATGAACCTGATAGACTTGCTTCTTCAATTCCCTCAATGTATTATGTGTCATCATCAAGTAATCCAAGGGCATAACATGCATCTATGAAAGTATTGTATGGCTGACCGTTAACAGTATGTATTTCTTCAATACTCCTTGGACCTTTCACTCTGTTTATAAGTACCCTTTAAAATACGCTTCTCCAAGAGCAGGAGATATAGCCTGTACTCTACCAATACAGAATCCCGACTTTCTTCGTTGCCATCCACTTGGACTTAGATGCTAGACATATTTTGTAGGGAATTCTGAGTATGTTAGTTTACGTGCCGCACAGTCATTTTTGTTACATTACATCCATAATTCGAACATTGAAGATGAAACAGTGTCTATTTTTTCCAACACATTTTCAATGTCGTCACCTATACCATAAATGAGTTGTTGCTTACCAGGAAGGTGAAAATGTAGTCTCATAACCGTTGGAACTCTATAATGTATATTGTAAGCAAAAATACGCCACGAAGCCTCACATGATATCGACAGTCATAGAACTCTTTAATTTCATCAATGTTTAGTCTACATTATTTTGACCCTCTCCACCGTTAGCGAAATACATAGTCGCTTGATTGGGCCCTTTGTTTATGTATTTGAAAAGATACTTGATATATGAACCTTTATTACACCATTCAACATTCATGTGAACCTTATATCTTTTTTAAGAGTTTTGTTAGAATATTCAATTTCAATGGTATATATTTATCTTTTTTATATTTCTTTTATATTTGGTAAACTTATTCTAATATAAATTTTATTTCTCCCTTTTTGGCATGTATGTAGTGAGGGATTGATTGATTATTTTTGGGAAACTTCAAGGGCTGTTTACATGGACTTTTCAACTTCAGCTTGGGTATTTAAAGGTCTTCTCACCTTTTGACAAGAGGCACGAACAAAAAAATATTTTGCCTTCTCCCTTGCAACTACATCATGAGCTGTTGTGTTCGTCTCCGCTGCTCTTCGATCATCCGCATCCAGTTGGTTGCAGTCTGAACATCATCACATCATGAAGCTAGAGTAATGTGTGACAACTAGTGTAATACCTTTCATATTTTCACTGTTATGTTCTGATTCTAGTTTGTATTTGTAAGGTGTTTATTCAATAAACGATTTTGTTTTGTCAAAGGAAACCATTTCTTTACATGGTATCAGAGCCTCGTGCTCTTGGTCCTGGCTATCCTTTGACAATCATTATTCGTTTGATATTTACAAGCCCTAATTTTTTTGGAGAAAAGAAACCTAATTGAAACTTTTTTCAGTTTAACCTTATTCTTCTTGTTTGATTCATATTACTTTCATCTGGCTCTCGGTTTGTTTGTCCTTTCAGATTCATGTGGCCTGTAGTATTGGCAAATTGACTTCTGCTCTAAAAAAAGAATTACTTCAAGGAAAAAAGAAAATCTCACCTGGGATTTAATCACCCAAGTCTAAACTCTTGATCCTGTATTCAAAATTTGAGAACACAAGTCTTTTGCCTCATCTTCTTCATGACATCAATCTCTGTGAGATCCTTCTAATTTCCCTTGTTTTATTTTTTTTTATCTGCATTAGGCATTTGTGGCTGGGTTAGAGGGACCAACGTATTGGCTGGAAAAAACAGGGAGAGACATCCCCTGTAATGTGTGCATATAGGCATCCTAGGGTTTCTGTGATATCATAATTATCTGTTTGTGCTCACCTATATTCTGTTGTTATGGACGGGTCTCCAAAGGCTGTTGATAGAATGAGCAACCTTGATTTTGCTGATCCTTTGTATCTTCACTCTTCCGACACCAATAACTTATCTATAATAAATCTTAAACTTATTGGGACTGAAAATTACTCCATATGGGCGAGTTCAATGGAATTAGCTCTTCTTGTCAAAAATAAAACAGGATTCATTGATGGAACTTGTGTCAAATCTACTGACAATCCTACCCTTGCTATGCAATGGGAACGAGGCAACTCTGTTGTTTTGTCATGGATTCTTAATTCTATAAGTGAAGAACTATATGTTGGGCAAATATTTTCAAAAGTTGCTTCTGAAGTTTGGGCTGAGTTAAAAGAAACATACAATAAGATAAATGGGTCTATAATTTATAACTTACACAGACAAATTAACTCCACATGTCAAAATGGTTCATCCATCTCTGACTATTATCACAAATTAAACTTATGTGGAGGCAATATGATAAGTTAATTGATCTTCCTAAGTGCACATGTGATGATGCTACTAATTTATCAAACTTTAATCAAAGAATCAAACTTATGAAATTTTTAATGGGGCTTGATGATGTTTACCAACCTTTAAGAACTCAAATTCTTACAAAGAACCCCTTCCTACTGTCAAAAATTCATTTGCCTTGATATCCAGTGAAGAATCCCATAGATCTCTCAACCATTCTGAAAAAACTCATGCCACTGCCTTTGCTTCTAGAGGCCCTGATCCTAAAAAAAAGGTTTAACAAAAGGGAGCCTCTAAAATGCTCACACTGCAATCTTACTGGTCACACCATTGATAAATGCTTTGAAATTGTTGGGTACCCTCCCAATTATAAAAAGAAGACCAATATTCAAAGAGCCCAACAATCTAATGATCAAGATAAACCTAAGATGGCTAATGTTTCCCAAACAAACCATTTTCCGTTTACACATGAGCAGGTTAACAAGATCATGTCCTTGATATGTGAAAAGTCCGGAAGTGAGGGTCTAATCTCTAATATGTCAGGCAAGCTATTTTTCTCTATTGGTTGGAACACTTTTTTATGTCTAAATAGCTTTAAAAACATGGTCTTCTCTAAACACTGGGTCATTGATTCCGGGGCTAACCAACACATGGTTACGTATGAAAAGGACCTTGTTAATTGTACTGATGTTTCTGACCTTAATCTCACTGTTTCTCATCCGAATGGAACTAAGGCTCTCATAACTAAAATTGGCAACCTAAAAATATCTGATCATGTTACTCTTAAAGATGTGTTGTTTATCCCTGAATATACCGCTAATCTCCTTTCTGTTAATAAAATGGCTAAAGACAATAAAGTTTATAGCCTGTTTACTGAAGATAACTGTTATATTCAGGACTCTATGCGCCAGAAGTCGAGGGTTTGTACTTGTCAACACTTTTAACAAGGGTGAGTCCTTAGATGGTTCTGTTTTTGCAAACTCTGCTGCTCTATCTACAAAATTGTGGCATAACAGGTTGGGTCACCCCGCTGAAAATGTTCTACATGTCCTAAAAGATGTTCTTCCTCTAAATACCATTAAATCTACATACCCATGTGATGTGTGTCATCAAGCTAAGCAAACCAGAAATGTATTCACTTTAAGTGACCACAAATCAAATGATCTAGGTGAACTTGTTCACATGGATCTATGGGGACCATTTAGGGTGACAAGCAGAGAAGGTTACAAATACTTTTAAACATTGTTGATGACCATTCTCGGGCTGTATGGGTTTACCTTCTAAAATCTAAGGATGAAGTCTTTCAAAAAATCATAATTTTCTTCAAACTAATTGAAACTCATTTTGACAAAAAAATAAAAATTTGTCGGTCTGATAATGGGACTGAGTTTGTCAACAAACAAGTGGAACATTTTTTTGAACAAAATGAGGTGATACATCAAACCTCGTGTGCTTACACACCTCAACAAAACGACATTGTTGAGCGAAAACATAGGCATTTACTTAATGCTGCTAGATCTCTCATGTTCAGGGCAACCTTCCCCTCAATATGTGGAATGAATGTGTGTTACTGCTACTTACCTCATCAATAGGATTCCTTCTTCTGTCCTTGCTGGTAAATCTCCTTATGAGTTGTTATTTAAAAGAAAACCTTCTTTATTACATCTTAGAAGCTTCGGGTGTCTTGCTTTTTGCGCTAATTTAAATGCTTTAAATAAATTTGATTATAGATCTATCAAATGTGTTTTTATTGGTTATTCTGTTGAAAAGAAGGGATATAAAATGTGGGATCTAGAAAAAAGAACTTCGTTTTTTTCTAGAGATGTAAAATTTTACGAAGATATTTTCCCTTTCAAACAAAAACCATCCTCTGACTTTATTGAAGGACTAAAACTTTTTGATGAATTACTTGTAAAAAATATGCAAAGCAAGACACCCACACCCGATGATGTGCTAAATGTGTCAAATACTCATGAGGGGCATAACAGTGAAGTTCAGCAACCAGATACTCAATCTGAGATAGATGGATCTGAGCGGCATGACGGTGAACCTGCAGCCGACATAAGTCAAGCATTTGACAGTGTCAACAACTCGGAATCGCAAACTGAGACAGGTGGATCCGAGAGGCATGGCGGTAAACCCGCAACCGACAAAAGTCAAACATTTGACACTGTCAATGACTCGGAACCTCTAACTCAGAATAGAGATACCTGGATGGCAGAAACTACTGAAACTCCTAGGAATGAATTAACTGACTCTGAGGGTGTGCTAGGACCAAATCAACAAAACACAACAGCCCCAAGGAGATGTACTAGAAAAACAATTGTGCTTCAAAAACTTGATAATTTTGTTTCGTTTCAAGTCTTAACGAAAGTATTGAACCGAAAACTTATAAAACGGCTTCACAAGACTCAAATTGGGTCACTACCATGAATATGGAAATGGAGGCCCTTCTAAAAAACGACACATGGGTTCTCACTGAACTGCCAAAAAACAGAAAACCCATTGGTTGCAAATGGATATACAAAATAAATACAAATCCAACGGGGAAATAGAACGTTATAAGGCCAGGCTTGTTGCCAAAGGTTACAGTCAAAGAGAAGGCCTGGACTTTGATGAGACGTTCTCCCCTGTTGTGAAAATGGCTACAATAAGATGTGTAATCAGTATTGCTGTCCAAAATAATTGGTCCCTATATCAGCTAGATGTCAACAATGCATTCCTGTATGGGTCCGTCAATGAGGATGTATATATGACACTGCCTGAAGGGTATTTTAATAAAAATGAAACCAAAGTGTGTAAGCTAAAAAATCATTTTATGGGCTAAAACAAGCACCCAGACAATGGAATGAGAAATTTACCACAACTCTTACTGAAATCGGTTTCGAACAAAGTAAAACCGACTACTCCTTATTTGTTAAAACTGACAAAGACGCAATATGTGCTTTACTTGTCTATGTTGATGACATAATACTAACTGGAAACAATGATTCCATGCTTGAAAATGTTAAGTCTTGCCTAATGTCAAAATTCATGATAAAAGATTTAGGTGAACTTAAGTACTTCTTGGGTATTGAAGTTTTAAAAACAGATAAAGGGTTGGTTTTATCTCAAAGAAAATATTGTCTAGATCTTTTAAGTGAATTTGGAAAGCTGGCATAAAAATCTGTTGGTAACCCAATCGAGCAAAAGTTAATAGTAACAAACAAACAAAATTCCTACAAAGAGGATTTTGAATTGTCTAATATTACTAGCTACCAAAAGCTGATTGGAAAATTAATTTACCTCACTCTAACTAGACCCGACATTTCATATACTATTGGTTGTCTAAGTCAATTAATGCATAAACCATTGGACTCTCATCTTGAAATTGCCATGAGGTTACTAAAATATCTAAAAGGGTCACCAGGGAAAGGATGCTTATTTAGTAAAAGCAACAATTTCAATTTGTCAGCCTATTCTGACTCTGACTGGGGCAAATGCTTGGCAACCCGAAGGTGTATCTCTGGGTATTGTGTGTACCTCGGGAATTCCCTCGTTTCATGGAGGAGCAAGAAACAACCTACTGTGTCTCGCTCATCAGCTGAAGCTGAATATAGAGCCATGGGAGTAGCAGGATGTGAGGTAACATGGCTGATCAAACTCTTGGCTGATCTAAAAATTAAATGTCAATTACCCATGCCCCTGTTTTGTGATAATAAAGTTGTTGTTCTCATATCTGCTAATCCGGTGTTTCATGACCAGAAGAAACACTTTGAGATTGATCTGAATTTCATAAGAGAAAAGGTTGTGGCTGGAGTATTTAAAGTGGAAAAAATACATACATTAGATCAACCTGCTGATCTGTTTACAAAGGGTCTTAGTATTTGACAACACAACCTACTTTGTGAAAAAATGCAGCTTGTTGATCCTTGATGTGCTAAAAACAGTCAATTAAATATTAACTAAATTAAACAAGTAATAAAAACTAGACCTGAGACTCAACTAAACAAAACACCTAAATTCTTCATACGCAGATGCGTCTAGTTCCTGAAGATGTTCACGAGGGAACACTTTCGGGAGAACATGCTCTCGTATGGGTATTAGCAAGAAGAACGGTAAGGGAAACAATATACCACCTATCGGTATCCATGTGATTCCATAGCAAAGCAAGAAAAATAGAATCTGGAATAGTGTAAACGTCATTATGTATTTGAACGGTACCGATTCCACATACGAAGCATGAGGCCCTTCTAAGAGCCTGTCCCATATTTACCACAGAAAAGTTAAATCTGAATGAATAATGAAGTCAAATTATTTTTGAGGATTTATGTTGTTTGACTTACTTGAAACGCCTGCCCGAAGGGATAAAAAGGAGCAAGAATCTTTCCCAAAATTGATTACCGGGAAGGCTATCTATCGACATGTAAGCGAAATATCCCCATAGAACAGATGTAGGTATATTTCTAATAACAGGCAGAGCAAAGACTGCAGAGCCCACTAATATGGACTGCAGTAGATTTGTTACTCTTTGCTCATTGACCCGAACCGGTATATGATCCTCAATATGTACATCCGGGTCAAACTTGACCCTGGTTTCTCCGTCTTCATTATCCAAAACAACTTCCTTCAAGTCTTCTAACTCCTTGTCTACAGGACTCTAAAAATAAAATGACATCGTTTATGCAATATGTAAGTTTATTAATTAAACAAAATATGCGAATGATGATTCATACTGTTTTATGAGGATCCATATCAACAAAAGCAGCATGCATCTTTCCATAGATTTCGGATTTGCTTGCTTCCATCTTAATGCCTTCCTTTGCACACTTTGCCATCTTCTTCCGCATTATCTGAAAACACGAGTCATGACATTTGTTGAATGAAAAAAATATATACTTTTTTTCGAGAGTGTTATTTCAAGGTGCATATCAAACCTGTCTCTCAAGAATTGCGAGACTCCTGGTATGCATGGGTGATTGTGGTAGGACGCCATTTGATGGAGGGACTCCAACCAGACCGCAAATCAAAGTCTAAGAAACATCCGATCACAAGATCAATGAAAACCGTTGAAATGTAAACGACGATATACAAGACACAACTTAATAGTTACCATGAATCCAAGCAAGAGTAAATCATAATGATAAGCAGATGGATTTTTTAAATTAAATTCTTTCGGTTGTGCCATTTGTGCAGCTACACTATGGTCGAAAAAGTACAAGGCGGCTATCATCAGAGCCGGTATTAATGCAGTGAAAATATGAACCATTGGAACCTTCCCCATTACCTGCAATAACATTAATCTAATTCAGAAAACTACTTCATTAATTCAAACTAATAATAATATCTTTATAACGCTTATACTTTGATAACTGTCCAATGAGATAAAGGCCCGGCGTCCCAAGGAAGGGGACAGAATAGCCGTCTAGGAACATCACGAGGAACTTCTCGATGCTTTGCGTAAGATATTGCAGTCCACACCAAGACCATAAGTGGAACCCCGTATTCTGCTATTAGACCGCGCATCCACCCTGTTCTTGTCAACATGGTAGAAAAGAAAAATATATCAAATATCAAATATAATCGCTTCAATTCAAACACTACGTGCATGCCTTGGTATATATTACCTACACCGTAAGACCAAGATCTGGCATCTCTACTCTTCATGGAAGTCATGAGGGTACCAAAGGCCAAAATAATTGCAAGTAAGCCATTTGTATATAACCAATGAAATTGGTACTCTTCTTTTGTATCATCTTCTCCTTTTGGTACATGAAACTCACTTAGTACTCCCTAAAATATATATATAAACATAGTTAAACATATATTCCTAAAGTAAAGACAAAATATATAGTAACAAGTGATTTGCATACCTTAACAGCTTCTTGCATAAAGAAATCAACATGCCAAATAATTCTCCAGCAATCCTTGTGAATCTTGTGATGAGCGCGCAAGCATTGAGTATTGCAAGAACACATAACATCACAGAGGTCCAAACACAGACCCTAATTACAACAACAATATGTATTATCGTATAAATGAAAGGTAATATATAGATAACTAATTAACTAATCAAACTTTATACATTAAAAACAAGGCTGAAAAAGAGCATACCATCCAGCCCAAGCTAGAAACAGATCTTTCCCCAACTCGGGTCGTTCTTTGGCAAAACTATACAAGTAACTGTACATTATTACAGTAGGTTCCGCAACACCTAATATCAAAAGCGGCTGTCCACCGAAAACTGAATGAATAATTCCACATATCGCAGTAGAAGTGAGAGTTTCTACTGCACTCAAGATATCATCTGTCCTCAGAAACAAAAACAAAAAAAAAATCTTTTGAGACAAAGAAGCATAATGTTGTATTAATAACATATTACACAAATATATCTTATATGCAGTACCCGTTTCCTTATTTAGCTGCTCACCGAATGCAATTACCGGAAGGGCAGATGCAAAGAAGATGTATGCTGTTGGAGCTAATATCCTAGAAAAGATTATTATTAACTTGTTAATCTGCATGATATCCAAATACTAATCTGCATGAAAACGAGATACCTGGCGCCTGAACCGAGTGCCCCAACCCAATCTTGCTTGTAACACTGCAATCTTCCTTGAACATCTTTCTTAATCCCACTAAAAGGGATTTTAGGGGTATCCATTGGACATATATATATATGATCAAGGAAGCAACTCTACCACTATAATATGAGAAGAGCAGATTAAACATTAGACCTTAGTTATTAATTATAACACTAACACTGCTAATTAATTGCTAAATTAGTTATATATAACAAGAATGAGAAGCATTTTAAAACTATAAAGTTATACAACATAAATTTTTATTGATAGAAACTCTGCTATAATGTACGTCCATTTGACCATCTTATTCCCAAAATGTTTTCGATGGCTAAATTGCCCTAGCTGCTAACATTAGAACCCTAGCAAGCTAATTAATTAATTAATGTTTGTTATATATGCATCTGCATGGACATGCATATACGTACAAACAAAACATGCAAGTTTAGAACAAAACATCCATCTGAATATAGATATAGATACATGCATGAGGCATTCATGTGCGTATGAATGAATTAATAACAAGTAGTTAACAGGCCGGATGTTTACCGGAGATATTTACGTCGACAAAATTAATACGCTATGATATGATACGATATGATCAGGCATGCATTTGCCTGCCGGAGGACGATGGTTGTGCGTGATGCCGTTCGACGGTGCAGACCCGATGGATGAATGCCGTAATGGTTTTGTTTAAATATTATGAAAGTAACTTAATAATAATTAAACTACACGTATAAAGGCTAAAAGCAAAGTATGAGAAACAACTAGTTTATTTTATTATTATATTTTTATTCTCTTTAATTTATAAACTAAATTGAGTCGTATTTGAATATTTACCAAAGACAAACGATAAAATACGACAGGTAACCAGAAAACAAGTTGTATTATAACTCATTTTAATAGCAAAAGCAATTATAGGTATTAAAAACAAAGCTTTCGATCTTAGAGGCTAAAAATTACTATGAGCACCTGTGGAACCTTGCTAAAAGATTTCAACAACAAGAAACCAAGTGTATTAAAAAGAAAAAAGATAATAGCGTGTTAATATTATAAACAAGATTTCTCGTATTTAGTCATTTTTAAATCATAAGTGTAAAATTAAAAGATTTGACAATCCATAGTGACACTCGAACTTTTAACCTAGAAGGGACGACATTTAATACCCCAAGATTATATTATTATTTGATACCTTATTACAACGGTTCATACTCAAATGCCTTCAAATACACTCGAGTTTATCATTTACGTAGTTGAGTCATATAACTGACTTTTAAACGTATTCCATCAAAATCCATCTCCAAGTTGTAATTCATTACGTTTGGTTACATTTTACTCATTAAATATTTACAAACCTTTTTCTCATTAACATATTTATGTGTTTGTTTGATTACAAAAAATAAATAAATAATAATAATAATAATAAAAATAAGAAAGAGAAGAAGAAGAATTATCACAAGACACTTTCAATAAAATTAAATAATTTAATATGAAGTCATTCAAAATTCATATAGTTCTTAGTTAGAGTAATTTAATCAAAACACCTAATTATGTTCATGTAATAGTTGGATTGCCTACAAAAGAAGTTCCCTAATGTTTAAACATCATTATGTTCACATTCCATTGCATTTTCACCCATTTGTGTTAATGTGTTCCATCAAAAAAACTTCAACCTATATCCGTCATACCCCAATCAATTTTGATTCAAATAGTTGCATATATATATATATATATATATATATTTGTGCAATTTAGAAGTGTTCTAAGTTGGTTTTAACCACAAGAACACACAGAGTGGGAGCCGTAGGGAGGTGGTGGGAAAAACAGGATCGGGTGGAAACACCGTCCTCCGCTTTCTCCTGAATGATGTTTCATCGAAATCAATGAAGTACTCATCGGTTTATGTGAAAAAATTTGGTGGTGGGGGGGGGGCAAGGTAGAAAGTTGTAGAAGTTGGGAGAAAGTGGGAGAAAATGGATCCGAGAAACCCACAACCCCCCCGGTCCTCTCCGTTTTTAGAAAAAAAATTGAGGGAAATGGAATCCGGGACCACTTCGTATAGCCTAAAAGCATGAAAACACGCAATGGGTCGATAGCGTACTTCCAATTTAATCAAGAACCTTATAGTTTATGATTTACTCAAAAATCAAGTTAATCAATCAATTTGATTGCCCTCACACTTAAAAGTAATAAAAAATTGCTTCACGTTGTATACGAAATTATCACCAATTTGTTTCAAAAGTTTAAAGGATTTTTTTTCTTATTTAAATATTAACAGAATTGTCATAAGTTTAGAGCATTCACAACAAGCATCATATTCCAAAGTTTGGATTTATGTGACATCACAATATCATATAGACAAAGGTTTGACAAACTTCGTTGTTGTGGCTGTGAAGTGAAGTCCTTGTCTACAAACTTGAGGAGCAACATTGTGGTCTCACTTTCTCTCTTCTTCTCTCACATCTTAAATATATATAAACGAAACACCATTACATTCTCTTAAACTATCAGACTGTTTTATTTTTAATTGAGGTTTCTTATGTGTAACCGGAAACTTTCTAGGCGATTGAAGCGGATGTTAAAGCCGGTTTGATCCCACTATACGTGTGTCTCACATTAGGGACAACACCAACGACGGCAGTGGATCCGTTGTATAGCTTGAGTGAGATTGCGAAACGATTCCATATGTGGGTTCATGTGGATGCTGCTTACGCGGGAAGCGCATGCATATGCCCAGAGTTTCGTCACTTTCTTGATGGGGTAGAAGGCGCAAGCTCCTTCAGTTTTAACCCGCACAAATGGTTCTTGACCACTTTAGATTGTTGTTGTCTTTGGGTTAAAGATCGAACCGATCTTACAAAGGCTCTTTCTAGTGATCCTGAACTGTTGAAGAATAATGCAAGTGATACTAAGGAAGTGGTGGACTACAAAGACTGGCAGATTGCGCTTAGTCGTCGGTTTAGAGCCATGAAGTTATGGATGGTGATAAGAAGCTATGGAGTGACCGGCCTACGAGAAATTATAAGGAAACATGTGAAATTGGCTGAGCATTTTGAAGCACTTTTGTTAACTGACAAGAGATTTGAAGTTGTGGTTCCTAGAAACTTTGCGACCGTGTGTTTTAGGGTGTCGCCTTTGGCTAACGATAGTAGCGATGAAGATTCTAATCGTTTGACGCAGTCTCTCTTGGAATCGTTAAATGGGTCGGGTTTAGTTTACATGACGCATGCGGTGATAGGAGTCTACGTGATTCGGGTTGCAATTGGTGCAACCCTTGTTGAGGAGAAGCATGTTAATATGCTATGGGACATGGTGCAAGAGCATGCAAGTCGTTTGCTAGCTATTACCTAATATATGCCAATATTAAATAAGTTGCACCACTACAGTAATTTGTACTCAAATTCTCTTGCTTTTCGTGTAGTGTTTTTCAAATGGATCTAGTATTGAATATATATAAAATAATGTGATTTTGTCGTTCAAATAATCATGTGTCGAATTATCACGTAATGATCCAAAAGTTGTGAACAACATATAAGAATCCAAAAATGTAGGTTTCTGATTAAACAAACCATAAATGAACCGAACACATGAGTTTAACCAAAATTAAATGCTTTTCATTTACACATAACAGATTAATATAGTAAACTAGGAATTTACCCAGCGTGTTGCGTCGGGCAAATCGGTAAAATCTGGTGGTGGTAAAACTCAAGCGTTGTCAGTCTCGAGCGTTGAGATGGTTAGTCGACATGAATCCAGTTGGTTTCTTACGATACCAGAACTAAAACAAAAATGACAGTTGGTCGGTTTTCGTTACGGTGGTACTGGAACTAAAACAAAAGGCAGTGACATTATGCGAATTTGGTCGGTTTCTTCTCGTTTGTTATGGTTCAGGCACTAAAACAAAAAATAAAAAAGAAAACTGGCATCCGGTCGGTTTTCGTTACTTTTATTATGGTACCGGAAATAAAACAAAAAAACCAAATGGCATAAAAAACCTAGCATTTCCAGTCCCGGATGTTGATGCAGTGAGTTTACACGAATTCAGTCCGTTTTCGTTACATGAACAAAAATTGACGTTATGTCGGTTTTCATTATGTTCGCAATACTACCAATACAAAAAAAAATCAAAGTGGTATGTAGAAGTTTGGTGTCGCCACTTAGTTAGCGGTGCCAAACTTCTCCTTTATATATCTACCAGGGTTTAACCCGGCACGTTGCGCCGGAGCAGGTTGGTAAAATTCGGGCGGTGGTAAAACCTAAGCGTTGAGGCGGTAAGTCAAAGTGAATTAGGTCGTATCGGTTACATGCGATATTGTACCGGAACTAAATCCATAAATAAAAAAAAAATAAAAAAATGAGGTGGCCCGATGGGGTGGCGTTGGTTGACAAAACTCGAGTGTTGGTAAAACAAGACCGTTATCGATCCCCGACGATGTGGCGTCTACCCAAATTTGGTCGGTTTTTCGTCAAGTTTATTTTGGTTTCTGAACTAAAACAAAAGGCGTGAGTCTATGTGAATCCGGCCGGTTTCCGTCACATTTGTTACAAAATTGGCATTCAATCAGTTTTCGTTACGTTTGAACTAAAACAAATTTAAAAATTGTTCTCACCAATAAGATGCCGCCAGACTGTTATTTATATAAACACGCAACACAAGTAGCCAAATGAAGTACTTGCGTAACCAAAACTCTTATTCATGTTAGCATATTAAAAAGAACACATAAAATAACTAAAAAAACAACATAAAACAAAAAAACCATGTTTAAAGAAAAGATTGTTGTTTTAGTGTGCTTCAAGCATGCCTCGAACCTAGATGCCAATGACTTCCCTCATTTTCCTAAGAATTAACAATCCTAGCAACAACCAACGCACAAAGATATCTCAATTTGTTAAACATCAAAATGGTTTATAAAAAGCAAAACAAAAAAATATAATATTCAAAAAAAAATTGTGACACCAAACTTCTTAATTATACTATACTAGATTTTCACTCGGCGTGTTGCGCCGGGGCGATTAGAAAAAACCTCAACGTTGAAACCTGGGTTTTGGTAAAACCCTAGCGTTACGTCGGTAAGTTGATGTGAATTCAATTAATTTCGTTTACGTTCTTTACGATATAGACACCATTGGTAAAACCTTAGCGTCCAAAAAATATATTTTTGTCAAATTAACATATAAAAAGAATAAGTTATTTAAAACGAAGTTTGTTTGGTCAGTTTACCCGAACGGTGGTAAAACTCAAGCGTTGTCAGTCCGGGCATTGAGGCGGTAACCGGACACGAATTCGGTCGGTTTCGGCTATGTACGTTACTGTATCAGGGCTAAAAAAGGAAAAAAAATATATATAAAATTGAGTGGACCAGTCGGGTGGTTTCGGTCGGTAAACTCGGGTGTTGGTAAAACTAAGCGTTGCCGGTCTCGGACGTTGAGTCTATGCAAATTGGGTCAGTTTTCGTCACACTAACAAAACGAAAAACAAAAGCAAAAACAAAAAACAAAATGGTGTGGACAAGTAAGGTGCCGCCAAGTGGCCCAATGGCGACTTAGCGGCACCAAACTTGTAAATTATGTTAGATAATAATTGATAACTAGTTGAGTACCGCCGCGTTGCGACGACAGAGCAATTTCACAAGTTCGGTTGGTATCATTTAAGTTCGTAAAGGCAACAACAATAAATCCAAAAATACATCTGTGTGCAACTAAAACAGTATCGCCACACGTACAATTATGATCAAAACGACAAAATACAGTTGGTATCGGTTTGTTTCGTTACAGTACTGGCACTAAACCTGAAAATTAACACCCATGATACTCGTATAACTTATGATACAAAACAATAACATATTTAAAAGGATATTTATTCGAGCAATAAACCGTGTTTGATGACAGCGAGTCAATACGAATTAGGTCGGTTTCAATTTTTTTTGTTACGGCGCCGGAACTAAAAAGAAAAGAAAGACAAAATATTTACATATATAAAGCAAAAAAGACGTCAAATTACTTAAAAAACTAAAAACAGAAAGCACTAAAATTAAAAATTTTAAAAAACTCATGATTCACTTGTCAATATTTTTGGTTACGTTTGTTATGATACTGAAACCAAAACAAAAAAAAACCATAAATAAACATACTTGAATCACAGGTTATTCGATCGGTAAAACCGGGAGTTGTGACCCGAATTCGGTTGGTTTCAGTTACGTTCAATATTACTATGGCGAAACTAAAACAAAAAAGAATTCATACAACATATGATACAAAAAAAATAACATACTTAAAACGACATTTATTCAGTTGATATAACATGGGCGTTGTGATGGGGAGTCAACGCGAGTTCAGTTGGTTTCGGTTATAATTGTTATTGAAAAAGAACAAACACAAAGTATATCAAAATGGGCAACAAAGTAAAACATAATCAAAATAGTAAGTGATACCGAAACGTGTCTCGGCCACGCCTCAGGAAATTACTTCTCCACCTAATTATCTAAGAAAGATCAAACAAATTGCTTTTTGCTGCAAAAAGATATCACAACGAAGACTCGAACACAGGGTGATTGAATTAAAGGTAATGTTTATCTTCCTAGCAATAACCATCCATACAAGCGATATGTCATTATTTTAGGTCAGGTATTATTGCATTTTAAGTGCATGTAAGATTGCAAAGGTAAATTCCGTGGCACCACCGTTCAATATTTATCTTATATAAGGCGTTGCCCTTTTTAGTTGGCGGGGCTTAAATTTGTTACGATACCGAAACTAAATCTAAAACAAAATTTCCTCAAATTATTATACTTAAAAAAACTTTCAAAAAAGAATATAAATTGAAAGGCAAAAAAAAGTGATGTTATAACCCACCAAAATTAAAACAATTTAAGATAAGAAAAAGAAAAAAATATCCATATGAAGGAACCAAGGTTTGAACCTTTGGCAACTCAACACAAAGAAAGTTAGCAAAAAGACACTTTAGCCAACACATCTTCACTAACAAATTTATTTCATTGATGAAACTAAAATTATAAATACTAAAATAGTAGGTTTCTAAAAAAAGTTATGACACCAAAATTTGATATTTATCTATATAGATAATATGATTGATGCACAACCCTAATCATCATTATTTAATTTATTTATTTTTAGTTGTGTATGCTGGTATATAGATACTAACCATCATTATTTATCTATACTATATATAATGTATGAAAGAAGAGCAAATTAAGACACTTTAGATTTAAGGGATTTATAAATTATTCAAGATATGGTACAACCTTTAATACATCTAGAGCATGGGCAAACTTGTCCACTAAAAAGTTAAATGCGGTTACTTAAGTAATATTTACAACATTAACCCCTTCACTTTACTTAATTTTTGTAAATTTTAAAATTTGTTACAACTATGATCCTTGATCTTTCACTCTTTTGTGACTTTTATTTTCATTTTTAACTCAACTTCCCTCGTGATTTTTAAACATTAATAACTTTTTCATGCGCTAATATTTTTTTAAAGAAATTACACAATAAAAACGAGCATGTTTTTCTCTTTAATTTGACTATCATATTGTTATAGTTTTTTAAATTTAAAAAAAATAACATTTTACGTAGAGGCATTTGCGATCTGGTTTGATTTTGATGGTTTTTAAATTAAACCGTGGGTTAAATCGTTATTAACCGGTTTTTGTCGTCGAAAACTGAAACGAACATTTGAAAAGTGTAAACGACCGGCCAAAAGTAAATGAAAAAAATTAATGGTGAAATCAAACCAATGACCGATTTGAACGTTATTTATTATATTTTTATTCTAGTCCCAGCATATGAATAAAACGTTTAAATTTGAAATGAATGTTATTGAGAACTTGCTCCACGTTCAGTCTAAAGGTTTTTCTGTCCCTCATAAAGAAAAAAACCATGTGTCGTTGAGAACTTGCTCCATGATATGTTCTAATTGAGAACTTTCTCCATGGTGTGTACTAGTTTATAGATAATTATAACTCGTATTAAATCCAGGATCCTTAGTCAATGAGGGAAAATAGAATATATTGGTTGGAGTCAAGTTATATTGGCTAGTGTCAGACTAGGTTGGGCTAAAATTTGCATTAAATGGTATATTTTTTTGCTAAACAAATTATATACTAAGACATACGGACTACATATGGTACTTATAAGTTCAAACTACCCGAATCAAGACCATGATATTAAAAGCGTGAGGCGTTCTGAGGCTTTTAGGTCTCGAAAGTCGGAATACTAGATGCAAGAGAAGAGCTTCACATAACGAGTAAGTTGTTTTATAATAAAACACTACTAATATATTATACATGATAATTTTACATACTTAATACTTAAGCATAAATAATTCACAACTCAAAATATGTATAAAATACACATTAATCATCTCTATATTATATAGTTTTACTTCTACTACCTTTTCAGATATATAAAAATGATATAGAAAATTATAACAAAACTAGCTTTTAGCCCGTGCGTTACACGGGTTGTTTAATTTTTTTTAATGTACATAATAGTGTGGAGTTTAGTGTAGAAATCAATCAATAACATCACAGTATGAATTCAAAATAGTTTATGAAAACCAGAAATCAAAATTACATTTACATTTAGTTCAAGTAAGAAAAGATCTCTTTGAAGACAGCATTTTTTGTGTTGTTAGTTTGTTTTCTATATTTGTCTAGAATAAGTATCTGCAGACCCTTTTTGCTTGTAACTCTTGATAAGGCGACTTATAGTTGTCCATGTGAGAAGACATCGTTCTTTAGGTACAAACCAACCCTATTTAATGACTGTCTGTGGTTTTTGTTTATAGTTATAGCGAAACAAACTAATAAGGGATATTATCGTCTTGTAAATTTGAATGCTATGTTCTTGTCAAAGGTGTTAAAGCGATTCTAGGTATAGATATTTCCTGAAAGAATTTTCACTTGAATTACACGGGTACCTAAAGAAATAACCTGAAGCCTAGTGCCATTGCATAAGCCTTTCTTTTGATCAATATTTTTTAAAAGCATAACCGACACTCTCACTTTTAGTATAAGGCGATGGTTTGGTAGTCCAGCTATTTTTATACCGTTTAATAGCTCAGTAGAGTATAATGTTGGACAGCATTTTCGTTTATATAGTCATACTTCGATACAGAATCTGAATCTGAGCTTAAGTACTCAACCGGTTCACCTTGGAAGCTTTCGATTAGACGGTCGTTTATTTCATGTACGACCTCATTTGTTGGTGTAAGTAATGCCCTCTGTTGAAAGTAATTAGGGCTCCTTGTTTAAAATGTCTGGATACACAAACTTAATTAGCTTTGTGATAGGGGCATTACATTTTTCGATAAGTAAATCAGTTAGTATCTCTATTTTTATAGTACCGTCATTAGGACCACCAACTTTACCTCCTCCGATGTCTAGCACCATTGTGCAAACTTTTTTGTTTCCTTTATATCAGGAGATGGTTGACCAATTGTTAACCTTAAGTTCCTTGTTAATCTAAGGACACAACATTCATTCCAAAAGTATGAAGAACATAGAGATGCCATTACTATTTGTTGTCTGCTTCCTTTTTGAATTACTGGCATAATTTGTCTGAAGTCGCCTCCAAACACAACAAATTTTCCTCCGAACAGTAGTTTAGATCGCAACACATCTTTGCATGTTTACTCTAGAACTTGAAACACATGTTTGTGGGTCATTGGGGCTTCATCCCAAATTATTAATTTTGTTTTTTTGTAATAGCTTCGCCTCATCCGAACCTCGTTCTATTACACAAGAGGAGTCCTCATTCAGGTTAAGTGGAATGTGAAATCTCGAATGTGTTCATTATTCAGGTTAAGTGGAATAATGATGCAATTCCGCTTTAGACAACATTCAAAACAATATCATCTTCTGATCGTATTGTTGAAGTTAATGTCTTTCATAAGTACTTTTTTCCTTTTCCACCAAACCATAAACAAAAAAACGCCACCGTTAGTCTTTAGAAATTTTTGTTGTGTGAAAAATTTCGTTATGTTCTGAGGTGATCGTAGCGAAGAGATTTTGAAATTCTTTTCTTTCAAATTCTTGGTCGTATGACTGTTCGTCAAGGATCAACCTATTATTGATAATAGATCAGGATTCTTCATTGGAAAAATGCATCGTCTCATACCTAGTTAAGCTAGTGTTGTTTTGTTGTAGTATTTTCTGGATTTCAAGTAAGGTAAGGTTCTTTGTTTGTTCTTCAGTCAGTTGCAACCCTGTAGAAGTTTTAAACAAACTAGACTTTTAATTAGTAAGTTTAAAATTTAACATTTAATATTATTTAAGACATAGAATATACCTAGAGATTTTAAAAGTTTGCGTTGCTTATATATTATGTCTTCCGGGATGAGTTTCCATGCACTATTCCATACATGTTCGGGTCTAGAGACTATCAGCAGACAACATTGTAGCAAACAATGTGTAACATCATGAAAACTTCGAACTAAAATTGCCAAGTTGCAAACATAAAGGACTAAAAAGAAAATCTGTCATCTGGGCCGGTCGCGATACGCGACAGCCTTAGGCCCAAAGACATTTATCTTTTTTATATTTCTTTTATATTTATCTTTTTTATATTTTCTTTATATTTGGTAAACTTATTCTAATATAAATTTGATTTCTCCCTTTTTGGCATGTATGTAGTGGACCTTAACTGGAGGGATTGATTGATTATTTTTGGGAAACTTCAAGGGCTGTTTACATGGACTTTTCAACTTCAGCTTGGGTATTTAAAGGTCTTCTCACCTTTTGACACAACACTCCATTTCCAACTACTCTTCTATAAATATATATTAGAAATCAATTTATATTGAAAATGATAATAAGACAAAAGAATATGGAGATGGTAATGGAGAATGGGTTTGGGGAGATTATTAGAAAATGATGTATAAATAAAAGAAATCATGTTTTTTAGTTAAATTTTAAAGATGAAGATAAAGAACCCATTGAGAATGCTCTAATCCGCTAACTCTGATTTATTTACAAATGTGGTACCAATTGTTCGTCGCACGCCCGGGCCTAAGATAGGGGTGCGACACAATGATCGTAGGTAATCATATGAACCTGATAGACTTGCTTCTTCAATTCCCTCAATGTATTATGTGTCATCATCAAGTAATCCAAGGGCATAACATGCATCTATGAAAGTATTGTATGGCTGACCGTTAACAGTATGTATTTCTTCAATACTCCTTGGACCTTTCACTCTGTTTATAAGTACCCTTTAAAATACGCTTCTCCAAGAGCAGGAGATATAGCGTGTACTCTACCAATACAGAATCCCGACTTTCTTCGTTGCCATCCACTTGGACTTAGATGCTAGACATATTTTGTAGGGAATTCTGAGTATGTTAGTTTACGTGCCGCACAGTCATTTTTGTTACATTACATCCATAATTCGAACATTGAAGATGAAACAGTGTCTATTTTTTCCAACACATTTTCAATGTCGTCACCTATACCATAAATGAGTTGTTGCTTACCAGGAAGGTGAAAATGTAGTCTCATAACCGTTGGAACTCTATAATGTATATTGTAAGCAAAAATACGCCACGAAGCCTCACATGATATCGACAGTCATAGAACTCTTTAATTTCATCAATGTTTAGTCTACATTATTTTGACCCTCTCCACCGTTAGCGAAATACATAGTCGCTTGATTGGGCCCTTTGTTTATGTATTTGAAAAGATACTTGATATATGAACCCTTATTACACCATTCAACATTCATGTGAACCTTATATCTTTTTTAAGAGTTTTGTTAGAATATTCAATTTCAATGGTATATATTTATCTTTTTTATATTTCTTTTATATTTGGTAAACTTATTCTAATATAAATTTTATTTCTCCCTTTTTGGCATGTATGTAGTGAGGGATTGATTGATTATTTTTGGGAAACTTCAAGGGCTGTTTACATGGACTTTTCAACTTCAGCTTGGGTATTTAAAGGTCTTCTCACCTTTTGACAAGAGGCACGAACAAAAAAATATTTTGCCTTCTCCCTTGCAACTACATCATAAGCTGTTGTGTTCGTCTCCGCTGCTCTTCGATCATCCGCATCCAGTTGGTTGCAGTCTGAACATCATCACATCATGAAGCTAGAGTAATGTGTGACAACTAGTGTAATACCTTTCATATTTTCACTGTTATGTTCTGATTCTAGTTTGTATTTGTAAGGTGTTTATTCAATAAACGATTTTGTTTTGTCAAAGGAAACCATTTCTTTACATGGTATCAGAGCCTCGTGCTCTTGGTCCTGGCTATCCTTTGACAATCATTATTCGTTTGATATTTACAAGCCCTAATTGTTTTGGAGAAAAGAAACCTAATTGAAACTTTTTTCAGTTTAACCTTATTCTTCTTGTTTGATTCATATTACTTTCATCTGGCTCTCGGTTTGTTTGTCCTTTCAGATTCATGTGGCCTGTAGTATTGGCAAATTGACTTCTGCTCTAAAAAAAGAATTACTTCAAGGAAAAAAGAAAATCTCACCTGGGATTTAATCACCCAAGTCTAAACTCTTGATCCTGTATTCAAAATTTGAGAACACAAGTCTTTTGCCTCATCTTCTTCATGACATCAATCTCTGTGAGATCCTTCTAATTTCCCTTGTTTTATTTTTTTTTATCTGCATTAGGCATTTGTGGCTGGGTTAGAGGGACCAACGTATTGGCTGGAAAAAACAGGGAGAGACATCCCCTGTAATGTGTGCATATAGGCATCCTAGGGTTTCTGTGATATCATAATTATCTGTTTGTGCTCACCTATATTCTGTTGTTATGGACGGGTCTCCAAAGGCTGTTGATAGAATGAGCAACCTTGATTTTGCTGATCCTTCGTATCTTCACTCTTCCGACACCAATAACTTATCTATAATAAATCTTAAACTTATTGGGACTGAAAATTACTCCATATGGGCGAGTTCAATGGAATTAGCTCTTCTTGTCAAAAATAAAACAGGATTCATTGATGGAACTTGTGTCAAATCTACTGACAATCCTACCCTTGCTATGCAATGGGAACGAGGCAACTCTGTTGTTTTGTCATGGATTCTTAATTCTATAAGTGAAGAACTATATGTTGGGCAAATATTTTCAAAAGTTGCTTCTGAAGTTTGGGCTGAGTTAAAAGAAACATACAATAAGATAAATGGGTCTATAATTTATAACTTACACAGACAAATTAACTCCACATGTCAAAATGGTTCATCCATCTCTGACTATTATCACAAATTAAACTTATGTGGAGGCAATATGATAAGTTAATTGATCTTCCTAAGTGCACATGTGATGATGCTACTAATTTATCAAACTTTAATCAAAGAATCAAACTTATGAAATTTTTAATGGGGCTTGATGATGTTTACCAACCTTTAAGAACTCAAATTCTTACAAAGAACCCCTTCCTACTGTCAAAAATTCATTTGCCTTGATATCCAGTGAAGAATCCCATAGATCTCTCAACCATTCTGAAAAAACTCATGCCACTGCCTTTGCTTCTAGAGGCCCTGATCCTAAAAAAAAGGTTTAACAAAAGGGAACCTCTAAAATGCTCACACTGCAATCTTACTGGTCACACCATTGATAAATGCTTTGAAATTGTTGGGTACCCTCCCAATTATAAAAAGAAGACCAATATTCAAAGAGCCCAACAATCTAATGATCAAGATAAACCTAAGATGGCTAATGTTTCCCAAACAAACCATTTTCCGTTTACACATGAGCAGGTTAACAAGATCATGTCCTTGATATGTGAAAAGTCTGGAAGTGAGGGTCTAACCTCTAATATGTCAGGCAAGCTATTTTTCTCTATTGGTTGGAACACTTTTTTATGTCTAAATAGCTTTAAAAACATGGACTTCTCTAAACACTGGGTCATTGATTCCGGGGCTAACCAACACATGGTTACGTATGAAAAGGACCTTGTTAATTGTACCGATGTTTCTGACCTTAATCTCACTGTTTCTCATCCGAATGGAACTAAGGCTCTCATAACTAAAATTGGCAACCTAAAAATATCTGATCATGTTACTCTTAAAGATGTGTTGTTTATCCCTGAATATACCGCTAATCTCCTTTCTGTTAATAAAATGGCTAAAGACAATAAAGTTTATAGCCTGTTTACTGAAGATAACTGTTATATTCAGGACTCTATGCGCCAGAAGTCGAGGGTTTGTACTTGTCAACACTTTTAACAAGGGTGAGTCCTTAGATGGTTCTGTTTTTGCAAACTCTGCTGCTCTATCTACAAAATTGTGGCATAACAGGTTGGGTCACCCCGCTGAAAATGTTCTACATGTCCTAAAAGATGTTCTTCCTCTAAATACCATTAAATCTACATACCCATGTGATGTGTGTCATCAAGCTAAGCAAACCAGAAATGTATTCACTTTAAGTGACCACAAATCAAATGATCTAGGTGAACTTGTTCACATGGATCTATGGGGACCATTTAGGGTGACAAGCAGAGAAGGTTACAAATACTTTTAAACATTGTTGATGACCATTCTCGGGCTGTATGGGTTTACCTTCTAAAATCTAAGGATGAAGTCTTTCAAAAAATCATAATTTTCTTCAAACTAATTGAAACTCATTTTGACAAAAAAATAAAAATTTGTCGGTCTGATAATGGGACTGAGTTTGTCAACAAACAAGTGGAACATTTTTTTGAACAAAATGAGGTGATACATCAAACCTCGTGTGCTTACACACCTCAACAAAACGACATTGTTGAGCGAAAACGTAGGCATTTACTTAATGCTGCTAGATCTCTCATGTTCAGGGCAACCTTCCCCTCAATATGTGGAATGAATGTGTGTTACTGCTACTTACCTCATCAATAGGATTCCTTCTTCTGTCCTTGCTGGTAAATCTCCTTATGAGTTGTTATTTAAAAGAAAACCTTCTTTATTACATCTTAGAAGCTTCGGGTGTCTTGCTTTTTGCGCTAATTTAAATGCTTTAAATAAATTTGATTATAGATCTATCAAATGTGTTTTTATTGGTTATTCTGTTGAAAAGAAGGGATATAAAATGTGGGATCTAGAAAAAAGAACTTCGTTTTTTTCTAGAGATGTAAAATTTTACGAAGATATTTTCCCTTTCAAACAAAAACCATCCTCTGACTTTATTGAAGGACTAAAACTTTTTGATGAATTACTTGTAAAAAATATGCAAAGCAAGACACCCACACCCGATGATGTGCTAAATGTGTCAAATACTCATGAGGGGCATAACAGTGAAGTTCAGCAACCAGATACTCAATCTGAGATAGATGGATCTGAGCGGCATGACGGTGAACCTGCAGCCGACATAAGTCAAGCATTTGACAGTGTCAACAACTCGGAATCGCAAACTGAGACAGGTGGATCCGAGAGGCATGGCGGTAAACCCGCAACCGACAAAAGTCAAACATTTGACACTGTCAATGACTCGGAACCTCTAACTCAGAATAGAGATACCTGGATGGCAGAAACTACTGAAACTCCTAGGAATGAATTAACTGACTCTGAGGGTGTGCTAGGACCAAATCAACAAAACACAACAGCCCCAAGGAGATGTACTAGAAAAACAATTGTGCTTCAAAAACTTGATAATTTTGTTTCGTTTCAAGTCTTAACGAAAGTATTGAACCGAAAACTTATAAAACGGCTTCACAAGACTCAAATTGGGTCACTACCATGAATATGGAAATGGAGGCCCTTCTAAAAAACGACACATGGGTTCTCACTGAACTGCCAAAAAACAGAAAACCCATTGGTTGCAAATGGATATACAAAATAAATACAAATCCAACGGGGAAATAGAACGTTATAAGGCCAGGCTTGTTGCCAAAGGTTACAGTCAAAGAGAAGGCCTGGACTTTGATGAGACGTTCTCCCCTGTTGTGAAAATGGCTACAATAAGATGTGTAATCAGTATTGCTGTCCAAAATAATTGGTCCCTATATCAGCTAGATGTCAACAATGCATTCCTGTATGGGTCCGTCAATGAGGATGTATATATGACACTGCCTGAAGGGTATTTTAATAAAAATGAAACCAAAGTGTGTAAGCTAAAAAATCATTTTATGGGCTAAAACAAGCACCCAGACAATGGAATGAGAAATTTACCACAACTCTTACTGAAATCGGTTTCGAACAAAGTAAAACCGACTACTCCTTATTTGTTAAAACTGACAAAGACGCAATATGTGCTTTACTTGTCTATGTTGATGACATAATACTAACTGGAAACAATGATTCCATGCTTGAAAATGTTAAGTCTTGCCTAATGTCAAAATTCATGATAAAAGATTTAGGTGAACTTAAGTACTTCTTGGGTATTGAAGTTTTAAAAACAGATAAAGGGTTGGTTTTATCTCAAAGAAAATATTGTCTAGATCTTTTAAGTGAATTTGGAAAGCTGGCATAAAAATCTGTTGGTAACCCAATCGAGCAAAAGTTAATAGTAACAAACAAACAAAATTCCTACAAAGAGGATTTTGAATTGTCTAATATTACTAGCTACCAAAAGCTGATTGGAAAATTAATTTACCTCACTCTAACTAGACCCGACATTTCATATACTATTGGTTGTCTAAGTCAATTAATGCATAAACCATTGGACTCTCATCTTGAAATTGCCATGAGGTTACTAAAATATCTAAAAGGGTCACCAGGGAAAGGATGCTTATTTAGTAAAAGCAACAATTTCAATTTGTCAGCCTATTCTGACTCTGACTGGGGCAAATGCTTGGCAACCCGAAGGTGTATCTCTGGGTATTGTGTGTACCTCGGGAATTCCCTCGTTTCATGGAGGAGCAAGAAACAACCTACTGTGTCTCGCTCATCAGCTGAAGCTGAATATAGAGCCATGGGAGTAGCAGGATGTGAGGTAACATGGCTGATCAAACTCTTGGCTGATCTAAAAATTAAATGTCAATTACCCATGCCCCTGTTTTGTGATAATAAAGTTGTTGTTCTCATATCTGCTAATCCGGTGTTTCATGACCAGAAGAAACACTTTGAGATTGATCTGAATTTCATAAGAGAAAAGGTTGTGGCTGGAGTATTTAAAGTGGAAAAAATACATACATTAGATCAACCTGCTGATCTGTTTACAAAGGGTCTTAGTATTTGACAACACAACCTACTTTGTGAAAAAATGCAGCTTGTTGATCCTTGATGTGCTAAAAACAGTCAATTAAATATTAACTAAATTAAACAAGTAATAAAAACTAGACCTGAGACTCAACTAAACAAAACACCTAAATTCTTCATACGCAGATGCGTCTAGTTCCTGAAGATGTTCACGAGGGAACACTTTCGGGAGAACATGCTCTCGTATGGGTATTAGCAAGAAGAACGGTAAGGGAAACAATATACCACCTATCGGTATCCATGTGATTCCATAGCAAAGCAAGAAAAATAGAATCTGGAATAGTGTAAACGTCATTATGTATTTGAACGGTACCGATTCCACATACGAAGCATGAGGCCCTTCTAAGAGCCTGTCCCATATTTACCACAGAAAAGTTAAATCTGAATGAATAATGAAGTCAAATTATTTTTGAGGATTTATGTTGTTTGACTTACTTGAAACGCCTGCCCGAAGGGATAAAAAGGAGCAAGAATCTTTCCCAAAATTGATTACCGGGAAGGCTATCTATCGACATGTAAGCGAAATATCCCCATAGAACAGATGTAGGTATATTTCTAATAACAGGCAGAGCAAAGACTGCAGAGCCCACTAATATGGACTGCAGTAGATTTGTTACTCTTTGCTCATTGACCCGAACCGGTATATGATCCTCAATATGTACATCCGGGTCAAACTTGACCCTGGTTTCTCCGTCTTCATTATCCAAAACAACTTCCTTCAAGTCTTCTAACTCCTTGTCTACAGGACTCTAAAAATAAAATGACATCGTTTATGCAATATGTAAGTTTATTAATTAAACAAAATATGCGAATGATGATTCATACTGTTTTATGAGGATCCATATCAACAAAAGCAGCATGCATCTTTCCATAGATTTCGGATTTGCTTGCTTCCATCTTAATGCCTTCCTTTGCACACTTTGCCATCTTCTTCCGCATTATCTGAAAACACGAGTCATGACATTTGTTGAATGAAAAAAATATATACTTTTTTTCGAGAGTGTTATTTCAAGGTGCATATCAAACCTGTCTCTCAAGAATTGCGAGACTCCTGGTATGCATGGGTGATTGTGGTAGGACGCCATTTGATGGAGGGACTCCAACCAGACCGCAAATCAAAGTCTAAGAAACATCCGATCACAAGATCAATGAAAACCGTTGAAATGTAAACGACGATATACAAGACACAACTTAATAGTTACCATGAATCCAAGCAAGAGTAAATCATAATGATAAGCAGATGGATTTTTTAAATTAAATTCTTTCGGTTGTGCCATTTGTGCAGCTACACTATGGTCGAAAAAGTACAAGGCGGCTATCATCAGAGCCGGTATTAATGCAGTGAAAATATGAACCATTGGAACCTTCCCCATTACCTGCAATAACATTAATCTAATTCAGAAAACTACTTCATTAATTCAAACTAATAATAATATCTTTATAACGCTTATACTTTGATAACTGTCCAATGAGATAAAGGCCCGGCGTCCCAAGGAAGGGGACAGAATAGCCGTCTAGGAACATCACGAGGAACTTCTCGATGCTTTGCGTAAGATATTGCAGTCCACACCAAGACCATAAGTGGAACCCCGTATTCTGCTATTAGACCGCGCATCCACCCTGTTCTTGTCAACATGGTAGAAAAGAAAAATATATCAAATATCAAATATAATCGCTTCAATTCAAACACTACGTGCATGCCTTGGTATATATTACCTACACCGTAAGACCAAGATCTGGCATCTCTACTCTTCATGGAAGTCATGAGGGTACCAAAGGCCAAAATAATTGCAAGTAAGCCATTTGTATATAACCAATGAAATTGGTACTCTTCTTTTGTATCATCTTCTCCTTTTGGTACATGAAACTCACTTAGTACTCCCTAAAATATATATATAAACATAGTTAAACATATATTCCTAAAGTAAAGACAAAATATATAGTAACAAGTGATTTGCATACCTTAACAGCTTCTTGCATAAAGAAATCAACATGCCAAATAATTCTCCAGCAATCCTTGTGAATCTTGTGATGAGCGCGCAAGCATTGAGTATTGCAAGAACACATAACATCACAGAGGTCCAAACACAGACCCTAATTACAACAACAATATGTATTATCGTATAAATGAAAGGTAATATATAGATAACTAATTAACTAATCAAACTTTATACATTAAAAACAAGGCTGAAAAAGAGCATACCATCCAGCCCAAGCTAGAAACAGATCTTTCCCCAACTCGGGTCGTTCTTTGGCAAAACTATACAAGTAACTGTACATTATTACAGTAGGTTCCGCAACACCTAATATCAAAAGCGGCTGTCCACCGAAAACTGAATGAATAATTCCACATATCGCAGTAGAAGTGAGAGTTTCTACTGCACTCAAGATATCATCTGTCCTCAGAAACAAAAACAAAAAAAAAATCTTTTGAGACAAAGAAGCATAATGTTGTATTAATAACATATTACACAAATATATCTTATATGCAGTACCCGTTTCCTTATTTAGCTGCTCACCGAATGCAATTACCGGAAGGGCAGATGCAAAGAAGATGTATGCTGTTGGAGCTAATATCCTAGAAAAGATTATTATTAACTTGTTAATCTGCATGATATCCAAATACTAATCTGCATGAAAACGAGATACCTGGCGCCTGAACCGAGTGCCCCAACCCAATCTTGCTTGTAACACTGCAATCTTCCTTGAACATCTTTCTTAATCCCACTAAAAGGGATTTTAGGGGTATCCATTGGACATATATATATATGATCAAGGAAGCAACTCTACCACTATAATATGAGAAGAGCAGATTAAACATTAGACCTTAGTTATTAATTATAACACTAACACTGCTAATTAATTGCTAAATTAGTTATATATAACAAGAATGAGAAGCATTTTAAAACTATAAAGTTATACAACATAAATTTTTATTGATAGAAACTCTGCTATAATGTACGTCCATTTGACCATCTTATTCCCAAAATGTTTTCGATGGCTAAATTGCCCTAGCTGCTAACATTAGAACCCTAGCAAGCTAATTAATTAATTAATGTTTGTTATATATGCATCTGCATGGACATGCATATACGTACAAACAAAACATGCAAGTTTAGAACAAAACATCCATCTGAATATAGATATAGATACATGCATGAGGCATTCATGTGCGTATGAATGAATTAATAACAACAAGTTAACAGGCCGGATGTTTACCGGAGATATTTACGTCGACAAAATTAATACGCTATGATATGATACGATATGATCACGCATGCATTTGCCTGCCGGAGGACGATGGTTGTGCGTGATGCCGTTCGACGGTGCAGACCCGATGGATGAATGCCGTAATGGTTTTGTTTAAATATTATGAAAGTAACTTAATAATAATTAAACTACACGTATAAAGGCTAAAAGCAAAGTATGAGAAACAACTAGTTTATTTTATTATTATATTTTTATTCTCTTTAATTTATAAACTAAATTGAGTCGTATTTGAATATTTACCAAAGACAAACGATAAAATACGACAGGTAACCAGAAAACAAGTTGTATTATAACTCATTTTAATAGCAAAAGCAATTATAGGTATTAAAAACAAAGCTTTCGATCTTAGAGGCTAAAAATTACTATGAGCACCTGTGGAACCTTGCTAAAAGATTTCAACAACAAGAAACCAAGTGTATTAAAAAGAAAAAAGATAATAGCGTGTTAATATTATAAACAAGATTTCTCGTATTTAGTCATTTTTAAATCATAAGTGTAAAATTAAAAGATTTGACAATCCATAGTGACACTCGAACTTTTAACCTAGAAGGGACGACATTTAATACCCCAAGATTATATTATTATTTGATACCTTATTACAACGGTTCATACTCAAATGCCTTCAAATACACTCGAGTTTATCATTTACGTAGTTGAGTCATATAACTGACTTTTAAACGTATTCCATCAAAATCCATCTCCAAGTTGTAATTCATTACGTTTGGTTACATTTTACTCATTAAATATTTACAAACCTTTTTCTCATTAACATATTTATGTGTTTGTTTGATTACAAAAAATAAATAAATAATAATAATAATAATAAAAATAAGAAAGAGAAGAAGAAGAATTATCACAAGACACTTTCAATAAAATTAAATAATTTAATATGAAGTCATTCAAAATTCATATAGTTCTTAGTTAGAGTAATTTAATCAAAACACCTAATTATGTTCATGTAATAGTTGGATTGCCTACAAAAGAAGTTCCCTAATGTTTAAACATCATTATGTTCACATTCCATTGCATTTTCACCCATTTGTGTTAATGTGTTCCATCAAAAAAACTTCAACCTATATCCGTCATACCCCAATCAATTTTGATTCAAATAGTTGCATATATATATATATATATATATATATTTGTGCAATTTAGAAGTGTTCTAAGTTGGTTTTAACCACAAGAACACACAGAGTGGGAGCCGTAGGGAGGTGGTGGGAAAAACAGGATCGGGTGGAAACACCGTCCTCCGCTTTCTCCTGAATGATGTTTCATCGAAATCAATGAAGTACTCATCGGTTTATGTGAAAAAATTTGGTGGTGGGGGGGGGGCAAGGTAGAAAGTTGTAGAAGTTGGGAGAAAGTGGGAGAAAATGGATCCGAGAAACCCACAACCCCCCCGGTCCTCTCCGTTTTTAGAAAAAAAATTGAGGGAAATGGAATCCGGGACCACTTCGTATAGCCTAAAAGCATGAAAACACGCAATGGGTCGATAGCGTACTTCCAATTTAATCAAGAACCTTATAGTTTATGATTTACTCAAAAATCAAGTTAATCAATCAATTTGATTGCCCTCACACTTAAAAGTAATAAAAAATTGCTTCACGTTGTATACGAAATTATCACCAATTTGTTTCAAAAGTTTAAAGGATTTTTTTTCTTATTTAAATATTAACAGAATTGTCATAAGTTTAGAACATTCACAACAAGCATCATATTCCAAAGTTTGGATTTATGTGACATCACAATATCATATAGACAAAGGTTTGACAAACTTCGTTGTTGTGGCTGTGAAGTGAAGTCCTTGTCTACAAACTTGAGGAGCAACATTGTGGTCTCACTTTCTCTCTTCTTCTCTCACATCTTAAATATATATAAACGAAACACCATTACATTCTCTTAAACTATCAGACTGTTTTATTTTTAATTGAGGTTTCTTATGTGTAACCGGAAACTTTCTAGGCGATTGAAGCGGATGTTAAAGCCGGTTTGATCCCACTATACGTGTGTCTCACATTAGGGACAACACCAACGACGGCAGTGGATCCGTTGTATAGCTTGAGTGAGATTGCGAAACGATTCCATATGTGGGTTCATGTGGATGCTGCTTACGCGGGAAGCGCATGCATATGCCCAGAGTTTCGTCACTTTCTTGATGGGGTAGAAGGCGCAAGCTCCTTCAGTTTTAACCCGCACAAATGGTTCTTGACCACTTTAGATTGTTGTTGTCTTTGGGTTAAAGATCGAACCGATCTTACAAAGGCTCTTTCTAGTGATCCTGAACTGTTGAAGAATAATGCAAGTGATACTAAGGAAGTGGTGGACTACAAAGACTGGCAGATTGCGCTTAGTCGTCGGTTTAGAGCCATGAAGTTATGGATGGTGATAAGAAGCTATGGAGTGACCGGCCTACGAGAAATTATAAGGAAACATGTGAAATTGGCTGAGCATTTTGAAGCACTTTTGTTAACTGACAAGAGATTTGAAGTTGTGGTTCCTAGAAACTTTGCGACCGTGTGTTTTAGGGTGTCGCCTTTGGCTAACGATAGTAGCGATGAAGATTCTAATCGTTTGACGCAGTCTCTCTTGGAATCGTTAAATGGGTCGGGTTTAGTTTACATGACGCATGCGGTGATAGGAGTCTACGTGATTCGGGTTGCAATTGGTGCAACCCTTGTTGAGGAGAAGCATGTTAATATGCTATGGGACATGGTGCAAGAGCATGCAAGTCGTTTGCTAGCTATTACCTAATATATGCCAATATTAAATAAGTTGCACCACTACAGTAATTTGTACTCAAATTCTCTTGCTTTTCGTGTAGTGTTTTTCAAATGGATCTAGTATTGAATATATATAAAATAATGTGATTTTGTCGTTCAAATAATCATGTGTCGAATTATCACGTAATGATCCAAAAGTTGTGAACAACATATAAGAATCCAAAAATGTAGGTTTCTGATTAAACAAACCATAAATGAACCGAACACATGAGTTTAACCAAAATTAAATGCTTTTCATTTACACATAACAGATTAATATAGTAAACTAGGAATTTACCCAGCGTGTTGCGTCGGGCAAATCGGTAAAATCTGGTGGTGGTAAAACTCAAGCGTTGTCAGTCTCGAGCGTTGAGATGGTTAGTCGACATGAATCCAGTTGGTTTCTTACGATACCAGAACTAAAACAAAAATGACAGTTGGTCGGTTTTCGTTACGGTGGTACTGGAACTAAAACAAAAGGCAGTGACATTATGCGAATTTGGTCGGTTTCTTCTCGTTTGTTATGGTTCAGGCACTAAAACAAAAAATAAAAAAGAAAACTGGCATCCGGTCGGTTTTCGTTACTTTTATTATGGTACCGGAAATAAAACAAAAAAACCAAATGGCATAAAAAACCTAGCATTTCCAGTCCCGGATGTTGATGCAGTGAGTTTACACGAATTCAGTCCGTTTTCGTTACATGAACAAAAATTGACGTTATGTCGGTTTTCATTATGTTCGCAATACTACCAATACAAAAAAAAATCAAAGTGGTATGTAGAAGTTTGGTGTCGCCACTTAGTTAGCGGTGCCAAACTTCTCCTTTATATATCTACCAGGGTTTAACCCGGCACGTTGCGCCGGAGCAGGTTGGTAAAATTCGGGCGGTGGTAAAACCTAAGCGTTGAGGCGGTAAGTCAAAGTGAATTAGGTCGTATCGGTTACATGCGATATTGTACCGGAACTAAATCCATAAATAAAAAAAAAATAAAAAAATGAGGTGGCCCGATGGGGTGGCGTTGGTTGACAAAACTCGAGTGTTGGTAAAACAAGACCGTTATCGATCCCCGACGATGTGGCGTCTACCCAAATTTGGTCGGTTTTTCGTCAAGTTTATTTTGGTTTCTGAACTAAAACAAAAGGCGTGAGTCTATGTGAATCCGGCCGGTTTCCGTCACATTTGTTACAAAATTGGCATTCAATCAGTTTTCGTTACGTTTGAACTAAAACAAATTTAAAAATTGTTCTCACCAATAAGATGCCGCCAGACTGTTATTTATATAAACACGCAACACAAGTAGCCAAATGAAGTACTTGCGTAACCAAAACTCTTATTCATGTTAGCATATTAAAAAGAACACATAAAATAACTAAAAAAACAACATAAAACAAAAAAACCATGTTTAAAGAAAAGATTGTTGTTTTAGTGTGCTTCAAGCATGCCTCGAACCTAGATGCCAATGACTTCCCTCATTTTCCTAAGAATTAACAATCCTAGCAACAACCAACGCACAAAGATATCTCAATTTGTTAAACATCAAAATGGTTTATAAAAAGCAAAACAAAAAAATATAATATTCAAAAAAAAATTGTGACACCAAACTTCTTAATTATACTATACTAGATTTTCACTCGGCGTGTTGCGCCGGGGCGATTAGAAAAAACCTCAACGTTGAAACCTGGGTTTTGGTAAAACCCTAGCGTTACGTCGGTAAGTTGATGTGAATTCAATTAATTTCGTTTACGTTCTTTACGATATAGACACCATTGGTAAAACCTTAGCGTCCAAAAAATATATTTTTGTCAAATTAACATATAAAAAGAATAAGTTATTTAAAACGAAGTTTGTTTGGTCAGTTTACCCGAACGGTGGTAAAACTCAAGCGTTGTCAGTCCGGGCATTGAGGCGGTAACCGGACACGAATTCGGTCGGTTTCGGCTATGTACGTTACTGTATCAGGGCTAAAAAAGGAAAAAAAATATATATAAAATTGAGTGGACCAGTCGGGTGGTTTCGGTCGGTAAACTCGGGTGTTGGTAAAACTAAGCGTTGCCGGTCTCGGACGTTGAGTCTATGCAAATTGGGTCAGTTTTCGTCACACTAACAAAACGAAAAACAAAAGCAAAAACAAAAAACAAAATGGTGTGGACAAGTAAGGTGCCGCCAAGTGGCCCAATGGCGACTTAGCGGCACCAAACTTGTAAATTATGTTAGATAATAATTGATAACTAGTTGAGTACCGCCGCGTTGCGACGACAGAGCAATTTCACAAGTTCGGTTGGTATCATTTAAGTTCGTAAAGGCAACAACAATAAATCCAAAAATACATCTGTGTGCAACTAAAACAGTATCGCCACACGTACAATTATGATCAAAACGACAAAATACAGTTGGTATCGGTTTGTTTCGTTACAGTACTGGCACTAAACCTGAAAATTAACACCCATGATACTCGTATAACTTATGATACAAAACAATAACATATTTAAAAGGATATTTATTCGAGCAATAAACCGTGTTTGATGACAGCGAGTCAATACGAATTAGGTCGGTTTCAATTTTTTTTGTTACGGCGCCGGAACTAAAAAGAAAAGAAAGACAAAATATTTACATATATAAAGCAAAAAAGACGTCAAATTACTTAAAAAACTAAAAACAGAAAGCACTAAAATTAAAAATTTTAAAAAACTCATGATTCACTTGTCAATATTTTTGGTTACGTTTGTTATGATACTGAAACCAAAACAAAAAAAAACCATAAATAAACATACTTGAATCACAGGTTATTCGATCGGTAAAACCGGGAGTTGTGACCCGAATTCGGTTGGTTTCAGTTACGTTCAATATTACTATGGCGAAACTAAAACAAAAAAGAATTCATACAACATATGATACAAAAAAAATAACATACTTAAAACGACATTTATTCAGTTGATATAACATGGGCGTTGTGATGGGGAGTCAACGCGAGTTCAGTTGGTTTCGGTTATAATTGTTATTGAAAAAGAACAAACACAAAGTATATCAAAATGGGCAACAAAGTAAAACATAATCAAAATAGTAAGTGATACCGAAACGTGTCTCGGCCACGCCTCAGGAAATTACTTCTCCACCTAATTATCTAAGAAAGATCAAACAAATTGCTTTTTGCTGCAAAAAGATATCACAACGAAGACTCGAACACAGGGTGATTGAATTAAAGGTAATGTTTATCTTCCTAGCAATAACCATCCATACAAGCGATATGTCATTATTTTAGGTCAGGTATTATTGCATTTTAAGTGCATGTAAGATTGCAAAGGTAAATTCCGTGGCACCACCGTTCAATATTTATCTTATATAAGGCGTTGCCCTTTTTAGTTGGCGGGGCTTAAATTTGTTACGATACCGAAACTAAATCTAAAACAAAATTTCCTCAAATTATTATACTTAAAAAAACTTTCAAAAAAGAATATAAATTGAAAGGCAAAAAAAAGTGATGTTATAACCCACCAAAATTAAAACAATTTAAGATAAGAAAAAGAAAAAAATATCCATATGAAGGAACCAAGGTTTGAACCTTTGGCAACTCAACACAAAGAAAGTTAGCAAAAAGACACTTTAGCCAACACATCTTCACTAACAAATTTATTTCATTGATGAAACTAAAATTATAAATACTAAAATAGTAGGTTTCTAAAAAAAGTTATGACACCAAAATTTGATATTTATCTATATAGATAATATGATTGATGCACAACCCTAATCATCATTATTTAATTTATTTTTTTTTAGTTGTGTATGCTGGTATATAGATACTAACCATCATTATTTATCTATACTATATATAATGTATGAAAGAAGAGCAAATTAAGACACTTTAGATTTAAGGGATTTATAAATTATTCAAGATATGGTACAACCTTTAATACATCTAGAGCATGGGCAAACTTGTCCACTAAAAAGTTAAATGCGGTTACTTAAGTAATATTTACAACATTAACCCCTTCACTTTACTTAATTTTTGTAAATTTTAAAATTTGTTACAACTATGATCCTTGATCTTTCACTCTTTTGTGACTTTTATTTTCATTTTTAACTCAACTTCCCTCGTGATTTTTAAACATTAATAACTTTTTCATGCGCTAATATTTTTTTAAAGAAATTACACAATAAAAACGAGCATGTTTTTCTCTTTAATTTGACTATCATATTGTTATAGTTTTTTAAATTTAAAAAAAATAACATTTTACGTAGAGGCATTTGCGATCTGGTTTGATTTTGATGGTTTTTAAATTAAACCGTGGGTTAAATCGTTATTAACCGGTTTTTGTCGTCGAAAACTGAAACGAACATTTGAAAAGTGTAAACGACCGGCCAAAAGTAAATGAAAAAAATTAATGGTGAAATCAAACCAATGACCGATTTGAACGTTATTTATTATATTTTTATTCTAGTCCCAGCATATGAATAAAACGTTTAAATTTGAAATGAATGTTATTGAGAACTTGCTCCACGTTCAGTCTAAAGGTTTTTCTGTCCCTCATAAAGAAAAAAACCATGTGTCGTTGAGAACTTGCTCCATGATATGTTCTAATTGAGAACTTTCTCCATGGTGTGTACTAGTTTATAGATAATTATAACTCGTATTAAATCCAGGATCCTTAGTCAATGAGGGAAAATAGAATATATTGGTTGGAGTCAAGTTATATTGGCTAGTGTCAGACTAGGTTGGGCTAAAATTTGCATTAAATGGTATATTTTTTTGCTAAACAAATTATATACTAAGACATACGGACTACATATGGTACTTATAAGTTCAAACTACCCGAATCAAGACCATGATATTAAAAGCGTGAGGCGTTCTGAGGCTTTTAGGTCTCGAAAGTCGGAATACTAGATGCAAGAGAAGAGCTTCACATAACGAGTAAGTTGTTTTATAATAAAACACTACTAATATATTATACATGATAATTTTACATACTTAATACTTAAGCATAAATAATTCACAACTCAAAATATGTATAAAATACACATTAATCATCTCTATATTATATAGTTTTACTTCTACTACCTTTTCAGATATATAAAAATGATATAGAAAATTATAACAAAACTAGCTTTTAGCCCGTGCGTTACACGGGTTGTTTAATTTTTTTTAATGTACATAATAGTGTGGAGTTTAGTGTAGAAATCAATCAATAACATCACAGTATGAATTCAAAATAGTTTATGAAAACCAGAAATCAAAATTACATTTACATTTAGTTCAAGTAAGAAAAGATCTCTTTGAAGACAGCATTTTTTGTGTTGTTAGTTTGTTTTCTATATTTGTCTAGAATAAGTATCTGCAGACCCTTTTTGCTTGTAACTCTTGATAAGGCGACTTATAGTTGTCCATGTGAGAAGACATCGTTCTTTAGGTACAAACCAACCCTATTTAATGACTGTCTGTGGTTTTTGTTTATAGTTATAGCGAAACAAACTAATAAGGGATATTATCGTCTTGTAAATTTGAATGCTATGTTCTTGTCAAAGGTGTTAAAGCGATTCTAGGTATAGATATTTCCTGAAAGAATTTTCACTTGAATTACACGGGTACCTAAAGAAATAACCTGAAGCCTAGTGCCATTGCATAAGCCTTTCTTTTGATCAATATTTTTTAAAAGCATAACCGACACTCTCACTTTTAGTATAAGGCGATGGTTTGGTAGTCCAGCTATTTTTATACCGTTTAATAGCTCAGTAGAGTATAATGTTGGACAGCATTTTCGTTTATATAGTCATACTTCGATACAGAATCTGAATCTGAGCTTAAGTACTCAACCGGTTCACCTTGGAAGCTTTCGATTAGACGGTCGTTTATTTCATGTACGACCTCATTTGTTGGTGTAAGTAATGCCCTCTGTTGAAAGTAATTAGGGCTCCTTGTTTAAAATGTCTGGATACACAAACTTAATTAGCTTTGTGATAGGGGCATTACATTTTTCGATAAGTAAATCAGTTAGTATCTCTATTTTTATAGTACCGTCATTAGGACCACCAACTTTACCTCCTCCGATGTCTAGCACCATTGTGCAAACTTTTTTGTTTCCTTTATATCAGGAGATGGTTGACCAATTGTTAACCTTAAGTTCCTTGTTAATCTAAGGACACAACATTCATTCCAAAAGTATGAAGAACATAGAGATGCCATTACTATTTGTTGTCTGCTTCCTTTTTGAATTACTGGCATAATTTGTCTGAAGTCGCCTCCAAACACAACAAATTTTCCTCCGAACAGTAGTTTAGATCGCAACACATCTTTGCATGTTTACTCTAGAACTTGAAACACATGTTTGTGGGTCATTGGGGCTTCATCCCAAATTATTAATTTTGTTTTTTTGTAATAGCTTCGCCTCATCCGAACCTCGTTCTATTACACAAGAGGAGTCCTCATTCAGGTTAAGTGGAATGTGAAATCTCGAATGTGTTCATTATTCAGGTTAAGTGGAATAATGATGCAATTCCGCTTTAGACAACATTCAAAACAATATCATCTTCTGATCGTATTGTTGAAGTTAATGTCTTTCATAAGTACTTTTTTCCTTTTCCACCAAACCATAAACAAAAAAACGCCACCGTTAGTCTTTAGAAATTTTTGTTGTGTGAAAAATTTCGTTATGTTCTGAGGTGATCGTAGCGAAGAGATTTTGAAATTCTTTTCTTTCAAATTCTTGGTCGTATGACTGTTCGTCAAGGATCAACCTATTATTGATAATAGATCAGGATTCTTCATTGGAAAAATGCATCGTCTCATACCTAGTTAAGCTAGTGTTGTTTTGTTGTAGTATTTTCTGGATTTCAAGTAAGGTAAGGTTCTTTGTTTGTTCTTCAGTCAGTTGCAACCCTGTAGAAGTTTTAAACAAACTAGACTTTTAATTAGTAAGTTTAAAATTTAACATTTAATATTATTTAAGACATAGAATATACCTAGAGATTTTAAAAGTTTGCGTTGCTTATATATTATGTCTTCCGGGATGAGTTTCCATGCACTATTCCATACATGTTCGGGTCTAGAGACTATCAGCAGACAACATTGTAGCAAACAATGTGTAACATCATGAAAACTTCGAACTAAAATTGCCAAGTTGCAAACATAAAGGACTAAAAAGAAAATCTGTCATCTGGGCCGGTCGCGATACGCGACAGCCTTAGGCCCAAAGACATTTATCTTTTTTATATTTCTTTTATATTTATCTTTTTTATATTTTCTTTATATTTGGTAAACTTATTCTAATATAAATTTGATTTCTCCCTTTTTGGCATGTATGTAGTGGACCTTAACTGGAGGGATTGATTGATTATTTTTGGGAAACTTCAAGGGCTGTTTACATGGACTTTTCAACTTCAGCTTGGGTATTTAAAGGTCTTCTCACCTTTTGACACAACACTCCATTTCCAACTACTCTTCTATAAATATATATTAGAAATCAATTTATATTGAAAATGATAATAAGACAAAAGAATATGGAGATGGTAATGGAGAATGGGTTTGGGGAGATTATTAGAAAATGATGTATAAATAAAAGAAATCATGTTTTTTAGTTAAATTTTAAAGATGAAGATAAAGAACCCATTGAGAATGCTCTAATCCGCTAACTCTGATTTATTTACAAATGTGGTACCAATTGTTCGTCGCACGCCCGGGCCTAAGATAGGGGTGCGACACAATGATCGTAGGTAATCATATGAACCTGATAGACTTGCTTCTTCAATTCCCTCAATGTATTATGTGTCATCATCAAGTAATCCAAGGGCATAACATGCATCTATGAAAGTATTGTATGGCTGACCGTTAACAGTATGTATTTCTTCAATACTCCTTGGACCTTTCACTCTGTTTATAAGTACCCTTTAAAATACGCTTCTCCAAGAGCAGGAGATATAGCGTGTACTCTACCAATACAGAATCCCGACTTTCTTCGTTGCCATCCACTTGGACTTAGATGCTAGACATATTTTGTAGGGAATTCTGAGTATGTTAGTTTACGTGCCGCACAGTCATTTTTGTTACATTACATCCATAATTCGAACATTGAAGATGAAACAGTGTCTATTTTTTCCAACACATTTTCAATGTCGTCACCTATACCATAAATGAGTTGTTGCTTACCAGGAAGGTGAAAATGTAGTCTCATAACCGTTGGAACTCTATAATGTATATTGTAAGCAAAAATACGCCACGAAGCCTCACATGATATCGACAGTCATAGAACTCTTTAATTTCATCAATGTTTAGTCTACATTATTTTGACCCTCTCCACCGTTAGCGAAATACATAGTCGCTTGATTGGGCCCTTTGTTTATGTATTTGAAAAGATACTTGATATATGAACCCTTATTACACCATTCAACATTCATGTGAACCTTATATCTTTTTTAAGAGTTTTGTTAGAATATTCAATTTCAATGGTATATATTTATCTTTTTTATATTTCTTTTATATTTGGTAAACTTATTCTAATATAAATTTTATTTCTCCCTTTTTGGCATGTATGTAGTGAGGGATTGATTGATTATTTTTGGGAAACTTCAAGGGCTGTTTACATGGACTTTTCAACTTCAGCTTGGGTATTTAAAGGTCTTCTCACCTTTTGACAAGAGGCACGAACAAAAAAATATTTTGCCTTCTCCCTTGCAACTACATCATAAGCTGTTGTGTTCGTCTCCGCTGCTCTTCGATCATCCGCATCCAGTTGGTTGCAGTCTGAACATCACACATCATGAAGCTAGAGTAATGTGTGACAACTAGTGTAATACCTTTCATATTTTCACTGTTATGTTCTGATTCTAGTTTGTATTTGTAAGGTGTTTATTCAATAAACGATTTTGTTTTGTCAAAGGAAACCATTTCTTTACATGGTATCAGAGCCTCGTGCTCTTGGTCCTGGCTATCCTTTGACAATCATTATTCGTTTGATATTTACAAGCCCTAATTTTTTTGGAGAAAAGAAACCTAATTGAAACTTTTTTCAGTTTAACCTTATTCTTCTTGTTTGATTCATATTACTTTCATCTGGCTCTCGGTTTGTTTGTCCTTTCAGATTCATGTGGCCTGTAGTATTGGCAAATTGACTTCTGCTCTAAAAAAAGAATTACTTCAAGGAAAAAAGAAAATCTCACCTGGGATTTAATCACCCAAGTCTAAACTCTTGATCCTGTATTCAAAATTTGAGAACACAAGTCTTTTGTCTCATCTTCTTCATGACATCAATCTCTGTTAGATCCTTCTAATTTCCCTTGTTTTATTTTTTTTTATCTGCATTAGGCATTTGTGGCTGGGTTAGAGGGACCAACGTATTGGCTGGAAAAAACAGGGAGAGACATCCCCTGTAATGTGTGCATATAGGCATCCTAGGGTTTCTGTGATATCATAATTATCTGTTTGTGCTCACCTATATTCTGTTGTTATGGACGGGTCTCCAAAGGCTGTTGATAGAATGAGCAACCTTGATTTTGCTGATCCTTCGTATCTTCACTCTTCCGACACCAATAACTTATCTATAATAAATCTTAAACTTATTGGGACTGAAAATTACTCCATATGGGCGAGTTCAATGGAATTAGCTCTTCTTGTCAAAAATAAAACAGGATTCATTGATGGAACTTGTGTCAAATCTACTGACAATCCTACCCTTGCTATGCAATGGGAACGAGGCAACTCTGTTGTTTTGTCATGGATTCTTAATTCTATAAGTGAAGAACTATATGTTGGGCAAATATTTTCAAAAGTTGCTTCTGAAGTTTGGGCTGAGTTAAAAGAAACATACAATAAGATAAATGGGTCTATAATTTATAACTTACACAGACAAATTAACTCCACATGTCAAAATGGTTCATCCATCTCTGACTATTATCACAAATTAAACTTATGTGGAGGCAATATGATAAGTTAATTGATCTTCCTAAGTGCACATGTGATGATGCTACTAATTTATCAAACTTTAATCAAAGAATCAAACTTATGAAATTTTTAATGGGGCTTGATGATGTTTACCAACCTTTAAGAACTCAAATTCTTACAAAGAACCCCTTCCTACTGTCAAAAATTCATTTGCCTTGATATCCAGTGAAGAATCCCATAGATCTCTCAACCATTCTGAAAAAACTCATGCCACTGCCTTTGCTTCTAGAGGCCCTGATCCTAAAAAAAAGGTTTAACAAAAGGGAACCTCTAAAATGCTCACACTGCAATCTTACTGGTCACACCATTGATAAATGCTTTGAAATTGTTGGGTACCCTCCCAATTATAAAAAGAAGACCAATATTCAAAGAGCCCAACAATCTAATGATCAAGATAAACCTAAGATGGCTAATGTTTCCCAAACAAACCATTTTCCGTTTACACATGAGCAGGTTAACAAGATCATGTCCTTGATATGTGAAAAGTCTGGAAGTGAGGGTCTAACCTCTAATATGTCAGGCAAGCTATTTTTCTCTATTGGTTGGAACACTTTTTTATGTCTAAATAGCTTTAAAAACATGGACTTCTCTAAACACTGGGTCATTGATTCCGGGGCTAACCAACACATGGTTACGTATGAAAAGGACCTTGTTAATTGTACCGATGTTTCTGACCTTAATCTCACTGTTTCTCATCCGAATGGAACTAAGGCTCTCATAACTAAAATTGGCAACCTAAAAATATCTGATCATGTTACTCTTAAAGATGTGTTGTTTATCCCTGAATATACCGCTAATCTCCTTTCTGTTAATAAAATGGCTAAAGACAATAAAGTTTATAGCCTGTTTACTGAAGATAACTGTTATATTCAGGACTCTATGCGCCAGAAGTCGAGGGTTTGTACTTGTCAACACTTTTAACAAGGGTGAGTCCTTAGATGGTTCTGTTTTTGCAAACTCTGCTGCTCTATCTACAAAATTGTGGCATAACAGGTTGGGTCACCCCGCTGAAAATGTTCTACATGTCCTAAAAGATGTTCTTCCTCTAAATACCATTAAATCTACATACCCATGTGATGTGTGTCATCAAGCTAAGCAAACCAGAAATGTATTCACTTTAAGTGACCACAAATCAAATGATCTAGGTGAACTTGTTCACATGGATCTATGGGGACCATTTAGGGTGACAAGCAGAGAAGGTTACAAATACTTTTAAACATTGTTGATGACCATTCTCGGGCTGTATGGGTTTACCTTCTAAAATCTAAGGATGAAGTCTTTCAAAAAATCATAATTTTCTTCAAACTAATTGAAACTCATTTTGACAAAAAAATAAAAATTTGTCGGTCTGATAATGGGACTGAGTTTGTCAACAAACAAGTGGAACATTTTTTTGAACAAAATGAGGTGATACATCAAACCTCGTGTGCTTACACACCTCAACAAAACGACATGTTGAGCGAAAACATAGGCATTTACTTAATGCTGCTAGATCTCTCATGTTCAGGCAACCTTCCCCCTCAATATCTGGAATGAATGTGTGTTACTGCTACTTACCTCATCAATAGGATTCCTTCTTCTGTCCTTGCTGGTAAATCTCCTTATGAGTTGTTATTTAAAAGAAAACCTTCTTTATTACATCTTAGAAGCTTCGGGTGTCTTGCTTTTTGCGCTAATTTAAATGCTTTAAATAAATTTGATTATAGATCTATCAAATGCGTTTTTATTGGTTATTCTGTTGAAAAGAAGGGGTATAAAATGTGGGATCTAGAAAAAAGAACTTCGTTTTTTTCTAGAGATGTAAAATTTTACGAAGATATTTTCCCTTTCAAACAAAAACCATCCTCTGACTTTATTGAAGGACTAAAACTTTTTGATGAATTACTTGTAAAAAATATGCAAAGCAAGACACCCACACCCGATGATGTGCTAAATGTGTCAAATACTCATGAGGGGCATAACAGTGAAGTTCAGCAACCAGATACTCTTCTTTTGTATCATCTTCTCCTTTTGGTACATGAAACTCACTTAGTACTCCCTAAAATATATATATAAACATAGTTAAACATATATTCCTAAAGTAAAGACAAAATATATAGTAACAAGTGATTTGCATACCTTAACAGCTTCTTGCATAAAGAAATCAACATGCCAAATAATTCTCCAGCAATCCTTGTGAATCTTGTGATGAGCGCGCAAGCATTGAGTATTGCAAGAACACATAACATCACAGAGGTCCAAACACAGACCCTAATTACAACAACAATATGTATTATCGTATAAATGAAAGGTAATATATAGATAACTAATTAACTAATCAAACTTTATACATTAAAAACAAGGCTGAAAAAGAGCATACCATCCAGCCCAAGCTAGAAACAGATCTTTCCCCAACTCGGGTCGTTCTTTGGCAAAACTATACAAGTAACTGTACATTATTACAGTAGGTTCCGCAACACCTAATATCAAAAGCGGCTGTCCACCGAAAACTGAATGAATAATTCCACATATCGCAGTAGAAGTGAGAGTTTCTACTGCACTCAAGATATCATCTGTCCTCAGAAACAAAAACAAAAAAAAAATCTTTTGAGACAAAGAAGCATAATGTTGTATTAATAACATATTACACAAGTATATCTTATATGCAGTACCCGTTTCCTTATTTAGCTGCTCACCGAATGCAATTACCGGAAGGGCAGATGCAAAGAAGATGTATGCTGTTGGAGCTAATATCCTAGAAAAGATTATTATTAACTTGTTAATCTGCATGATATCCAAATACTAATCTGCATGAAAACGAGATACCTGGCGCCTGAACCGAGTGCCCCAACCCAATCTTGCTTGTAACACTGCAATCTTCCTTGAACATCTTTCTTAATCCCACTAAAAGGGATTTTAGGGGTATCCATTGGACATATATATATATGATCAAGGAAGCAACTCTACCACTATAATATGAGAAGAGCAGATTAAACATTAGACCTTAGTTATTAATTATAACACTAACACTGCTAATTAATTGCTAAATTAGTTATATATAACAAGAATGAGAAGCATTTTAAAACTATAAAGTTATACAACATAAATTTTTATTGATAGAAACTCTGCTATAATGTACGTCCATTTGACCATCTTATTCCCAAAATGTTTTCGATGGCTAAATTGCCCTAGCTGCTAACATTAGAACCCTAGCAAGCTAATTAATTAATTAATGTTTGTTATATATGCATCTGCATGGACATGCATATACGTACAAACAAAACATGCAAGTTTAGAACAAAACATCCATCTGAATATAGATATAGATACATGCATGAGGCATTCATGTGCGTATGAATGAATTAATAACAATAAGTTAACAGGCCGGATGTTTACCGGAGATATTTACGTCGACAAAATTAATACGCTATGACATGATACGATATGATCAGGCATGCATTTGCCTGCCGGAGGACGATGGTTGTGCGTGATGCCGTTCGACGGTGCAGACCCGATGGATGAATGCCGTAATGGTTTTGTTTAAATATTATGAAAGTAACTTAATAATAATTAAACTACACGTATAGCAAAGTATGAGAAACAACTAGTTTATTTTATTATTATATTTTTATTCTCTTTAATTTATAAACTAAATTGAGTCGTATTTGAATATTTACCAAAGACAAACGATAAAATACGACAGGTAACCAGAAAACAAGTTGTATTATAACTCATTTTAATAGCAAAAGCAATTATAGGTATTAAAAACAAAGCTTTCGATCTTAGAGGCTAAAAATTACTATGAGCACCTGTGGAACCTTGCTAAAAGATTTCAACAACAAGAAACCAAGTGTATTAAAAAGAAAAAAGATAATAGCGTGTTAATATTATAAACAAGATTTCTCGTGTTTAGTCATTTTTAAATCATAAGTGTAAATTAAAAGATTTGACAATCCATAGTGACACTCGAACTTTTAACCTAGAAGGGACGACATTTAATACACCAAGATTATATATATTATTTGATACCTTATTACAACGGTTCATACTCAAATGCCTTCAAATACACTCGAGTTTATCATTTACGTAGTTGAGTCATATAACTGACTTTTAAACGTATTCCATCAAAATCCATCTCCAAGTTGTAATTCATTACGTTTGGTTACATTTTACTCATTAAATATTTACAAACCTTTTTCTCATTAACATATTTATGTGTTTGTTCGATTACAAAAAATAAATAAATAATAATAAAAATAAGAAAGAGAAGAAGAAGAATTATCACAAGACACTTTCAATAAAATTAAATAATTTAATATGAAGTCATTCAAAATTCATATAGTTCTTAGTTAGAGTAATTTAATCAAAACACCTAATTATGTTCATGTAATAGTTGGATTGCCTAGAAAAGAAGTTCCCTAATGTTTAAACATCATTATGTTCACATTCCATTGCATTTTCACCCATTTGTGTTAATGTGTTCCATCAAAAAAACTTCAACCTATATCTGTCATACCCCAATCAATTTTGATTCAAATAATTGCATATATATATATATATATATATTTGTGCAATTTAGAAGTGTTCTAAGTTGGTTTTAACCACAAGAACACACAGAGTGGGAGCCGTAGGGAGGTGGTGGGAAAAACAGGATCGGGTGGAAACACCGTCCTCCGCTTTCTCCTGAATGATGTTTCATCGAAATCAATGAAGTACTCATCGGTTTATGTGAAAAAATTTGGTGGTGGTGGGGGGGGGGGGGCAAGGTAGAAAGTTGTAGAAGTTGGGAGAAAGTGGGAGAAAATGGATCCGAGAAACCCACAACCCCCCGGTCCTCTCCGTTTTTAGAAAAAAAATTGAGGGAAATGGAATCCGGGACCACTTCGTATAGCCTAAAAGCATGAAAACACGCAATGGGTCGATAGCGTACTTCCAATTTAATCAAGAACCTTATAGTTTATGATTTACTCAAAAATCAAGTTAATCAATCAATTTGATTGCCCTCACACTTAAAAGTAATAAAAAATTGCTTCACGTTGTATACGAAATTATCACCAATTTGTTTCAAAAGTTTAAAGGATTTTTTTTCTTATTTAAATATTAACAGAATTGTCATAAGTTTAGAGCATTCACAACAAGCTTCATATTCCAAAGTTTGGATTTATGTGACATCACAATTGTGACATCTGCCCTGATCCGACTCGACCCAGGTACCCGTTTCTCTGACCCGATCTCTTTCTTTTATGATTTAATATTTATTTATACTTATATTTTACTTTTAATAATAATAATATACTTTTCCTTCCCGCCTCTTTCTCTCTCTTTCTTTCCGCCGTCCCGTCCCTCTTCCTTCTCTCTTTCCGCCTTGTTTCCCTCTTTTTCTTCCAACTCTTTGCTTGCCCTTTGTTCCTTTCCGCCTAAGGTTGTCTGCGCAGCTCCACGCGCCAGACTCCCTTACAAGGAATCCTGCGTGAAGACCACCTGTACAGCGATTCGTGGGACGAACTCTTCTCGCAGCGCGCTAAGGATCTATAATTCTTCTCGCAGCGCGCTAAGAACGGTAGTTTTATATCTCGATGGCCGTTTTATATCGCGATGGCCGTTTTATATCTCGCTTTTGGAAATCTCTCCAATCTGCGCTAGGAAACTCGCTTGGACATGAGTATGGCATATCATCCTCAGACTGACGGTCAGTCTGAGCGAACTATTCAAACTCTTGAGGATATGCTCCGATCTAGTGTTCTTGATTTTGGAGGTAATTGGGATTCACACCTGCCTTTGATTGAGTTCTCTTATAATAACAGCTATCATTCCAGTATCGGTATGGCCCCATTTGAAGCACTTTACGGTCGTAAGTGCCGCTCCCCGATTTGTTGGAGCGAAGTGGGTGAAACTCAAATCACAGGACCCGAACTTGTTCAAGAGACAACCGATAAAATCGCCAAGATCCGTGATCATCTGCTGACTGCCCGAAGCCGACAGAAGAGTTACGCAGATCGCAGGCGAAAGCCTCTCGAATTTCAAGTTGATGATCTTGTTCTCCTCAAAGTGTCGCCCTGGAAGGGTGTTGTCCGCTTTGGGAAGAAAGGTAAGCTTGCTCCTCGATATGTTGGACCATTTAAGATTCTCGCGCGTGTAGGAAAAGTTGCCTACAGACTTGACCTGCCGCCCGCGCTCAGTAATGTGCATCCAACGTTCCATGTATCCAATCTCAAGAAGTGTTTAGCTGACGAGAACCTTCACATTCCACTTGATGAAGTTCAAGTTGATGAATCTATGCATTTCGTTGAGAAGCCTGTTGAGATTATGGATCGCGAGGTAAAGCAAACCAAGCGCAGTCGTATCCCTATCGTGAAAGTTCGCTGGGAGTCCAAGCGCGGAGCCGAGTTTACATGGGAAAGGGAAGATCAAATGAAGATCAAGTACCCGCACCTGTTCTCTGCGCAACCTACTTCGAGATAAATTTCGGGACGAAATTTCTTAAAGTAGGGGAGACTGTGACATCTGCCCTGATCCGACCCGACCCAGGTACCCGTTTCTCTGACCCGATCTCTTTCTTTTATGATTTAATATTTATTTATACTTATATTTTACTTTTAATAATAATAATATACTTTTCCTTCCCGCCTCTTTCTCTCTCTTTCTTTCCGCCGTCCCGTCCCTCTTCCTTCTCTCTTTCCGCCTTGTTTCCCTCTTTTTCTTCCAACTCTTTGCTTGCCCTTTGTTCCTTCCCCGCCTAAGGTTGTCTGCGCAGCTCCACGCGCCAGACTCCCTTACAAGGAATCCTGCGTGAAGACCACCTGTACAGCGATTCGTGGGACGAACTCTTCTCGCAGCGCGCTAAGGATCTGTAATTCTTCTCGCAGCGCGCTAAGAACGGTAGTTCTTCCCGCGACGCGCTAAGGATTTGTAGTTCTTCTCGCAGCGCACTAAGAATCGTAGTTCATCCCTCGACGCGCGAAGAATTATAGTTCTTCCCGCGGCGCGCTAGGAATTTAGTTCCTCCCGCGGCGTGCTAAGAAATGTGATTCTTCCCGCGACGCGTTAAGGTTGGTTCTGTCTGCCTTCGCGCTTGCGCACTTTTGCCTTCGCGCTCCAGCCTTCTCGCGCTATGTCTTGAGTCTTTTCTTCTGTTTAATCTAGCCGTTTGCTTTTGTGATGTCTTATCTTTTGAGCTGTTGACCTAATCTGCTTTATGTCTGAAAAGTTACTTTTGGCGCAGCATGCGCACCAACCCCATTGGTTGACAGAAAAAGTGACTGACATTATCTTTTGAGATCTGCTTTTTCCATGCTTGACCAGTACCTTTATCTGAACCGCCCATGCCTGTTTACTGTTCCTATCAGCTTTATCTTGCCCCCTGCAGCTGCCATATCTTTTGATATCTTTTGCTTTTGGAATCTTTTACTTTTTGAGATCTTTTCCCCTTTTTCTAGGGATTGTGTTCCCTAGGGTTTCTCTATAAATAATAATCTTATTTTTCTTAACACTACACACACAAACACTTATTATCTCTCTTCCTTTGCTCTCTGCCGATTGTCCTCCTGCCGCCTCCTCTCTTGCCTCCGTTTTCTCCTCTCTTCTGCCCTGCTTTTCGGTAATATATTATATATAATAATTTACTTATTAATTATGCTAACTTATAATCAAGACTTAAAACCAATCATTAAAACAATAATCTTATTTATAGGTTAACTTGTGCTTGTTTAAAGTTGGTTCTTGCTTTATCTTACACCGCATCGTTTGTCAAGTGAGTAATCTCGTACCTAATCCCTTTTTATTTTTTAATGTTTTGGGATGTTCATGTGTTCATACAAACTTAGTCTTAAACTTGTTTATGAACTTTAGTCGCGCAGTATCCCATGTGTTGAGGACGTAGACTTGGCTGTTTATTTGTATGTGTGGATCATTAACCGTCTTGTCGGTCTATTCCGCAGTTCTCATGGTACCATTAGATGAACACGGGAGAACTATCGTTTATGATTTTCTCTTTTGTTTACACATGCACAGTTTGTCTTGTTTGTGAGCTCAATTGTGAGCACTGGCAGTCTATGAATCTTAGAGTTGGTCCCGATCGGATTACACCCTTGTTGAAAACCAGACATACACATGTTGCGCGCAGATTTATTGTTATCTATGTATTAACTATTAAACTTGATTTCTCACAAACACGCAAGTGTTTGACGTTTATTTTAACACATGTTCAGGTTTGCAGTAGCTGTTTTGGAGCTTGTGGACACATAGGACGTTTTTACTTTTGGACCTAGATTAAAATGTATCAAGACAAGTTGTTGCTGTTCGAATATTTTGATTTATAATATATTGATTTATGTTGGTTTATTTATATCTTATGTATACGTTGCGCATGCGTGAATGAATATATTTATTAAATATTGACACCCAATAGTGTCACGAGTAATGAAACAATATGTGGCGCCCCGATGTATAATCCGCCTTTGGTCGGGGTGTTACAGATTGGTATCAGAGCTCGTTGACTTTAGGATAGGTGGTTAGACGTAACGGCCTAGAATACCTAAGAGTCCCTTCTCGCGCATGAGAGAAATCTCATGTTTGCGCGCTTATTGTTAATTACTCATTTATAAATATGATCGCGCTTGCGCAGTATATGATTTTATTTCGCGATATTTCGATTTTTTTTGTTGAAATTCGATTTTTATTGATTTTTCTTACATATTCGTTTGTTGGGTTTGAAAATCCGAAAAGTCATGGTGATACATGAATAGTTGATTTTCAATTTCCATTTACGATTATGTTCTGAGGTTGGAGACTTGAAAAGTCATGGTGATACATGAATTGTCAACCTCCGATACTCATTTTCTTGTGTATTTTATATTGAAGATTGAAAAGTCATGGTGATACATGAATCGTCAAATCTCCAATACTCGTTTGCTCGTATATTTTAAATGGGGAATTCGGAAAGTCATGGTGATACATGAATTGTCGATTCTTGATTCGAATTTGTTACCTTTATTAAGTCTGCATTTAAAGTCATTTAATCTACTTTTAACTTTTGATAGTATCTAACTCCGTGAAACCAAGCTTTTCGAGGTTATACTTTGTGCTAAAACCAGGATATTAACTAAAATTAAAATTTTTATAGAATGCCTCCGCTATCTCGCCGATTTCAGAGAAGAGAAGCCTCGCGCATGCATAGACAGCAACGTTCCCAGGAAATGGCCACCGCAATAGCCCAAGCTTTGAGCCAAAACAATACCAACACCTCCGGTTACAACATAAAATCCTTCAATGCGGGTAACCCTCCAAAGTTCACAGGTCTTGAAGGAGCCACCGTGATGCTCCAGTGGCTTGAGAAAATAGAAAACACTTTCCTCCACACCCAATGCCCCTCAGGCAGACGAACCCTGTATGCTTCCAGTGTCCTGGAATCCAGAGCGCTTACATGGTGGAATGGAGTAGCTCATGCGCGTGGCGCAGAGACTGCTTCTAGCATGACATGGGAGGAATTCAAGGAAATTCTGACGCGAGAATTCTGCCCTCCCAACGAAGTTAAGCGCCTGGAGGAAGAATTTTGGAACCTGAAGCAATACAGTGGCGAAGCGCGCGAGTACGCGACGCGCTTCCACGAGCTAAGCTTACTGGTCCCTCACCTTGTTACCCCTTCCCGCCGAGCCATAGAGAAATTCCTTGGGGGTCTCCCCATGGAAATTCAAGATTCTGTATGGGCCAGAAACCCACTAACCCTCTCTGACGCCATCGAGTTGGCCGCTGTACTCAGCGACAACCATGTCAGAGCAGGAACCCTGTTCCTGCGGGGAACAGAAAAGACCAAACCCACCAAAACTGTCCCTGATCCCGCAGAAACCAAACCAGAACCCTCAAACCATAACCAGAAACGTAGGCGCAGACAAGCTTACGCGCTTACCAACCCGCCCATTGTCCAGCAACCTATCTACCAATCTCCAGTTTACGCGCCTAACCCACTGTCAGCCTACCCAACACCTCCTGTAGTCCACAACTATGCCTTAACCAATCCAGCACTCCCTGCCCCGCCAACTAAGAAACCTTACACAGGAAACCATCCCTTTTGCCCAACCTGTAGATTTCACCACCCAACCCAAACCCCGTGTCGACTTTGTACCCGATGTGGCCGCGCTGGTCACCTTGCAGAAAACTGTATAGTCCTTCCCGCCAATCCAATTGCGCCAACACCACCAGTCTACCCGCAGAACCCACAACCAACCTACCAAAACCCACGACCCAGATCGTGCTTTAACTGTGGTGATCCCAGTCATTTCCGGAACGCGTGCCCAAGGCTACAAGTTCAGATTACGCAAGCGAATCCGGTGAACCAGATTTCAAACCAAGTAACGCGTGGACGAGCTTTTAACATAACCGCGCACCAAGCGCAAGCGAATAATGACGTAGTTAATGGTACATTTTTGCTTAACGGATTTTATGCTTCTGTACTTTTTGATACTGGCGCCGATCGAAGTTTTATCTCTCGCGCCTTCGAGCAGAAGCTTGCGCGACCGCGCAGCGATTTAAAAGAAGATTTTTCAGTTGAATTGGCTAACGGTGAAACTGTTTTAATTAACTCGGTGATTAAAGATTGCACGCTTAACCTTAACGAAAACGATTTTCTGATCGACCTCATCCCCATGCCTCTTGGGAGCTTTGATGTTATTATTGGTATGGACTGGCTCTCGAATAATCGCGCCGAAGTTATTTGCGCCAAGAAGTTGATTCGCATTCCTCGAGAAAATGGTGATCTTCACATCTACGGCGAAAAACCCTCATGTGGTCTTAAGCTTATGTCTTGCGCCGAAGCCCAAAAGCTTATGCGGAAGAAGTGTATTGCATTCTTAGCCCATGTGGTTAACCCTGCTGAAGAGAAGAAGCTTCGTGATATCCCTGTTGTGCGTGATTTCCCTGAAATTTTTCCTGACGATCTTCCTGGTATCCCTCCCGCTCGTGAAGTCGAGTTCCGTATTGATCTTGTCCCTGGTGCTTCCCCCGTAGCTAAATCTCCTTATCGTCTTGCACCCGCTGAGATGCAAGAATTGGCAAGCCAACTTCAAGAGTTGACTGCTAAAGGATTCATTCGCCCTAGCTCTTCGCCCTGGGGTGCTCCGGTGTTGTTCGTTAAAAAGAAAGATGGATCGTTTCGCATGTGTATTGATTACCGCGAGTTGAACAAACTCACCATTAAAAACCGGTATCCCTTACCGCGTATTGACGACCTCTTTGATCAACTCCAAGGTGCCTCTTGTTTCTCCAAGATCGATCTCCGCTCTGGCTATCACCAGTTGCGCATCCGCGATGAAGATGTTCCGAAGACTGCTTTTCGAACTCGTTATGGCCATTTTGAATTCTTGGTCATGTCCTTCGGTTTAACCAAGGCACCCGCCGTTTTCATGGATCTAATGAATCGGGTGTGTAGGCCTTTCTTGGATAAATTCGTGATTGTGTTTATCGATGATGTTCTGGTGTATTCTAAGACCAAGGCCGAGCATGAGCAACATCTTCGGTTGGTGTTGCAAAAGCTTCGAACCGAGCAGCTTTATGCTAAGCTCTCCAAGTGTGAATTCTGGTCTGATGAAGTACAGTTTCTTGGTCATGTTGTAAACAAGATGGGTATTCATGTCGACCCATCCAAAATTGAAGCAATCAAGAACTGGATTACGCCATCTTCTCCTACCGAGATCCGTTCCTTTCTGGGCTTAGCTGGTTACTACCGGCGATTTATTTCGAACTTCTCGAAAATCGCTTTGCCTTTAACAGCTCTAACGCACAAAGGTAAACCGTATATTTGGGGCTCGAAGCAAGAAGAAGCCTTTCTATCGCTCAAGCGATTGTTGTGTGAAGCTCCTGTTCTTGCGCTACCTGAGGGTAATGATGATTTTGTCGTGTACTACGATGCCTCCAACCAAGGTCTCGGTTGTGTTCTTATGCAACGAGGCAAGGTTATCGCTTACGCATCAAGGCAACTCAAGGTTCATGAAAAGAATTATACGACTCACGATCTCGAACTTGGTGCAGTTGTTTTTGCCTTAAAAATCTGGAGACACTACCTTTATGGTACTAAGTGTATTCTCTACACTGACCATAAAAGCCTTCAGCATATCTTTGATCAAAAGGAACTCAACATGAGGCAACGCCGATGGAACGAGCTCATCAGCGATTACGATTGTGAGATCCGGTATCATCCTGGTAAGGCTAATGTGGTAGCCGATGCGCTCAGCCGAAAACCCTGCCAGCTAAACTGTATTTTGCCGCGCACGCATCTTCACTTTGTGCCGATTCGAAGCAACCTTGAATCGCGTATTCGTGACGCACAGCGCGCATCCATCAGTAACGGTAACCTTCGCGCCGAGTTGGCGTGTGGCGCGGAAGCACTCTTTGTTCCTAATCTGAGTGGAATTCTCTGCTATCTTAATCGCATCTGGATTCCCTTTGATGAGAATCTTCGCGCTGATATCCTGAGTGAAGCGCATAAATCTCGGTATTCTATTCATCCCGGCGCTGATAAGATGTACAAGGATTTGCGCATTACTTATTGGTGGCCCGGTATGAAAAAGGATATTGCTGTGTTCGTAGCTAAATGTCTGACTTGTTCTAAAGTGAAAGCTGAACACCAACTCCCATCTGGTTTGCTCGAACAACCTGAAATTCCTACGTGGAAATGGGAATGTGTAGCGATGGACTTTATTACCAAGTTACCTTTGACAGCAAGCAAACATGATAGCATTTGGGTAATAGTGGATCGTTTGACTAAGTCTGCTCACTTTCTGCTCATTCGTGAAAACTACCGTGTTGAGCAACTCGCGCAGCTTTATGTCAAGGAAATTGTCTGCCGCCATGGTACTCCTTTGAGCATCATATCCGATCGCGATGGCCGTTTTATATCTCGCTTTTGGAAATCTCTCCAATCTGCGCTAGGAACTCGCTTGGACATGAGTACGGCATATCATCCTCAGACTGACGGTCAGTCTGAGCGAACTATTCAAACTCTTGAGGATATGCTCCGATCTAGTGTTCTTGATTTTGGAGGTAATTGGGATTCACACCTGCCTTTGATTGAGTTCTCTTATAATAACAGCTATCATTCCAGTATCGGTATGGCCCCATTTGAAGCACTTTACGGTCGTAAGTGCCGCTCCCCGATTTGTTGGAGCGAAGTGGGTGAAACTCAAATCACAGGACCCGAACTTGTTCAAGAGACAACCGATAAAATCGCCAAGATCCGTGATCATCTGCTGACTGCCCGAAGCCGACAGAAGAGTTACGCAGATCGCAGGCGAAAGCCTCTCGAATTTCAAGTTGATGATCTTGTTCTCCTCAAAGTGTCGCCCTGGAAGGGTGTTGTCCGCTTTGGGAAGAAAGGTAAGCTTGCTCCTCGATATGTTGGACCATTTAAGATTCTCGCGCGTGTAGGAAAAGTTGCCTACAGACTTGACCTGCCGCCCGCGCTCAGTAATGTGCATCCAACGTTCCATGTATCCAATCTCAAGAAGTGTTTAGCTGACGAGAACCTTCACATTCCACTTGATGAAGTTCAAGTTGATGAATCTATGCATTTCGTTGAGAAGCCTGTTGAGATTATGGATCGCGAGGTAAAGCAAACCAAGCGCAGTCGTATCCCTATCGTGAAAGTTCGTTGGGAGTCCAAGCGCGGAGCCGAGTTTACATGGGAAAGGGAAGATCAAATGAAGATCAAGTACCCGCACCTGTTCTCTGCGCAACCTACTTCGAGATAAATTTCGGGACGAAATTTCTTAAAGTAGGGGAGACTGTGACATCTGCCCTGATCCGACCCGACCCAGGTACCCGTTTCTCTGACCCGATCTCTTTCTTTTATGATTTAATATTTATTTATACTTATATTTTACTTTTAATAATAATAATATACTTTTCCTTCCCGCCTCTTTCTCTCTCTTTCTTTCCGCCGTCCCGTCCCTCTTCCTTCTCTCTTTCCGCCTTGTTTCCCTCTTTTTCTTCCAACTCTTTGCTTGCCTTTTGTTCCTTCCCGCCTAAGGTTGTCTGCGCAGCTCCACGCGCCAGACTCCCTTACAAGGAATCCTGCGTGAAGACCACCTGTACAGCGATTCGTGGGACGAACTCTTCTCGCAGCGCGCTAAGGATCTGTAATTCTTCTCGCAGCGCGCTAAGAACGGTAGTTCTTCCCGCGACGCGCTAAGGATTTGTAGTTCTTCTCGCAGCGCACTAAGAATCGTAGTTCATCCCTCGACGCGCGAAGAATTATAGTTCTTCCCGCGGCGCGCTAGGAATTTTAGTTCCTCCCGCGGCGTGCTAAGAAATGTGATTCTTCCCGCGACGCGTTAAGGTTGGTTCTGTCTGCCTTCGCGCTTGCGCACTTTTGCCTTCGCGCTCCAGCCTTCTCGCGCTATGTCTTGAGTCTTTTCTTCTGTTTAATCTAGCCGTTTGCTTTTGTGATGTCTTATCTTTTGAGCTGTTGACCTAATCTGCTTTATGTCTGAAAAGTTACTTTTGGCGCAGCATGCGCACCAACCCCATTGGTTGACAGAAAAAGTGACTGACATTATCTTTTGAGATCTGCTTTTTCCATGCTTGACCAGTACCTTTATCTGAACTGCCCATGCCTGTTTACTGTTCCTATCAGCTTTATCTTGCCCCCTGCAGCTGCCATATCTTTTGATATCTTTTGCTTTTGGAATCTTTTACTTTTTGAGATCTTTTCCCCTTTTTCTAGGGATTGTGTTCCCTAGGGTTTCTCTATAAATAATAATCTTATTTTTCTTAACACTACACACACAAACACTTATTATCTCTCTTCCTTTGCTCTCTGCCGATTGTCCTCCTGCCGCCTCCTCTCTTGCCTCCGTTTTCTCCTCTCTTCTGCCCTGCTTTTCGGTAATATATTATATATAATAATTTACTTATTAATTATGCTAACTTATAATCAAGACTTAAAACCAATCATTAAAACAATAATCTTATTTATAGATTAACTTGTGCTTGTTTAAAGTTGGTTCTTGCTTTATCTTACACCGCATCGTTTGTCAAGTGAGTAATCTCGTACCTAATCCCTTTTTATTTTTTAATGTTTTGGGATGTTCATGTGTTCATACAAACTTAGTCTTAAACTTGTTTATGAACTTTAGTCGCGCAGTATCCCATGTGTTGAGGACGTAGACTTGGCTGTTTATTTGTATGTGTGGATCATTAACCGTCTTGTCGGTCTATTCCGCAGTTCTCATGGTACCATTAGATGAACACGGGAGAACTATCGTTTATGATTTTCTCTTTTGTTTACACATGCACAGTTTGTCTTGTTTGTGAGCTCAATTGTGAGCACTGGTAGTCTATGAATCTTAGAGTTGGTCCCGATCGGATTACACCCTTGTTGAAAACCAGACATACACATGTTGCGCGCAGATTTATTGTTATCTATGTATTAACTATTAAACTTGATTTCTCACCAACACGCAAGTGTTTGACGTTTATTTTAACACATGTTCAGGTTTGCAGTAGCTGTTTTGGAGCTTGTGGACACATAGGACGTTTTTACTTTTGGACCTAGATTAAAATGTATCAAGACAAGTTGTTGCTGTTCGAATATTTTGATTTATAATATATTGATTTATGTTGGTTTATTTATATCTTATGTATACGTTGCGCATGCGTGAATGAATATATTTATTAAATATTGACACCCAATAGTGTCACGAGTAATGAAACAATATGTGGCGCCCCGATGTATAATCCGCCTTTGGTCGGGGTGTTACAACAATATCATATAGACAAAGGTTTGACAAACTTCGTTGTTGTGGCTGTGAAGTGAAGTCCTTGTCTACAAACTTGAGGAGCAACATTGTGGTCTCGCTTTCTCTCTTCTTCTCTCACATCTTAAATATATATAAACGAAACACCATTACATTCTCTTAAACTATCAGACTGTTTTATTTTTAATTGAGGTTTCTTATGCATTTGACCCGAATTCACGGGTATGGGTCTCACAAAATTAATATCCAATTAAAGAAAATATTATTTATAATTAAAAAATTATTTTATAGTATAAAAAAAATAAGCAGGTCATGGGTCTCAGTGTCTCACCAAACCCATAGCTTTTAAACCAGGTTATAACAACTTATTTATTTGTGAAACTCTTTCATCCAAAAAAACCCAAAGTATATTATTAAATTTCTTATAATAAATAAAAATAAAAATCCAAATAAATATTTAAATATTAGATCGAATAATATAAAACAAACTCCAAGATATGTGTAACTCCAAGATATCGCGTGTAGAAAAAGCCGCTTGAATAACCATGGCATACCGCTTGAGCAAACTTGCAAGATACCAACAAATGTTTCGCGGTTTCGTTCGCTTCCCTACACACCGGACACCATACCATTCAATTACTACGTTGCACCTCGCTAAGGTGATTGAAACCGGTATCCGTTCCATCTCCGGCCTCTAAGCTAATATCCCTACCTTCCTTGGCTGTGATGAAATTTAAAATCAGTTAAACGAAAGTTAATTAACTTTAAACCAATATATAAACAAGGCAAACGTTTTAATAATATTCACTCATTCATTTTTTCTCCTCTCACGTAATCATACTTCTATCAATATCCTCCAACTATTAGTTTGTTAGAAGAAAAGAAAGGCTCAAAAAAGTTTGGGTGGTATTAGATCTAAGGATTCTTTATATGACCAGATCGAGTTTTCTTATTATCTATGCATTGTTATTAGTTTGGGTTTTATCCTGACCACGAGAACTTTTGTTACGAGTTTGATCCCAAAATTCATTTTGCTGTAATAATAATTTTGTTTGGCGTATACACATAGTAGATGTGTTAAATCGGATTAAATCGCGCGCCATTAGAAGTTTCGGCCTGGGTTTGGCTGAGTCACGTATAATTAATGATGCCTCGCACTTGCAAGCGTTAAAACTATAATGAGGTTCTTGAGATAATGACTGTCACGAAAAGATAATTAACCCTTAATAATCATTTAGAAAGAATAAATTATAGTGGTTAATTGAATTCAATACTCATTCTCTTATTTGATTTTCGCTTTTCCAATACAACAAATATAAATTTATCTTTACCAAGTTAAGAAAATCTTGGGTGATCAACAATCGAGTAATTAAATGGTTGACTCGTATATGGCCAGCTAAAACTCTAAAAAACCATTATAAAATCTATTAAAAATTGATTGATTTTTTCGAATACCTGTTTTATTATAATTAAGTATACCAATACTTGTTTACATTTGAAACAAATTATGACTTCACAATGAATTTTCTATTATTTTAGTTTCCTCTACATGTTTGCTAGAGCATATCTAACACTTTTTCTCGCTCCCTATTGGGGATTAAAAAATGAAATATACCTTTAAATATAAAAGACCATGATATGTTTCGTCATGTGGCGTCCAGTAAGTTTTTTCAACCTTTTGCAAAAATAAGGTATAGTGAGAAACTGTCTAGAAGAAACTTCTTTCCCCTCCTTCTCTCTCTACCTCTCTATCACGAAACGCTTAGCCATGAACATTATATACAAAACGCCAAATCAAAAACTTTGGCGGAAAACGTCTTCAAATATATACCCCACGGATTGTCTAATAATAAAACCGGCCGACATTTCTATATACTAGTTCGTCATGTTTTTAATATGTATCACTAAAAAAAACGTGTCCAAAAATATGAAAGATGAAAACTTCTTTGAAATTGTGTGGTAGCTAGTGAGTTTGGCCTTGCTGATAAAACCGTGTGGCATTTATTAAAATTGTAAATACATGAATCCGATTGTCTATATAAAAGCCCTATGTCTCATATAAAATATAATAAACACAAATAATATTAATATTTATTTACCTTGTAACAAAATGGGTAGCTGCAATGTTGTTGAAGCAATTAGCATGACGAACCCTTTAGACCCTGAGGAGTTCAGGAGACAAGCCCATTTGGTGGTTGATTTCTTAGCCGATTACTACTCCAACATCGAAAAATATCCCGTGTGTAGCCAAGTCGAACCCGGCTATCTCACTAAAACAATGCCCGAATCAGCGCCATCGCAACCCGACGGCATATATTAGGTAATAGCTAGCAAACGACTTGCATGCTCTTGCACCATGTCCCATAGCATATTAACATGCTTCTCCTCAACAAGGGTTGCACCAATTGCAACCCGAATCACGTAGACTCCTATCACCGCATGCGTCATGTAAACTAAACCCGACCCATTTAACGATTCCAAGAGAGACTGCGTCAAACGATTAGAATCTTCATCGCTACTATCGTTTGCCAAAGGCGACACCCTAAAACACACGGTCGCAAAGTTTCTAGGAACCACAACTTCAAATCTCTTGTCAGTTAACAAAAGTGCTTCAAAATGCTCAGCCAATTTCACATGTTTCCTTATAATTTCTCGTAGGCCGGTCACTCCATAGCTTCTTATCACCATCCATAACTTCATGGCTCTAAACCGACGACTAAGCGCAATCTGCCAGTCTTTGTAGTCCACCACTTCCTTAGTATCACTTGCATTATTCTTCAACAGTTCAGGATCACTAGAAAGAGCCTTTGTAAGATCGGTTCGATCTTTAACCCAAAGACAACAACAATCTAAAGTGGTCAAGAACCATTTGTGCGGGTTAAAACTGAAGGAGCTTGCGCCTTCTACCCCATCAAGAAAGTGACGAAACTCTGGGCATATGCATGCGCTTCCCGCGTAAGCAGCATCCACATGAACCCACATATGGAATCGTTTCGCAATCTCACTCAAGCTATACAACGGATCCACTGCCGTCGTTGGTGTTGTCCCTAATGTGAGACACACGTATAGTGGGATCAAACCGGCTTTAACATCCGCTTCAATCGCCTAGAAAGTTTCCGGTGCTTCCATTCGACTGGAAATAACCGAAGAATATGAAAGCACCGGAAACTGGAAATTTCCAGTCGAATGGAAGCACCGGAAACTTTCTAGGCGAAATGCTTCTTAGCAGGTTTAACACCGTAGGGTTTAACTGGTTGGCTTCTCCTGCTGCCACCGAGCTCGAGATGGTTGTCATGGAGTGGCTTTTGAAGCTTCTTCAACTTCCTAAATCGTTCTCGTTTTCGAGTGGTGGAGGGGGTGTCATTCATGGGAGTACATGTGAAAGCTTTGTGTGCACACTCATTGCTGCTAGAGAGAATAAGTTAAATCAATTTGGGACAACAAGAGAAGCTTTGTGTAAGCTTGTTGTTTATTGCTCTGACCAGACACATTTTTCTCTTCAAAAATCTTGTCAAGTTGTTGGCATTAGTCCGAACAACGTTCGAACAGTCCAAACGAAGAAGTCCATGAATTTTCAATTGTCTCCGGATGCATTATTAAAGGCGATTGAAGCGGATGTTAAAGCCGGTTTGATCCCACTATACGTGTGTCTCACATTAGGGACAACACCAACGACGGCAGTGGATCCGTTGTATAGCTTGAGTGAGATTGCGAAACGATTCCATATGTGGGTTCATGTGGATGCTGCTTACGCGGGAAGCGCATGCATATGCCCAGAGTTTCGTCACTTTCTTGATGGGGTAGAAGGCGCAAGCTCCTTCAGTTTTAACCCGCACAAATGGTTCTTGACCACTTTAGATTGTTGTTGTCTTTGGGTTAAAGATCGAACCGATCTTACAAAGGCTCTTTCTAGTGATCCTGAACTGTTGAAGAATAATGCAAGTGATACTAAGGAAGTGGTGGACTACAAAGACTGGCAGATTGCGCTTAGTCGTCGGTTTAGAGCCATGAAGTTATGGATGGTAATAAGAAGCTATGGAGTGACCGGCCTACGAGAAATTATAAGGAAACATGTGAAATTGGCTGAGCATTTTGAAGCACTTTTGTTAACTGACAAGAGATTTGAAGTTGTGGTTCCTAGAAACTTTGCGACCGTGTGTTTTAGGGTGTCGCCTTTGGCTAACGATAGTAGCGATGAAGATTCTAATCGTTTGACGCAGTCTCTCTTGGAATCGTTAAATGGGTCGGGTTTAGTTTACATGACGCATGCGGTGATAGGAGTCTACGTGATTCGGGTTGCAATTGGTGCAACCCTTGTTGAGGAGAAGCATGTTAATATGCTATGGGACATGGTGCAAGAGCATGCAAGTCGTTTGCTAGCTATTACCTAATATATGCCAATATTAAATAAGTTGCACCACTACAGTAATTTGTACTCAAATTCTCTTGCTTTTCGTGTAGTGTTTTTCAAATGGATCTAGTATTGAATATATATAAAATAATGTGATTTTGTCGTTCAAATAATCATGTGTCGAATTATCACGTAATGATCCAAAAGTTGTGAACAACATATAAGAATCCAAAAATGTAGGTTTCTGATTAAACAAACCATAAATGAACCGAACACATGAGTTTAACCAAAATTAAATGCTTTTCATTTACACATAACAGATTAATATAGTAAACTAGGAATTTACCCAGCGTGTTGCGTCGGGCAAGTCGGTAAAATCTGGTGTTGGTAAAACTCAAGCGTTGTCAGTCTCGAGCGTTGAGATGATTAGTCGACATGAATCCAGTTGGTTTCTTACGATACTAGAACTAAAACAAAAATGACAGTTGGTCGGTTTTCGTTACGGTGGTACTGGAACTAAAACAAAAGGCAGTGACATTATGCGAATTTGGTCGGTTTCTTCTCGTTCGTTATGGTTCAGGCACTAAAACAAAAAATAAAAAAGAAAACTGGCATCCGGTCGGTTTTCGTTACTTTTATTATGGTACCGGAAATAAAACAAAAAAACCAAATGGCATAAAAAACCTAGCATTTCCAGTCCCGGATGTTGATGCAGTGAGTTTACACGAATTCAGTCCGTTTTCGTTACATGAACAAAAATTGACGTTATGTCGGTTTTCATTATGTTCGCAATACTACCAATACAAAAAAAAATCAAAGTGGTATGTAGAAGTTTGGTGTCGCCACTTAGTTAGCGGTGCCAAACTTCTCCTTTATATATCTACCAGGGTTTAACCCGGCACGTTGCGCCGGAGCAGGTTGGTAAAATTCGGGCGGTGGTAAAACCTAAGCGTTGAGGCGGTAAGTCAAAGTGAATTAGGTCGTATCGGTTACATGCGATATTGTACCGGAACTAAATCCATAAATAAAAAAAAATAAAAAAATGAGGTGGCCCGATGGGGTGGCGTTGGTTGACAAAACTCGAGAGTTGGTAAAACAAGACCGTTATCGATCCCCGACGATGTGGCGTCTACCCAAATTTGGTCGGTTTTTCGTCAAGTTTATTTTGGTTTCTGAACTAAAACAAAAGGCGTGAGTCTATGTGAATCCGGCCGGTTTCCGTCACATTTGTTACAAAATTGGCATTCAATCAGTTTTCGTTACGTTTGAACTAAAACAAATTTAAAAATTGTTCTCACCAATAAGATGCCGCCAGACTGTTATTTATATAAACACGCAACACAAGTAGCCAAATGAAGTACTTGCGTAACCAAAACTCTTATTCATGTTAGCATATTAAAAAGAACACATAAAATAACTAAAAAAACAACATAAAACAAAAAAACCATGTTTAAAGAAAAGATTGTTGTTTTAGTGTGCTTCAAGCATGCCTCGAACCTAGATGCCAATGACTTCCCTCATTTTCCTAAGAATTAACAATCCTAGCAACAACCAACGCACAAAGATATCTCAATTTGTTAAACATCAAAATGGTTTATAAAAAGCAAAACAAAAAAATATAATATTCAAAAAAAAATTGTGACACCAAACTTCTTAATTATACTATACTAGATTTTCACTCGGCGTGTTGCGCCGGGGCGATTAGAAAAAACCTCAACGTTGAAACCTGGGTTTTGGTAAAACCCTAGCGTTACGTCGGTAAGTTGATGTGAATTCAATTAATTTCGTTTACGTTCTTTACGATATAGACACCATTGGTAAAACCTTAGCGTCCAAAAAATATATTTTTGTCAAATTAACATATAAAAAGAATAAGTTATTTAAAACGAAGTTTGTTTGGTCAGTTTACCCGAACGGTGGTAAAACTCAAGCGTTGTCAGTCCGGGCATTGAGGCGGTAACCGGACACGAATTCGGTCGGTTTCGGCTATGTACGTTACTGTATCAGGGCTAAAAAAGGAAAAAAAATATATATAAAATTGAGTGGACCAGTCGGGTGGTTTCGGTCGGTAAACTCGGGTGTTGGTAAAACTAAGCGTTGCCGGTCTCGGACGTTGAGTCTATGCAAATTGGGTCAGTTTTCGTCACACTAACAAAACGAAAAACAAAAGCAAAAACAAAAAACAAAATGGTGTGGACAAGTAAGGTGCCGCCAAGTGGCCCAATGGCGACTTAGCGGCACCAAACTTGTAAATTATGTTAGATAATAATTGATAACTAGTTGAGTACCGCCGCGTTGCGACGACAGAGCAATTTCACAAGTTCGGTTGGTATCATTTAAGTTCGTAAAGGCAACAACAATAAATCCAAAAATACATCTGTGTGCAACTAAAACAGTATCGCCACACGTACAATTATGATCAAAACGACAAAATACAGTTGGTATCGGTTTGTTTCGTTACAGTACTGGCACTAAACCTGAAAATTAACACCCATGATACTCGTATAACTTATGATACAAAACAATAACATATTTAAAAGGATATTTATTCGAGCAATAAACCGTGTTTGATGACAGCGAGTCAATACGAATTAGGTCGGTTTCAATTTTTTTTGTTACGGCGCCGGAACTAAAAAGAAAAGAAAGACAAAATATTTACATATATAAAGCAAAAAAGACGTCAAATTACTTAAAAAACTAAAAACAGAAAGCACTAAAATTAAAAATTTTAAAAAACTCATGATTCACTTGTCAATATTTTTGGTTACGTTTGTTATGATACTGAAACCAAAACAAAAAAAAAACCATAAATAAACATACTTGAATCACTGGTTATTCGATCGGTAAAACCGGGAGTTGTGACCCGAATTCGGTTGGTTTCAGTTACGTTCAATATTACTATGGCGAAACTAAAACAAAAAAGAATTCATACAACATATGATACAAAAAAAATAACATACTTAAAACGACATTTATTCAGTTGATATAACATGGGCGTTGTGATGGGGAGTCAACGCGAGTTCAGTTGGTTTCGGTTATAATTGTTATTGAAAAAGAACAAACACAAAGTATATCAAAATGGGCAACAAAGTAAAACATAATCAAAATAGTAAGTGATACCGAAACGTGTCTCGGCCACGCCTCAGGAAATTACTTCTCCACCTAATTATCTAAGAAAGATCAAACAAATTGCTTTTTGCTGCAAAAAGATATCACAACGAAGACTCGAACACAGGGTGATTGAATTAAAGGTAATGTTTATCTTCCTAGCAATAACCATTCATACAAGCGATATGTCATTATTTTAGGTCAGGTATTATTGCATTTTAAGTGCATGTAAGATTGCAAAGGTAAATTCCGTGGCACCACCGTTCAATATTTATCTTATATAAGGCGTTGCCCTTTTTAGTTGGCGGGGCTTAAATTTGTTACGATACCGAAACTAAATCTAAAACAAAATTTCCTCAAATTATTATACTTAAAAAAACTTTCAAAAAAGAATATAAATTGAAAGGCAAAAAAAAGTGATGTTATAACCCACCAAAATTAAAACAATTTAAGATAAGAAAAAGAAAAAAATATCCATATGAAGGAACCAAGGTTTGAACCTTTGGAAACTCAACACAAAGAAAGTTAGCAAAAGGACACTTTAGCCAACACACCTTCACTAACAAATTTATTTCATTGATGAAACTAAAATTATAAATACTAAAATAGTAGGTTTCTAAAAAAAGTTATGACACCAAAATTTGATATTTATCTATATAGATAATATGATTGATGCATAACCCTAATCATCATTATTTAATTTATTTTTTTTTAGTTGTGTATGCTGGTATATAGATACTAACCATCATTATTTATCTATACTATATATAATGTATGAAAGAAGAGCAAATTAAGACACTTTAGATTTAAGGGATTTATAAATTATTCAAGATATGGTACAACCTTTAATACATCTAGAGCATGGGCAAACTTGTCCACTAAAAAGTTAAATGCGGTTACTTAAGTAATATTTACAACATTAACCCCTTCACTTTACTTAATTTTTGTAAATTTTAAAATTTGTTACAACTATGATCCTTGATCTTTCACTCTTTTGTGACTTTTATTTTCATTTTTAACTCAACTTCCCTCGTGATTTTTAAACATTAATAACTTTTTCATGCGCTAATATTTTTTTAAAGAAATTACACAATAAAAACGAGCATGTTTTTCTCTTTAATTTGACTATCATATTGTTATAGTTTTTTAAATTTAAAAAAAAATAACATTTTACGTAGAGGCATTTGCGATCTGGTTTGATTTTGATGGTTTTTAAATTAAACCGTGGGTTAAATCGTTATTAACCGGTTTTTGTCGTCGAAAACTGAAACGAACATTTGAAAAGTGTAAACGACCGGCCAAAAGTAAATGAAAAAAATTAATGGTGAAATCAAACCAATGACCGATTTGAACGTTATTTATTATATTTTTATTCTAGTCCCAGCATATGAATAAAACGTTTAAATTTGAAATGAATGTTATTGAGAACTTGCTCCACGTTCAGTCTAAAGGTTTTTCTGTCCCTCATAAAGAAAAAAACCATGTGTCGTTGAGAACTTGCTCCATGATATGTTCTAATTGAGAACTTTCTCCATGGTGTGTACTAGTTTATAGATAATTATAACTCGTATTAAATCCAGGATCCTTAGTCAATGAGGGAAAATAGAATATATTGGTTGGAGTCAAGTTATATTGGCTAGTGTCAGACTAGGTTGGGCTAAAATTTGCATTAAATGGTATATTTTTTTGCTAAACAAATTATATACTAAGACATACGGACTACATATGGTACTTATAAGTTCAAACTACCCGAATCAAGACCATGATATTAAAAGCGTGAGGCGTTCTGAGGCTTTTAGGTCTCGAAAGTCGGAATACTAGATGCAAGAGAAGAGCTTCACATAACGAGTAAGTTGTTTTATAATAAAACACTACTAATATATTATACATGATAATTTTACATACTTAATACTTAAGCATAAATAATTCACAACTCAAAATATGTATAAAATACACATTAATCATCTCTATATTATATAGTTTTACTTCTACTACCTTTTCAGATATATAAAAATGATATAGGAAATTATAACAAAACTAGCTTTTAGCCCGTGCGTTACACGGGTTGTTTAATTTTTTTTAATGTACATAATAGTGTGGAGTTTAGTGTAGAAATCAATCAATAACATCACAGTATGAATTCAAAATAGTTTATGAAAACCAGAAATCAAAATTACATTTACATTTAGTTCAAGTAAGAAAAGATCTCTTTGAAGACAGCATTTTTTGTGTTGTTAGCTTGTTTTCTATATTTGTCTAGAATAAGTATCTGCAGACCCTTTTTGCTTGTAACTCTTGATAAGGCGACTTATAGTTGTCCATGTGAGAAGACATCGTTCTTTAGGTACAAACCAACCCTATTTAATGACTGTCTGTGGTTTTTGTTTATAGTTATAGCGAAACAAACTAATAAGGGATATTATCGTCTTGTAAATTTGAATGCTATGTTCTTGTCAAAGGTGTTAAAGCGATTCTAGGTATAGATATTTCCTGAAAGAATTTTCACTTGAATTACACGGGTACCTAAAGAAATAACCTGAAGCCTAGTGCCATTGCATAAGCCTTTCTTTTGATCAATATTTTTTAAAAGCATAACCGACACTCTCACTTTTAGTATAAGGAGATGGTTTGGTAGTCCAGCTATTTTTATACCGTTTAATAGCTCAGTAGAGTATAATGTTGGACAGCATTTTCGTTTATATAGTCATACTTCGATACAGAATCTGAGCTTAAGTACTGTAACACCCCGACCAAAGGCGGATTATACATCGGGGCGCCACATATTGTTTCATTACTCGTGACACTATTGGGTGTCAATATTTAATAAATACATTCATTCGCGCACTCGCAAGGTAAACACAAGATAACATAAATCATCATAAATCAATATATCATAATATTCGAACAACAATAACTTGTCTTGATACATTTTAATCTAGGTCCAAAATAAAGAAAACTCCCTACGTGTCCTCGAACTCCAAAACAGCTACTGCAAACCTCAACATGTTTTAAAATAAACGTCAAACACTTGCGTGTTGGTGAGAAATCAAGTTTAATACAATACATAGATAACCATAAATCTGCGCGCAACATGTGTATGTCTGGTTTTCAACAAGGGTGTAATCTGATCGGGACCAACTCTAAGATTCATAAGACTGCCAGTGCTCACAATTGAGCTCACAAACAAGACAAACTGTGCATGTGTAAACAAAAGAGAAAATCATAAACGATAGTTCTCCCGTGTTCATCTAATGGTACCATGAGAACTGCGGAATAGACCGACAAGACGGTTAATGATCCACACATACAAATAAACAGCCAAGTCTACGTCCTCAACACATGGGATACTGCGCGACTAAAGTTCATAAACAGTTTAAGACTCTAAGTTTGTATGAACACATGAACATCCCAAAACATTAAAAGCAAAAAGGGATTAGGTACGAGATTACTCACTTGATAAACGATGAGGTGTAAGATAAAGCAAGAACCAACTTTAAACAAGCACAAGTTAACCTATAAATAAGATTATTGTTTTAATGAATTGATTTAAGTCTTGATTATAAGTTAGCATAATTAATAAGTAAATTATTATATATAATATATATATATTACCGGAAAAGCAGGGCAGAACAGGGAGGAAGACGGAGGCATAGAGGAAGACGGCAGAGAGAGCAAGGGGAACAGGAGAGATTAAGTGTTTTGTGTGTGTAGTGTTAGGAAAAATAATACTATTATTTATAGGGAAACCCTAGGGAACACAATCCCTAGAAAAGGGGGAAAAGATCTCAAAAAGCAAAAGATTCCAAAAGCAAAAGATATCAAAAGATATGGCAGCAGGGAAAAAGAGAAAAAGGCTGACAGGGAACAGTAAAAAGGCATGGGCGGTTCAGATAAAGGTACTGGTCAAGCATGGAAAAAGCAGATCTCCAAAGATAATGTCAGTCACTTTTTCTGTCAACCAATGGGGTTGCTGCGCCGAAAGTAACTTTTCAGACATAAAGCAGATTAGGTCAACAGCTCAAAAGATAAGACAACACAAAAGCAACGGCTAGATTAAACAGAAGAAAACTCAAAGGGTTCAGCGCGAGAAAGCTCGAGCGCGAAGGCAGACACAGAAGGTCAAGAGAGCGCGAGCGCGAAGGCAGACAGAACCAACCTTAACGCATCGCGGAAGAACTACATTTCTAAGCGCGCCGCGGGAAGAATCACATTTCTTAGCGCGCCGCGGGAGGAACTAAAATTCCTAGCGCGCCGCGGGAAGAACTATAATTCTTCGCGCGTCGAGGGATGAACTACGATACTTAGCGCGCTGCGAGAAGAACTACAAATCCTTAGCGCGCTGCGAGAAGAGCTACAAATCCTTAGCGCGCTGCGAGAAGAGCTACAAATCCTTAGCGCGCTGCGAGAAGAGTTACAATTCTTAGCGCGCTGCGAGAAGAGTTCATCTCGCGTATCGCTGAAACAGGTGGTCTTCACGCAGGATTCCTTGTAAGGGGTCTGGCGCGTGGAGCTGCGCAGACAACCTTAGGCGGGAAGGAACAAAGGACAAGCAAAGAGTTAGAAGAAAAAGAGGGAAACAAGGCTTAAGGGCGGAACGACGGCAAGAGAGAGAAAAAGGCGGGACGGCGACAAGAGGGAAAAGAAGGCGGAGAGAGAGAAGAGGGACGGGACGGCGGAAAGAAAGAGAGAGAAAGAGGCGGGAAGGAAAATATATTATTATTATTAAAAGTAAAATATAAGTATAAATATTAAATCATAAAAGAAAGAGATCGGGTCAGAGAAACGGGTACCTGGGTCGGGTCGGATCGGGGCAGATGTCACAGTCTCCCCTACTTTAAGAAATTTCGTCCCGAAATTTATCTCGAAGTAGGTTGCGCAGAGAACAGGTGCGGGTACTTGATCTTCATTTGATCTTCCCTTTCCCATGTAAACTCGGCTCCGCGCTTGGACTCCCAGCGAACTTTCACGATAGGGATACGACTGCGCTTGGTTTGCTTAACCTCGCGATCCATAATCTCAACAGGCTTCTCAACGAAATGCATAGTTTCATCAACTTGAACTTCATCAAGTGGAATGTGAAGGTTCTCGTCAGCTAAACACTTCTTGAGATTGGATACATGGAACGTTGGATGCACATTACTGAGCGCGGGCGGCAGGTCTAGTCTGTAGGCAACTTTTCCTACACGCGCGAGAATCTTAAATGGTCCAACATATCGAGGAGCAAGCTTACCTTTCTTCCCAAAGCGGACAACACCCTTCCAGGGCGACACTTTGAGGAGAACAAGATCACCAACTTGAAATTCGAGAGGCTTTCGCCTGCGATCTGCGTAACTCTTCTGTCGGCTTCTGGCAGTCAGCAGATGATCACGGATCTTGGCGATTTTATCGGTTGTCTCTTGAACAAGTTCGGGTCCTGTGATTTGAGTTTCACCCACTTCCCTCCAACAAATCGGGGAGCGGCACTTACGACCGTAAAGTGCTTCAAATGGGGCCATACCGATACTGGAATGATAGCTGTTATTATAAGAGAACTCGATCAAAGGCAGGTGCGAATCCCAATTACCTCCAAAATCAAGAACACTAGATCGGAGCATATCCTCAAGTGTTTGAATAGTTCGCTCAGACTGACCGTCAGTCTGAGGATGATATGCCGTACTCATGTCCAAGCGAGTTCCTAGCGCAGATTGGAGAGATTTCCAAAAGCGAGATATAAAACGGCCATCGCGATCGGATATGATGCTCAAAGGAGTACCATGGCGGCAGACAATTTCCTTGACATAAAGCTGTTCGAGTTGCTCAACACGGTAGTTTTCACGAATGGGCAGAAAGTGAGCAGACTTAGTCAAACGATCCACTATTACCCAAATGCTATCATGTTTGCTTGCTGTCAAAGGTAACTTGGTAATAAAGTCCATCGCTACACATTCCCATTTCCACGTAGGAATTTCTGGTTGTTCGAGCAAACCAGATGGGCGTTGGTGTTCAGCTTTCACTTTAGAACAAGTCAGACATTTAGCTACGAACACAGCAATATCCTTTTTCATACCGGGCCACCAATAAGTAATGCGCAAATCCTTGTACATCTTATCAGCGCCAGGATGAATAGAATACCGAGATTTGTGCGCTTCACTCAGGATATCAGCGCGAAGATTCTCATCAAAGGGAATCCAGATGCGATTGAGATAGCAGAGAATTCCACTCAGATTAGGGACAAAATGCGCTTCCGCGCCACACGCTAACTCGGCGCGAAGGTTACCATTACTGATGGATGCGCGCTGCGCGTCACGAATGCGCGATTCAAGGTTGCTTTGGATCGGCGCGAAGTGAAGCTGCGTGCGCGGCAAGATACAGTTAAGCTGGCAGGGTTTTCGGCTGAGCGCATCAGCTACCACATTAGCCTTACCAGGATGATACCGGATCTCACAATCGTAATCGCTGATGAGTTCGTTCCATCGGCGTTGCCTCATGTTGAGTTCCTTTTGATCAAAGATATGCTGAAGGCTTTTATGGTCAGTGTAGAGGATACACTTAGGTGCTGTTTGTTTTTGCAGACATAAACTGTCTGCAAGCTGATTTCATCTGTTTTCATGTCTGCAACTGAAGATGTGGTCTGAAGATCTGCAAGCTGAAAATATAAGACTGTTTGTTTTTATAAGCTGATACTGTCTGCATAACTGTCAAACTTATCTCACAAGATAGAAGTCATTTATTCAAGTTACATCTAGTTTTTAGTCTTTGCTTGCCATGCCGATTTGGTTTTGGTGGGTGGTGGAAGGTGGTGGTGGTGGATGGTGGTGGTGGCGGCGGACGGTGGGTAGTGGCGGTGGATGGTGGTGGTGGACAATGGGTGGTGGTGATGGATGGTTTTGGTTGGTGGTGGACGGTGGTGGTGATGGATGGTGGTGGTGGTGGGTGATGGATGGTGGTGGTGGCGGTGATGGATGGTGGTGGTGGTGATGGATGGTGGTGGTGGTGGTGGACGGTGGTGGTGATGGATGGTGGTGGTGGTGGCGGACGGTGGTGGTGATGGATGGTGGGTGGTGGACGGTGGTGGTGATGGATGGTGGGTGGTGGACGGTGGTGGTGGCGGTGATGGATGGTGGTGGTGGTGGCGGTGATGGATGGTGGTGGTGGTGGGTGATGGATGGTGGTGGTGGCGGTGATGGATGGTGGTGGTGGTGGTGGCGGACGGTGGTGGTGATGGATGGTGGGTGGTGGACGGTGGTGGTGATGGATGGTGGGTGGTGGACGGTGGTGGTGGCGGTGGATGGTGGTGGACGGTGGCGGCGGGGTACGGGGGTGGTGGTGGCGGCGTACGGTGGGTGGTGGTGTTGGCGGACGGTGGTAGGAGCAGTGGATGAGAGGGTGGCTGCAAAGGGAGAAGAGTAGGGTTTTTTTGTGAAGATGTTTTAAGCAAGATTTCCTTGCTTTTCTTTTAAGATGAAAGAAGATAACTTCAGATCTGTTTTATGAAAAAAAACAAACAGTCTTCAAGGGTAATGTCTGCGCGCCTGCAGACATTAGCTCCCTTGAAGATGTTTGAAGAAAAAACAAACACCCCCTTAGTGCCATAAAGGTAGTGTCTCCAGATCTTTAAGGCAAAAACAACTGCACCAAGTTCGAGGTAGTGAGTTGTATAATTCTTTTCATGAATCTTAAGTTGCCTTGATGCGTAAGCGATAACCTTGCCTCGTTGCATAAGAACACAACCGAGACCTTGGTTGGATGCATCGCAATACACGCCAAAATCTTCATTACCCTCAGGTAGCGCAAGAACAGGAGCTTCACACAACAAACGCTTGAGCGTCAGAAAGGCTTCTTCTTGCTTCGAGCCCCAAATATACGGTTTACCTTTGTGCGTTAGAGCCGTTAAAGGCAATGCGATCTTTGAGAAGTTCGAAATGAAGCGCCGGTAATAACCAGCTAAGCCCAGAAAGGAACGGATCTCAGAAGGAGAGGATGGCGTAATCCAGTTCTTGATTGCTTCAATTTTGGATGGGTCGACATGAATACCCATCTTGTTCACAACATGGCCAAGAAACTGTACTTCATCAGACCAGAATTCACACTTGGAAAGCTTAGCATAGAGTTGCTCAGCTCTAAGCTTTTGCAACACCAACCGAAGATGTTGCTCGTGCTCGGCCTTGGTCTTAGAATACACCAGAACATCATCGATAAACACAATCATGAATTTATCCAAGAAAGGCCTACACACCCGATTCATTAGATCCATGAAAACGGCGGGTGCGTTGGTTAAACCGAAGGACATGACCAAGAATTCAAAATGGCCATAACGAGTTCGAAAAGCTGTCTTCGGATCATCTTCATCGCGGATGCGCAACTGGTGATAGCCAGAGCGGAGATCAATCTTGGAGAAACAAGAGGCACCTTGGAGTTGATCAAAGAGGTCGTCAATACGCGGTAAGGGATACCGGTTTTTAATGGTGAGTTTGTTCAACTCGCGGTAATCTATACACATGCGAAACGATCCATCTTTCTTTTTAACGAACAACACCGGAGCACCCCAGGGCGAAGAGCTAGGGCGAATGAATCCTTTAGCTGTCAACTCTTGAAGTTGGCTTGCCAATTCTTGCATCTCAGCGGGTGCAAGACGGTAAGGAGATTTAGCTACGGGGGAAGCACCAGGGACAAGATCAATACGGAACTCGACTTCACGAGCGGGAGGGATACCAGGAAGATCATCAGGAAAAACTTCAGGAAAATCACGCACAACAGGGATATCGCGAAGCTTCTTTTCTTCAGCAGGTTTAACCACATGGGCTAAGAATGCAATACACCTTTTCCGCATGAATCCTCGGGCTTCGGCGCAAGACATAAGCTTAAGACCGCGGGAGGGTTTCTCGCCGTAAATATGAAGATCACCATTTTCTCTAGGTATGCGAATCAACTTCTTAGCGCAAATAACTTCGGCGCGATTCTTCGAGAGCCAGTCCATACCAATGATAACATCAAAGCTTCCAAGAGGCATAGGGATGAGGTCAATCAGAAAATCGTTTTCGTTAAGGTTAAGCGTGCAATCTTTAATCACTGAGTTAATTAAAATAATTTCACCATTAGCCAATTCAACTGAAAAATCTTCTTTTAAGTCATCGCGCGGTCGCGCAAGCTTCTGTTCGAGGGCGCGAGAGATAAAACTTCGATCGGCGCCAGTATCAAAAAGTACAGAAGCATAAAATCCGTTAAGCAAAAATGTACCATTAACTACGTCATTAGTCGCTTGCGCTTGGTGCGCGGTTATGTTAAAAGCTCGTCCGCGCGTTACTTGGTTCGAAATCTGGTTCACCGGATTCGCTTGCGTAATCTGAACTTGTAGCCTTGGGCACGCGTTCCGGAAATGACTGGGATCACCGCAGTTAAAGCACGATCTGGGTCGTGGGTTTTGGTAGGTTGGTTGTGGGTTCTGCGGGTAGACTGGTGGTGTTGGCGCAGTTGGATTGGCGAGAAGGACTCTACAGTTTTCTGCAAGGTGACCAGCGCGGCCACATCGGGTACAAAGTCGACATGGGACTTGAGGTGGGTGGTGAAGTCTACAGGTTGGGCAAAAGGGGTGGTTTCCTGTGTAAGGTTTCTTAGGTGGCGGGGCAGGGAGTGCTGAATTGGTCAAGGCATGGTTGTGGACTATAGGGGGAGTTGGGTAGGCTGACAGAGGGTTAGGCGCATAAACTGGAGGTTGGTATGCGGGTTGCTGGACTATGGGTGGGCTGGTAAGCGCGTAAGCTTGTCTGCGCCTACGTTTCTGGTTATGGTTTGAGGGTTCTGGTTTGGTTTCTGCGGGTTCAGGGGCAGTTTTGGTGAGTTTGGTCTTTTCAAATCCCCGCAGGAACAGGGTTCCTGCTCTGACATGGTTGTCGCTGAGCACAGCGGCCAATTCGATGGCGTCAGAGAGGGTAACTGGGTTTCTAGCCCATACAGAATCTTGAATTTCCATGGGGAGACCCCCAAGGAATTTCTCTATGGCTCGGCGGGAAGGGGTAACAAGGTGAGGGACAAGCAGGCTTAGTTCATGGAAGCGCGTCGCGTACTCGCGCGCTTCACCACTGTACTGCTTAAGATTCCAAAATTCCTCCTCCAGGCGCTTAACTTCGTTGGGAGGGCAGAATTCTCGCGTAAGAATTTCCTTGAATTCCTCCCATGTCATGCTAGAAGCAGCCTCTGCGCCACGCGCATGAGCTACTCCATTCCACCATGTAAGCGCTCTAGATTCCAGGACACTGGAAGCATATAGGGTTCGTCTGTCTGAGGGGCATTGGGTGTGGAGGAAAGCGTTTTCTATTTTCTCAAGCCACTGGAGCATCACGGTGGCTCCTTCAAGACCTGTGAACTTTGGAGGGTTACCCGCGTTAAAGGACTTAATGTTGTAACCAGAGGTGTTGGTATTGTTTTGGCTCAAAGCTTGGGCTATTGCGGCGGCCATTTCCTGGGAACGTTGCTGCGAGCGTCTGCGCTCGGCTTCCTTCTTCTTGAGATGGCGACGAGATAGCGGAGGCATTCTATAAAAATTTTAATTTTAGTTAATATCTTAATTTTAGCGCAAAGTTTTAATCTTATAAAGCTTGGTTTCGCGGAGTCAGTTACTGTCAAAAGTTAAAGTAAAATAAATGACCCTAAATGCAGACTTAATAAAGGTAACAAATTCGAATCAAGAATCGACAATTCATGTATCACCATGACTTTCCGAATTCCCAATTTAAAATATACGAGCAAACGAGTATTGGAGATTGACGATTCATGTATCACCATGACTTTTCAATCTTCAATATAAAATACACAAGAAAATGAGTATTGGAAGTTGACAATTCATGTATCACCATGACTTTTCAAGTCTCCAACCTCAGAACATAATCGTAAATGGAAATTGAAAATCAACTATTCATGTATCACCATGACTTTTCGGATTTTCAAACCCAACAAACGAATATGTAAGAAAAATCAATAAAAATCGAAATTCAACAAAAATCGAAATATCGCGAAATAAAACATAAAATCATATACTGCGCAAGCGCGAGCATATTCATAAATAACGAGTAATTAACAATAAGCGCGCAAACATGAGATTTCTCTCATGCGCGAGAAGGGACTCTTAGGTATTCTAGGCCGTTACGTCTAACCACCTATCCTAAAGTCAACGAGCTCTGATACCAATCTGTAACACCCCGACCAAAGGCGGATTATACATCGGGGCGCCACATATTGTTTCATTACTCGTGACACTATTGGGTGTCAATATTTAATAAATACATTCATTCGCGCACGCGCAAGGTAAACACAAGATAACATAAATCATCATAAATCAATATATCATAATATTCGAACAACAATAACTTGTCTTGATACATTTTAATCTAGGTCCAAAATAAAGAAAACTCCCTACGTGTCCTCGAACTCCAAAACAGCTACTGCAAACCTGAACATGTTTTAAAATAAACGTCAAACACTTGCGTGTTGGTGAGAAATCAAGTTTAATACAATACATAGATAACCATAAATCTGCGCGCAACATGTGTATGTCTGGTTTTCAACAAGGGTGTAATCTGATCGGGACCAACTCTAAGATTCATAAGACTGCCAGTGCTCACAATTGAGCTCACAAACAAGACAAACTGTGCATGTGTAAACAAAAGAGAAAATCATAAACGATAGTTCTCCCGTGTTCATCTAATGGTACCATGAGAACTGCGGAATAGACCGACAAGACGGTTAATGATCCACACATACAAATAAACAGCCAAGTCTACGTCCTCAACACATGGGATACTGCGCGACTAAAGTTCATAAACAGTTTAAGACTCTAAGTTTGTATGAACACATGAACATCCCAAAACATTAAAAGCAAAAAGGGATTAGGTACGAGATTACTCACTTGATAAACGATGCGGTGTAAGATAAAGCAAGAACCAACTTTAAACAAGCACAAGTTAACCTATAAATAAGATTATTGTTTTAATGAATTGATTTAAGTCTTGATTATAAGTTAGCATAATTAATAAGTAAATTATTATATATAATATATATATATATATTACCGGAAAAGCAGGGCAGAACAGGGAGGAAGACGGAGGCAGAGAGGAAGACGGCAGAGAGAGCAAGGGGAACAGGAGAGATTAAGTGTTTTGTGTGTGTAGTGTTAGGAAAAATAATACTATTATTTATAGGGAAACCCTAGGGAACACAATCCCTAGAAAAGGGGAAAAAGATCTCAAAAAGCAAAAGATTCCAAAAGCAAAAGATATCAAAAGATATGGCAGCAGGGAAAAAGAGAAAAAGGCTGACAGGGAACAGTAAAAAGGCATGGGCGGTTCAGATAAAGGTACTGGTCAAGCATGGAAAAAGCAGATCTCCAAAGATAATGTCAGTCACTTTTTCTGTCAACCAATGGGGTTGCTGCGCCGAAAGTAACTTTTCAGACATAAAGCAGATTAGGTCAACAGCTCAAAAGATAAGACAACACAAAAGCAACGGCTAGATTAAACAGAAGAAAACTCAAAGGGTTCAGCGCGAGAAAGCTCGAGCGCGAAGGCAGACACAGAAGGTCAAGAGAGCGCGAGCGCGAAGGCAGACAGAACCAACCTTAACGCATCGCGGAAGAACTACATTTCTAAGCGCGCCGCGGGAAGAATCACATTTCTTAGCGCGCCGCGGGAGGAACTAAAATTCCTAGCGCGCCGCGGGAAGAACTATAATTCTTCGCGCGTCGAGGGATGAACTACGATACTTAGCGCGCTGCGAGAAGAAATACAAATCCTTAGCGCGCTGCGAGAAGAGCTACAAATCCTTAGCGCGCTGCGAGAAGAGTTACAATTCTTAGCGCGCTGCGAGAAGAGTTCGTCTCGCGTATCGCTGAAACAGGTGGTCTTCACGCAGGATTCCTTGTAAGGGGTCTGGCGCGTGGAGCTGCGCAGACAACCTTAGGCAGGAAGGAACAAAGGACAAGCAAAGAGTTAGAAGAAAAAGAGGGAAACAAGGCTTAAGGGCGGAACGACGGCAAGAGAGAGAAAAAGGCGGGACGGCGAGAAGAGGGAAAAGAAGGCGGAGAGAGAGAAGAGGGACGGGACGGCGGAAAGAAAGAGAGAGAAAGAGGCGGGAAGGAAAATATATTATTATTATTAAAAGTAAAATATAAGTATAAATATTAAATCATAAAAGAAAGAGATCGGGTCAGAGAAACGGGTACCTGGGTCGGGTCGGATCGGGGCAGATGTCACAAGTACTCAACCGGTTCACCTTGGAAGCTTTCGATTAGACGGTCGTTTATTTCATGTACGACCTCATTTGTTGGTGCAAGTAATGCCCTCTGTTGAAAGTAATTAGGGCTCCTTGTTTAAAATGTCTGGATACACAAACTTAATTAGCTTTGTGATAGGGGCATTACATTTTTCGATAAGTAAATCAGTTAGTATCTCTATTTTTATAGTACCGTCATTAGGACCACCAACTTTACCTCCTCCGATGTCTAGCACCATTGTGCAAACTTTTTTGTTTCCTTTATATCAGGAGATGGTTGACCAATTGTTAACCTTAAGTTCCTTGTTAATCTAAGGACACAACATTCATTCCAAAAGTATGAAGAACATAGAGATGCCATTACTATTTGTTGTCTGCTTCCTTTTTGAATTACTGGCATAATTTGTCTGAAGTCGCCTCCAAACACAACAAATTTTCCTCCGAACAGTAGTTTAGATCGCAACACATCTTTGCATGTTTACTCTAGAACTTGAAACACATGTTTGTGGGTCATTGGGGCTTCATCCCAAATTATTAATTTTGTTTTTTTGTAATAGCTTAGCCTCATCCGAACCTCGTTCTATTACACAAGAGGAGTCCTCATTCAGGTTAAGTGGAATGTGAAATCTCGAATGTGTTCATTATTCAGGTTAAGTGGAATAATGATGCAATTCCGCTTTAGACAACATTCAAAACAATATCATCTTCTGATCGTATTGTTGAAGTTAATGTCTTTCATAAGTACTTTTTTCCTTTTCCACCATAACCATAAACAAAAAAACGCCACCGTTAGTCTTTAGAAATTTTTGTTGTGTGAAAAATTTCGTTATGTTCTGAGGTGATCGTAGCGAAGAGATTTTGAAATTCTTTTCTTTCAAATTCTTGGTCGTATGACTGTTCGTCAAGGATCAACCTATTATTGATAATAGATCAGGATTCTTCATTGGAAAAATGCATCGTCTCATACCTAGTTAAGCTAGTGTTGTTTTGTTGTAGTATTTTCTGGATTTCAAGTAAGGTAAGGTTCTTTGTTTGTTCTTCAGTCAGTTGCAACCCTGTAGAAGTTTTAAACAAACTAGACTTTTAATTTGTAAGTTTAAAATTTAACATTTAATATTATTTAAGACATAGAATATACCTAGAGATTTTAAAAGTTTGCATTGCTTATATATTATGTCTTCCGGGATGAGTTTCCATGCACTATTCCATACATGTTCGGGTCTAGAGACTATCAGCAGACAACATTGTAGCAAACAATGTGTAACATCATGAAAACTTCGAACTAAAATTGCCAAGTTGCAAACATAAAGGACTAAAAAGAAAATCTGTCATCTGGGCCGGTCGCGATACGCGACAGCCTTAGGCCCAAAGACATTTATCTTTTTTATATTTCTTTTATATTTATCTTTTTCATATTTTCTTTATATTTGGTAAACTTATTCTAATATAAATTTGATTTCTCCCTTTTTGGCATGTATGTAGTGGACCTTAACTGGAGGGATTGATTGATTATTTTTGGGAAACTTCAAGGGCTGTTTACATGGACTTTTCAACTTCAGCTTGGGTATTTAAAGGTCTTCTCACCTTTTGACACAACACTCCATTTCCAACTACTCTTCTATAAATATATATTAGAAATCAATTTATATTGAAAATGATAATAAGACAAAAGAATATAGAGATGGTAATGGAGAATGGGTTTGGGGAGATTATTAGAAAATGATGTATAAATAAAAGAAATCATGTTTTTTAGTTAAATTTTAAAGATGAAGATAAAGAACCCATTGAGAATGCTCTAATCCGCTAACTCTGATTTATTTACAAATGTGGTACCAATTGTTCGTCGCACGCCCGGGCCTAAGATAGGGGTGCGACACAATGATCGTAGGTAATCATATGAACCTGATAGACTTGCTTCTTCAATTCCCTCAATGTATTATGTGTCATCATCAAGTAATCCAAGGGCATAACATGCATCTATGAAAGTATTGTATGGCTGACCGTTAACAGTATGTATTTCTTCAATACTCCTTGGACCTTTCACTCTGTTTATAAGTACCCTTTAAAATACGCTTCTCCAAGAGCAGGAGATATAGCGTGTACTCTACCAATACAGAATCCCGACTTTCTTCGTTGCCATCCACTTGGACTTAGATGCTAGACATATTTTGTAGGGAATTCTGAGTATGTTAGTTTACGTGCCGCACAGTCATTTTTGTTACATTGCATCCATAATTCGAACATTGAAGATGAAACAGTGTCTATTTTTTCCAACACATTTTCAATGTCGTCACCTATACCATAAATGAGTTGTTGCTTACCAGGAAGGTGAAAATGTAGTCTCATAACCGTTGGAACTCTATAATGTATATTGTAAGCAAAAATACGCCACGAAGCCTCACATGATATCGACAGTCATAGAACTCTTTAATTTCATCAATGTTTAGTCTACATTATTTTGACCCTCTCCACCGTTAGCGAAATACATAGTCGCTTGATTGGGCCCTTTGTTTATGTATTTGAAAAGATACTTGATATATGAACCCTTATTACACCATTCAACATTCATGTGAACCTTATATCTTTTTTAAGAGTTTTGTTAGAATATTCAATTTCAATGGTATATATTTATCTTTTTTATATTTCTTTTATATTTGGTAAACTTATTCTAATATAAATTTGATTTCTCCCTTTTTGGCATGTATGTAGTGAGGGATTGATTGATTATTTTTGGGAAACTTCAAGGGCTGTTTACATGGACTTTTCAACTTCAGCTTGGGTATTTAAAGGTCTTCTCACCTTTTGACAAGAGGCACGAACAAAAAAATATTTTGCCTTCTCCCTTGCAACTACATCATAAGCTGTTGTGTTCGTCTCCGCTGCTCTTCGATCATCCGCATCCAGTTGGTTGCAGTCTGAACATCATCACATCATGAAGCTAGAGTAATGTGTGACAACTAGTGTAATACCTTTCATATTTTCACTGTTATGTTCTGATTCTAGTTTGTATTTGTAAGGTGTTTATTCAATAAACGATTTTGTTTTGTCAAAGGAAACCATTTCTTTACATGGTATCAGAGCCTCGTGCTCTTGGTCCTGGCTATCCTTTGACAATCATTATTCGTTTGATATTTACAAGCCCTAATTTTTTTGGAGAAAAGAAACCTAATTGAAACTTTTTTCAGTTTAACCTTATTCTTCTTGTTTGATTCATATTACTTTCATCTGGCTCTCGGTTTGTTTGTCCTTTCAGATTCATGTGGCCTGTAGTATTGGCAAATTGACTTCTGCTCTAAAAAAAGAATTACTTCAAGGAAAAAAGAAAATCTCACCTGGGATTTAATCACCCAAGTCTAAACTCTTGATCCTGTATTCAAAATTTGAGAACACAAGTCTTTTGCCTCATCTTCTTCATGACATCAATCTCTGTGAGATCCTTCTAATTTCCCTTGTTTTATTTTTTTTTTATCTGCATTAGGCATTTGTGGCTGGGTTAGAGGGACCAACGTATTGGCTGGAAAAAACAGGGAGAGACATCCCCTGTAATGTGTGCATATAGGCATCCTAGGGTTTCTGTGATATCATAATTATCTGTTTGTGCTCACCTATATTCTGTTGTTATGGACGGGTCTCCAAAGGCTGTTGATAGAATGAGCAACCTTGATTTTGCTGATCCTTCGTATCTTCACTCTTCCGACACCAATAACTTATCTATAATAAATCTTAAACTTATTGGGACTGAAAATTACTCCATATGGGCGAGTTCAATGGAATTAGCTCTTCTTGTCAAAAATAAAACAGGATTCATTGATGGAACTTGTGTCAAATCTACTGACAATCCTACCCTTGCTATGCAATGGGAACGAGGCAACTCTGTTGTTTTGTCATGGATTCTTAATTCTATAAGTGAAGAACTATATGTTGGGCAAATATTTTCAAAAGTTGCTTCTGAAGTTTGGGCTAAGTTAAAAGAAACATACAATAAGATAAATGGGTCTATAATTTATAACTTACACAGACAAATTAACTCCACATGTCAAAATGGTTCATCCATCTCTGACTATTATCACAAATTAAACTTATGTGGAGGCAATATGATAAGTTAATTGATCTTCCTAAGTGCACATGTGATGATGCTACTAATTTATCAAACTTTAATCAAAGAATCAAACTTATGAAATTTTTAATGGGGCTTGATGATGTTTACCAACCTTTAAGAACTCAAATTCTTACAAAGAACCCCTTCCTACTGTCAAAAATTCATTTGCCTTGATATCCAGTGAAGAATCCCATAGATCTCTCAACCATTCTGAAAAAACTCATGCCACTGCCTTTGCTTCTAGAGGCCCTGATCCTAAAAAAAAAGGTTTAACAAAAGGGAACCTCTAAAATGCTCACACTGCAATCTTACTGGTCACACCATTGATAAATGCTTTGAAATTGTTGGGTACCCTCCCAATTATAAAAAGAAGACCAATATTCAAAGAGCCCAACAATCTAATGATCAAGATAAACCTAAGATGGCTAATGTTTCCCAAACAAACCATTTTCCGTTTACACATGAGCAGGTTAACAAGATCATGTCCTTGATATGTGAAAAGTCCGGAAGTGAGGGTCTAACCTCTAATATGTCAGGCAAGCTATTTTTCTCTATTGGTTGGAACACTTTTTTATGTCTAAATAGCTTTAAAAACATGGACTTCTCTAAACACTGGGTCATTGATTCCGGGGCTAACCAACACATGGTTACGTATGAAAAGGACCTTGTTAATTGTACCGATGTTTCTGACCTTAATCTCACTGTTTCTCATCCGAATGGAACTAAGGCTCTCATAACTAAAATTGGCAACCTAAAAATATCTGATCATGTTACTCTTAAAGATGTGTTGTTTATCCCTGAATATACCGCTAATCTCCTTTCTGTTAATAAAATGGCTAAAGACAATAAAGTTTATAGCCTGTTTACTGAAGATAACTGTTATATTCAGGACTCTATGCGCCAGAAGTCGAGGGTTTGTACTTGTCAACACTTTTAACAAGGGTGAGTCCTTAGATGGTTCTGTTTATGCAAACTCTGCTGCTCTATCTACAAAATTGTGGCATAACAGGTTGGGTCACCCCGCTGAAAATGTTCTACATGTCCTAAAAGATGTTCTTCCTCTAAATACCATTAAATCTACATACCCATGTGATGTGTGTCATCAAGCTAAGCAAACCAGAAATGTATTCACTTTAAGTGACCACAAATCAAATGATCTAGGTGAACTTGTTCACATGGATCTATGGGGACCATTTAGGGTGACAAGCAGAGAAGGTTACAAATACTTTTAAACATTGTTGATGACCATTCTCGGGCTGTATGGGTTTACCTTCTAAAATCTAAGGATGAAGTCTTTCAAAAAATCATAATTTTCTTCAAACTAATTGAAACTCATTTTGACAAACAAATAAAAATTTGTCGGTCTGATAATGGGACTGAGTTTGTCAACAAACAAGTGGAACATTTTTTTGAACAAAATGAGGTGATACATCAAACCTCGTGTGCTTACACACCTCAACAAAACGACATTGTTGAGCGAAAACATAGGCATTTACTTAATGCTGCTAGATCTCTCATGTTCAGGGCAACCTTCCCCTCAATATGTGGAATGAATGTGTGTTACTGCTACTTACCTCATCAATAGGATTCCTTCTTCTGTCCTTGCTGGTAAATCTCCTTATGAGTTGTTATTTAAAAGAAAACCTTCTTTATTACATCTTAGAAGCTTCGGGTGTCTTGCTTTTTGCGCTAATTTAAATGCTTTAAATAAATTTGATTATAGATCTATCAAATGTGTTTTTATTGGTTATTCTGTTGAAAAGAAGGGATATAAAATGTGGGATCTAGAAAAAAGAACTTCGTTTTTTTCTAGAGATGTAAAATTTTACGAAGATATTTTCCCTTTCAAACAAAAACCATCCTCTGACTTTATTGAAGGACTAAAACTTTTTGATGAATTACTTGTAAAAAATATGCAAAGCAAGACACCCACACCCGATGATGTGCTAAATGTGTCAAATACTCATGAGGGGCATAACAGTGAAGTTCAGCAACCAGATACTCAATCTGAGATAGATGGATCTGAGCGGCATGACGGTGAACCCGCAGCCGACATAAGTCAAGCATTTGACAGTGTCAACAACTCGGAATCGCAAACTGAGACAGGTGGATCCGAGAGGCATGGCGGTAAACCCGCAACCGACAAAAGTCAAACATTTGACACTGTCAATGACTCGGAACCTCTAACTCAGAATAGAGATACCTGGATGGCAGAAACACCTAGGAATGAATTAACTGACTCTGAGGGTGTGCTAGGACCAAATCAACAAAACACAACAGCCCCAAGGAGATCTACTAGAAAAACAATTGTGCTTCAAAAACTTGATAATTTTGTTTCGTTTCAAGTCTTAACAAAAGTATTGAACCGAAAACTTATAAAACGGCTTCACAAGACTCAAATTGGGTCACTGCCATGAATATGGAAATGGAGGCCCTTCTAAAAAACGACACATGGGTTATCACTGAACTGCCAAAAAACAGAAAACCCATAGGTTGCAAATGGATATACAAAATAAATACAAATCCAACGGGGAAATAGAACGTTATAAGGCCAGGCTTGTTGCCAAAGGTTACAGTCAAAGAGAAGGCCTGGACTTTGATGAGACGTTCTCCCCTGTTGTGAAAATGGCTACAATAAGATGTGTAATCAGTATTGCTGTCCAAAATAATTGGTCCCTATATCAGCTAGATGTCAACAATGCATTCCTGTATGGGTCCGTCAATGAGGATGTATATATGACACTGCCTGAAGGGTATTTTAATAAAAATGAAACCAAAGTGTGTAAGCTAAAAAATCATTTTATGGGCTAAAACAAGCACCCAGACAATGGAATGAGAAACTTACCACAACTCTTACTGAAATCGGTTTCGAACAAAGTAAAACCGACTACTCCTTATTTGTAAAAACTGACAAAGATGCAATATGTGCTTTACTTGTCTATGTTGATGACATAATACTAACTGGAAACAATGATTCCATGCTTGAAAATGTTAAGTCTTGCCTAATGTCAAAATTCATGATAAAAGATTTAGGTGAACTTAAGTACTTCTTGGGTATTGAAGTTTTAAAAACAGATAAAGGGTTGGTTTTATCTCAAAGAAAATATTGTCTAGATCTTTTAAGTGAATTTGGAAAGCTGGCATAAAAATCTGTTGGTAACCCAATCGAGCAAAAGGTAATAGTAACAAACAAACAAAATTCCTACAAAGAGGATTTTGAATTGTCTAATATTACTAGCTACCAAAAGCTGATTGGAAAATTAATTTACCTCACTCTAACTAGACCCGACATTTCATATACTATTGGTTGTCTAAGTCAATTCATGCATAAACCATTGGACTCTCATCTTAAAATTGCCATGAGGTTACTAAAATATCTAAAAGGGTCACCAGGGAAAGGATGCTTATTTAGTAAAAGCAACAATTTCAATTTGTCAGCCTATTCTGACTCTGACTGGGGCAAATGCTTGGCAACCCGAAGGTGTACCTCTGGGTATTGTGTGTACCTCGGGAATTCCCTCGTTTCATGGAGGAGCAAGAAATAACCTACTGTGTCTCGCTCATCAGCTGAAGCTGAATATAGAGCCATGGGAGTAGCAGGATGTGAGGTAACATGGCTGATCAAACTCTTGGCTGATCTAAAAATTAAATGTCAATTACCCATGCCCCTGTTTTGTGATAATAAAGTTGTTGTTCTCATATCTGCTAATCCGGTGTTTCATGACCAGAAGAAACACTTTGAGATTGATCTGAATTTCATAAGAGAAAAGGTTGTGGCTGGAGTATTTAAAGTGGAAAAAATACATACATTAGATCAACCTGCTGATCTGTTTACAAAGGGTCTTAGTATTTGACAACACAACCTACTTTGTGAAAAAATGCAGCTTGTTGATCCTTGATGTGCTAAAAACAGTCAATTAAATATTAACTAAATTAAATAAGTAATAAAAACTAGATCTGAGACTCAACTAAACAAAACACCGGCAAGTGGACCGGTCAATTGTACTAAGCTAAGTAAGTCCGGATATCGAACCCACGAGACTCTTTAAATTACGTATATCAACTAATTAGACTCGACTTACTGACACGACTATTTAGTTATTATTATTATTAAGGGGGTTTACTTAAAAACTAAAATTAAACTAATTAAGAAAAATAAGTAAAATAAACAAGAGACAGTTTTAATTAATTTAAATAAGATGATGATGAAAAACCACCTAGGCTAGAATCCCCAAAATTTCAGTTATCAATTATTAGGAAAATGCTTGTTATGGAATTGGAATCATAAAATAATCACTTAAAAGAAAACCCGAATAGGACCCCTGACCCTTCAAGAAGACACCTATGGATTTCTATTAAGTTCTTAAAAACACCAATTTTAATATTAGACTTTCTTACAATTATCTAATTAATTATGAACGAGTACCTTTAAACGACAATCTACCTTACGGCACGGAAATCAAAGGCAGTTTAATAAATTCATTCGACTCAATAGACAAAGTTGAAAAATCAAACCTAGACGGACTCCTTACGAAGAACTAAGTCTAGCAATCTTAATCAACAACGGCCTATCAAATAATCTATCACCTTACAGCTTTTTAGATTAGCAGCGCACTTTTATTTATTTAATTAATAATATTGTTTCTATGATCTTATTATAAATCAATCACAAACTAGTCAATAACACACATGAAATGACCTAACAGAATCCTATTATATGACAGCCAATCACCAAGGAAACTGTGAAACAATAAAACTCATCAAATAAAACCAAGCACCCATATGCATCGAATAAATAATATTAAACTTTTTACTAATTCATAAACCCATAACGAATAGCAAACTCCAAATAAAATCAAACTTCAACAAAGGTTCATCACAAGCCTAGGTAGTCTAATAAATTTAGCCTAACATCTTAAAATCAAATAAACAAAAATAATTAAGTTCAACAACCAAGCTCATGACTAAATAATAAATTCAAACCGAATATTGATGATGCTTGGTTAAGTAAGTGTTGAACCCAAAGGATCTCCACTCGAACCAAAAGCCTTCTTTCTCTTTATTTTCTTTTTATTTTCGAATGACTTCCCCTTCGTCCCTTGTTCACAGCTCCAAAGAAATATTAATAATGATGATGATGACTTGCGGCAGTGGGTAAATAAAATACCTTCTGATGTCGAACTCCCTCCCTTTTTATTGTGAGATGCTCCTCCTAATAATAATAATATTGCCGCCATGTCTTCCTTTTATAATTTTGCATCACCGACTTCAAATAAACGGGCCCTCAATTCTTATATGGGCCGAAGGATTTTTTTTCCACTAAAAAATTCTAAGCCTGGTAAAATATAAATGCAAGACAATAGAGTTGACTTAGTTTTGTTCTTTGAGTCCACGTTACAACCAACAGACATCATTTACCAAATTATTTAATCTTCATGTCCCACATGCATACTCTATTCTTTTGCTAAAAAAAACAAATGAATAGATAAAACATTCAATTAACTGATGTCCTTTTATTAATTGACTTTTCATTATTAAGCTCACAATAAAACTAATGATTTACATGAAGATCGATTATTTCTCAAAAGCAATCCTCTTGTTGTAGTCACCTCATCATACTTAAAACAAAATTTGTCATAATAATATATAAATGTGTTCGAAATTTTCTCATTGGACCCAAGCTAATATAAAAACACATTGTTTAGCTCATTGTGTCTAAAAACCTTTAAATTCAAATATGAATCACTTTTGAATAATATTCAATAAAAACCAACTCAAACCAATTAAAAGTGTAAGAAATATTTGAATAATATATGTCTAATTTAGCTCACATCAATCCTTTCACACCATTGAATTGAGGGAGCATGTTAGAATATTCAATTTCAATGGTATATATTTACCTTTTTTATATTTCTTTTATATTTGGTAAACTTATTCTAATATAAAGTTGATCTCCCCTTTTTGGCATGTATGTACTGGACCTTAACTGGAGGGATTGATTGATTATTTTTGGAAAACTTCAAGGGCTGTTCACATGGACTTTTCAACTCTAGCTTGGGTATTTAAAGGTCTTCTCACCTTTTGACAAGAGACACGAACAAAAACATATTTTGCCTTCTCCCTTGCAACTACATCATAAGCTGTTGTGTTCGTCTCCGCTGCTCTTCGATCATCCGCATCCAGTTGGTTGCAGTCTGAACATCATCACATCATGAAGCTAGAGTAATGTGTGACAACTAGAGTAATACCTTTAATATTTTCACTGTTATGTTCTGATTCTAGTTTGTATTTGTAAGGTGTCTATTCAATAAACGATTTTGTTTTGTCAAAGGAAACCATTTCTTTACAAGTTTGATGTAGTATGGTACAACACTTTGGTTATCGACCTTGACATCTGACTTTTGAACAAATGCGCCAGTATCACGTCTTTTGTATAATGGAAATCCGTATGTGTCTACTGAAGTTTCATCTTGAAAATTCTTTGGAAAGTTTTTGGAACACTTATTGTCTATAACACATGAGCAAGGTTTGTTATAATGTGCGCAAGGACCGTGCATCATTAACTTAGACACAAGGTTGTATAATTCGGGGTCTTCATTTTTATCTCATATCTATGCACTAATATAAGGATCCACATGCTCTACGTTTGGGAGTTTATCTTCTTTTTGCATAAATAAACAAAGATGGGCGTGAGGTAAACCACGTTTTTGAAACTCCACTGTATAAACGACTGCAAAAAATACAAATAACAGTTTTGCATATAAATAAAAACTATTTCTTATTAAGATGTATAGAATACGTACTTGCTTGATGTTTACCAAGAACATGATTATCTTTTAAGTCTTAAATTAATGAGTCTAGCTTTATTTTAAACAGTCTGCATAATATGTCAGGTCTATCATCTGCGTTTAGAGTTGTGTCTTTAAGTAATCTTTGAACCTCAGGCCATTTAGGATTGCATGTAACCGTCATAAAGAAATCAGGATATCCATACCATTTACAAAGGGTCATAGCATCCAAATAGTTTTGCATTGAGTTCCTCCTGTAAATGAAGAAGGTAATATAATACGTTGGTCAACCTTCGAGACATCTGAACATCCCTTATCCTTTAGAAATTTTAGGTTCTCAAATGTTACAGACTGTAGTTGGAACTGTTTTGTTCTTATAAAACACAACCTTTCGCTTTCAAACATCGTAAAACCGTCTACCAGTATATGTTGTAACAGTCTTCTTGAGTATAAAGTAGGTGAGTACTGACCAACTCTGTCTTGAAACAGAAACGCAAGCCATTCCCTCATTGTAGTATAAGGCTGCTTGTTACCATTATCATCTTCAACTCCTCTATGCTTGATTTTAGTTCGATAATCGTACTCACCATTAATAAATATCAACGGGTACTAAAGAGGCATGTATGAAGGGTGTAGCTCATTAAGGTATTCTAGATTTCCTCCTATTTTTCCACGACAATATAACGTGGCTCATACGATTTCTCAATATCTCCTACAATTAATGTTGCGACTTCTGAAGTGGTATGAAGGTTATAAGTGCGGCTATCTTTTTCTTTGTTACATATAAGGCGTAGCTTTAGTTCTTTATCAGGTTGTTCATTACAAACATCTCTTGTCATTCTATAAGTCTTGACTAAAACATTTTGGCGATCAAGCATTTCTTTCAACCATGTAATTATCTAAGTATCCAGTCTCTTTTCGTCATTTGACGTACTAACTTTGTTGTCACTGAAATAATTATAATAATTACTATTAATGTTGGTAAATAAATAAAAAAGGCAATAAAATGATAAGACGGTCATATGTGTACCTCAAATTTTTTTGTCTATTTTCATTTTCGTTTTCCGTTCATATATGTATAGATGTGAGAATTTGGGTTTCGTGCCATCGTTGGGTAGAAGACTGCTCTTATAATTCTGGCCGCTCAATTTGAACAAATACAAACATTTCCCCTTATTAATAGATTTTTCAATCTTTCCTCCCATGGAAGTAAAAGAAAACATCGAGTTATAATGGCGAATGTTCTTCAAGAAGAATTTGCTTTTAGCATCATTTGATTTAAATAATTCTTCATACTAATGGTTCGATATTTCTACTTGAGGTAACTCAATAGCCCCATATTGGCAACACAAATTAAAACTTACTTTTGATTTCTTTCTTTGACCTCTTCGGCCCTCGTCGATCCAGAGTTTAGCATGACATATCTCACACACAGTGGACTGGTCTCTATGATCTAAGTATTCTGTAGTTAATAAGCAACAACGTTAAGAATTATTTTTAACCAGATTTCTAAATACGTAAAATCGTGTAGGAAGATTATGTAATTGTACGGACCTTTAGAAACTCCTTTATATTTTTTATCGTCTTCTATACAATGAATTCTTGTTCTCTTATAATCCATCTTTGTTCTCCTACTTGTACGATTCTATTTAGACACAGAGTTAAGTATCTTTGGATGAGTGAAATTTGATGATAATACAATATTGGATAAGGAAGTCTATTTTCCTCTCTTAGCATCCATAATAATTTACCATCTCATAAGATATACTTTTGCGGCTCGGGAGTAACTTAGTTTTCCTTTTCTTGCATTCAACAATAATTTACTTAGAAAACGATTTGTTTTTTAGATAGTTTTCTTTATTGAGTGGCCTAAAATAATATAGATATATGTGTGTGTGTCAATAACCAATCTAAATATGAAATATGACATAAACTACTCATTATTAAACCATTTGATTCATTAGTAAACAAATTCGCCATTAAAGAAAATTGAAAACGTCAAATACTTTATCAAATTCCAAATAACCAAACCAAAAGTAATAGAAAGTAAAATAGTTTTGAAAAAACATGAAGATCATTATTTATTTTTCTTTTTTTTGGGGTTAAGAGTGTTCTTGCCAGAATCTTGAACGATAGCTTTTGAAGATTGCGGTGGGTTATCAACATCATAAGCATCTTAAATTTCCTTTTGGAAGCTTCAGATTTTTCTTGTCTTTGTTTATAGCTGAAGTCTTTGAGGTACTTTGCACAAAATAAATGACATTGTCATCCATAACATTTGTAGAATCCTAGAAAATTAAGTTTTAACAATTTCATTAAACTAAAAAATATATGTATATATTTGGTTATAAAATTTTAATAGATTATTCTTTGATGAATTACCTTTTCCGATAGGTTTTCAACAGATTCATCATTTGAATATGAAGGTTGCTCCTACCAAATTAAAAAAGAAAATATTTAAATATAAAAAATATAAACGCAAATAAATATAATAATAATGTATTATCTACATATCTTACCAGAGTCAGTTCATATTTTTCTTGTAGCTAACTTATTATTTTAGGTGTAACATCACGTAATTTTCGGGCCAAAATGTCAATTTCTAAAGTAAAAGGACCAATTCTGCCAATTTCTAAACTCCAGGGACTAAAATGAAAAATCTGTTTTCTTGACCCATCGCGCTACGCGACAGGTCAAGAGAGACACCCATCGCGCATCGCGATGGGGTGTCTGACAGATATTGACACGTGTGCCACGTGGCACACGGTGGCAACGTCTGCCGCCACGTGTCACCACGTGGCAACACGTCCGCTACGTGTCGCCATGTGGCTTGGCGCATGCCACGTGTCACCACATGGCAGGTCTACGATGTGACTCAGCAAGCCTACATCGCGCTACGCGATGGGCTTGCCAAGGATCCCATCGCGTAGCGCGATGGGGTCCAATTTCGAGTCTATAAATAGCAGCCTTCGGCTCTTCCCATTTGCACACCAAAAACACATACTTTACTCTCTCACTAGTTTCTCTCTCTACCTCGTAAAGCGTGCCCACGATCCACCTCGAAATCCGTGCCTCGAAACCCCGTTTTTCGTACCTAGTACCTCGATATTCGTGCCACTCCCCGACATCCCGAACAAAAAGGAAGTGCTGCCCGACGACCCGGCAATTTCCTCGAAGTGCGTACCAAGAGTATTGGTGTCTCGAAAAGCGTGCCAAGTGAAAAATTTGCAAAGAAAATAGTATTGATTGAGCGGCGTCGAAGTGCTGCCCAAGTGTCTAGGGTGTTGCCAAGCCAAGCAAGGTAGGCATAATGTCCGACCAAAATAATAATAAAATATTATAAGGGCTTAATACCCGAGTCGGAATTATTCTCGATAAACAAAGAAAGATATAACAAAGAAAATAACGAAAAGAAAGATAAAATATATATATATATAGATGTATATATATATATATAATTATTCTTTGTTATGAAATATATTATTTAAGTATAATGAGTATACTTAAATAATAAAGAAATATGTTTCTTAATAAAGAAGAAACGTCGGGTTTTATAAACTAAAAGTTTATCAATATTACTTTTAAACTAAAGGTTTTAAAGTAAAATAATGAACTAAAGGTTCATCGAGATGAATGAGACTAAAGGTCTTAAGCCGGATCGTGTATCCGACTAATGAATGTTATACTCGTACTATAGGTGCGAGATAGCGAAGGAAAGACTAATGGACGATGTTGGAAGCCGATCCCATTGAAAGGTGAATACGCCCCACTTTTACAAACTTGTTTTCGAACAAACAAACGTGTTATGTGTAAAACTTTACATGAGGCTACGTGTCTCTAAAAACATTATAAATAAGAGTATAAGCCAGCCCTCAGGCTATGTATACGTTTGTCTAGTTCCTTACATATGTGGAATGCGGTGGGCACATCGCACCACGCTTGGTCACGACCTCCAGCCACGATGGGCCGGACCTAAGTTACGTCCGAGTGGGGAATGGCCATGTGTATATTTGTGGTACCTAATTTATGTCATAAACGCTGCGGTGTTTCGCTGAGGTGACCTAGTGCAGAGACTCGAGTTTATGATGATTGTTTTAACTTGATTATTCCTAATCCAAGATGGGCCGAGACTTACGTGGTCTCGAGGGGTAATTAAGTAAAGAAAATATTATAGCGTCAGCATATTCACCAGCATTCGTTGCTGACGTATTTTTATAACATTGTGCAGGTAATCAAGATTAGAGCTTGAAAGACGAAGAAGCTCTAGAATCCGATGGCTCGGATAATTTTGTGTAAATATTAAAACATGGTGATTTTTGAAAACTATAAACAAGTAAATACTAAACGAGACTTTTGTTTCATCTTTTGTAATGTAAATATTTTATATTATCGATCCTTATGTTTTTATAAAGACTTCCGCTATAACCCGTTACTCTGATTTATTTACAAATATGGTACCAATTATGGTTCACACCCCTAGGCCTAGAATGGGGGTGTGACATGTTGGTATCAGAGCCATCGATCTTTGCGAATTGGGTATCATAAAACAATACCCAAACTTCGATTCAAGCGTAGGAAATATTTACTTGTTAATGTGAATAGGGATAAGATTGGTTGGTAACCCTTTCTTTCCCTCTCTACAATCTATACCACCCAAAAGATGACTTATGAAGAATTAATGGAATATTAATACAAGGAAGTAAGAAGAGCAAAGAAATATTACAAATTTACACAAGGCGTCATGATTAAAGATTACTTTGAATCATTCTTCAATGAAGAACATAAACAAAACCCCAACCCAAGTCCAATCTATCACCTAGACAACACTCCACATGAAGTATACCAACCCAAAAGGCATTCTAGCTATCATCCATCAAGCCTTCCTATGTATCAACCTTCCTAGATCCCGACATACTATCCTTCTGAAATTCCCACCTATCATCCATCCGGAAGTTCAACACAATTACCACCGAATCCTCATCCTTCATACACTTTCCTCTTTAACTTACCAATCAAGGAGGAACCGAAATCTTCTTCATCCGACTGGATGCAATGTCACTCCGGTCAACAAAGGTGGCATACCGGCACTTCAACTATGGATACTGCTAATTCCCATGTCAACAAGCAAGGACCCTCTAACAAACCTAAGATGAGAGTAACGATGCCATATGAGAAGATACACATGCCGGCAATGACTGAAGAAGAACCCGAAGAGGAACCAGAAGAAGAATCGGAAGAGGAACCGGAAGAGGAAACCGACCCCGAGGAAGAATATCCGGACAATCCAAATGAAGTAACCACACCGGAGGAAGAACAACACTCAGCCCCAAGTTATGGTTCTGTAGATCCATACATGAAATTTCTTCATGAACTAAAGGGAAAAGCGTCATCAAGTTTCCCACCATACCAAGGCGAAATTCCATCCATTGAAGAGCAGGCCAATGAGATTCGTGAACAGAATGAAGCAGCCGATGCATTTTTCAATCTTCCCTCTAAAGAGACTGAAACTCCATACCCTGATCCCAAGAACCACTACCATATTGTGATGATGGGTTACTACGACCCACCTCCAAGATATGGGTATCCGACTGACATGCCTCAGTCCCAGGAGGAGCATTTTGATCGAGCCTTGCACGAAACTGATGACCTTAGGAAAAAGATTGCTATGGATGAGAAGAAAAAGAAGAAGATGGGAGACAAGCTTCTTCGCAAATGCAACAAGCTCACCAAAGTTGTGAAGAAGTTTATAAAGAATTGAGAAAATGAAAATGGTGTGTTTAAGAGATGAAGTTATGTGTGTAATATAGTTTGTATGATATGTGTATTGTAATAAGGATAGGATATATAAGTTTGTTGTAACAATAATATACATATCATTTATGATATGTATATGAATGTGAAATAAATAAATTTGTATATTAAGAAAAGAAATGTGTTAAAATTTCAGATAAAAAAGAATAAAAGATAAAATATGTCTCGACAAAGTGATAATTGAGAGCTTTCCCGAAAGGAAGCCGAGAGACGCGAAGTGAAAGGAAAATGTCCCGAGAAAGAGGAACCAATTCCCGATAAATATCTGAAACAAATCCAACAAATGGTTAAAAATGCGGTTAGAGAAGAATCAATGTCTAGATCTCAAACAAGACATTCTCAAACAAAACACTCACAATCTGAAAATCCTTCCCGTAAATCTATTTCTAAACCCCGTACTCGACCTTCACGTGAGGAAGAGAGTGTGCATGAATCAAACGCTGATATAGGGGTTCGTAAAGAATTTAAGAAACTCAAGATAGGAGGATGTTCCTTTAAAGATTTTAAGTACTATGGGCCAAAAGAATTTCATGGCGACAAGGGAGCCATCACAACGGTGAGGTGGCTCGAAGAGATGGAAACAATTGTGATTACGGGCAAGTGTACGGAGGAGGAAAAGATTCAATATTCGGCCTTGATGTTCAAAAGCGAAGCGTTAGAGTGGTGGAACACGTTGATGATGAGTAGAGGAAGGGAGGTGATGTATAGTTTGTCCTGGAACGAGTTCAAAGAATTGATGATGTCAAAGTTATGTCCAACGCACAAAACGGACCAAATCCAAACCAAGTTTTTGGCTCACAAGGTTGTTGGAACGAACCTTCGTGAGTATAACACGAAATTTCACGAGTATTGCCGATTAGTTCCCCAGCTGGTTACCCCCGAGTCCAGCAAAGTTACACGTTATATATGGGGACTACCTCGTGAAATTCGTGATATGGTGAGATCGCACTTGCCACAAACCGCTGACTCCGCAATGGAGTTGGCTTGGTACTTGATGGGCGGAATGATCCGCAACAAGGAGGAAGATAGAAAGGTTGTACCGACACATGACTCAAGAAAGGGTGGAGATACTCGTTTCAAGGGTAAAGATCAACGAAGGTCTAGCTCCAACCTCGGCATCCCTCAATGCAAAATTTGCAAGAAATATCATAGAGGTAGATGCAACCTTGCTTCACGAGTCTGTGAATCATGTAACCGACCCGGCCACGCTACGGCCGATTGTTGGAAAAAGAAGATGACCTGCTATAATTGTAAGGAGATGGGGCATCTTAGCTTCGAGTGTCCCAAGAATAAGCCCGCAACTGGTGGTGCGGGTGGTAGCGGTCAGAAGAATGAGCCAAGAAAGGTAATGCAAGGGTCTTCGTTCTCGATACGAAGAAAGCGGCCGACACACCGGAAACTATCACCGGTACGTTCCTTGTTAACAACACATATGCTAGAGTCTTGTTTGATTCAGGTGCCAACTTAAGTTTTATAGATTATAGGTTTTGTAGTCTATTAAACGAACCTTTAATCAAACTCAATAAAACTCTAAGCGTCGAGACCGCTAATGGCGAAACTGTTAAAATTACCGAAGCTTTAGAAAACGGAAAAATCTTATTAGCCGGTTATGTTTTGCCTATTCTATTGTTACCTATGACTCTTGCTGGTTTTGATGTTGTATTGGGTATGGATTGGTTATCCGACAACCATGCTCGTATCCTTTGCAATAACAAAACCGTCGAACTTCAAGCCCCTGATAAACGAACTATACGAATTAAAGGGGATAAAGACGCGGGCCGAGTTACCCTAATCTCCATGATAAGGGCTAACAAATGTTTAAATCAAGGATGCTTAGCAATTATGGCCTACGTCACCGAAGAATCAAAGCCCAAAGAACTTAAAGACGTTCCCATTGTTTCCGAATATGCCGATGTATTTCCCGACGAACTCCCCGGCTTTCCACCCGATCGAGAAGTAGAATTTAGGATCGATCTTATTCCTAGTACTGCTCCGATCGAAAAAGCTCCATATCGACTTGCGCCAACCGAGATGAATGAATTGAAGAAACAATTGGACGAACTTCTGGAGAAAGGATTTATACGACCAAGTTCATCACCGTGGGGAGCGCCGATACTATTCGTCAAGAAGAAAGATGGATCCATGCGTATATGCATCGACTACCGAGCTCTCAACAAAGTTACAATCAAGAATCGATATCCACTTCCCCGAATTGATGACCTTTTCGATCAACTTCAAGGTGCTAGCTTCTTTTCAAAAATCGATCTTCGTTCCGGCTATCACCAACTTAAAGTTCAATCCGAAGATATTCCGAAAACAGCCTTTCGAACAAGGTATGGCCATTATGAGTTCACCGTTATGCCATTCGGACTTACTAATGCACCAGCTGCGTTTATGGACATGATGAACCGAATCTGTAATCCTTACTTAGATAAATTTGTGATCATTTTCATCGAAGACATACTCATTTATTCTAAGTCCAAGGCCGATCACGAAGTCCATTAACGAACTTTACTTGAAATTCTTCGAACCGAGAAGTTGTACGCCAAGTTCTCGAAATGCGAGTTCTGGTTGCACGAGGTGCAATTTCTTGGTCATGTTATCAATGTCAATGGAATTCAAGTGGACCCCGCTAAGATTGAAGCCATCTCTAAGTGGGAGATCCCAAAGTCGCCAACCGAGATTCGAAGTTTCTTGGGATTGGCCGGCTATTATCGAAGGTTTATTGAAAACTTCTTTCGAGTCGCTGTTCCCTTAACTTCTTTAACTCGCAAAAACGTCAAGTATGAATGGGGAGCAAAGCAACAAGAGGCGTTCGATATACTTAAACAAAAGCTTACCCAAGCACCTATACTGGCCTTGCCAAAAGGTACCGAAGATTTCGTTGTCTTTAGTGAAGCATCTCATTCCGGCTTAGGATGTGTGCTAATGCAACGAAAGAAAGTGATCGCTTACGCCTCTCATCAACTCAAGGTGCATGAAAAGAACTATACAACTCATGATCTTGAGTTAGGTTCCATAATCTTTGCACTAAAAATATGGAGACACTATCTCTATGGAGTAAGATTCATCGTGTACACCGATCACAAGAGCTTGAAACACATCTTTGAGCAAAAAGAGCTAAATATGCGCCAACGACGCTGGATGGAAACTTTAAACGACTATGACTATGAAATTGTCTATCACGAAGGTAAGGCTAACATTGTGGCTGATGCCTTAAGTCGTAAAGAGCACGAAAGCCAAAAAGAGTCCGAGCGTTAAGGCTAGAACTTCAAATCGATCTTAGTGACCAAATCAAATCCACTCTAATTCAAGCCATTAATGAAAACCAAATCTCTGACGAAAAACGTAACGGCACCATTGACTCGCTGGTCAAAGGTGACGACGACATCCTTAGACTTGGAAATAGGATTTGGGTGCCAATCGTTGGGGATTTGCGTGAGAAGATAATGAACGAAGCCCATAAGTCCAAATATACGATGCACCCCGGTAGTGACAAAATGTATCAAAATCTTAAGTCAAACTACTGGTGGAACGGAATGAAGAAGGACATCGCTTCGCATATTGCGAAATGTTTAACCTGTCTGAAAGTCAAGGCTGAAAGTCAAGGCTGAACATCAAAAGCCTTCGGGATTGCTTCAGCAACCCGAACTTCCCATGTGGAAGTGGGAGTTAATAACCATGGATTTCATAACCAAACTCCCACAAACGACTCGTCAACATAACGCTATTTGGGTAATTGTGTATCGTTTAACAAAGTCCGCACACTTCATTCCAATCAATGAGTCGTACTCAATGGATATATTAGCACTTATTTATGTAAACAACATAGTTGCTTTGCATGGAGTACCACTATCAATAATTTCCGATCGAGACAGTCGTTTCACGTCTTACTTCTAGAAAAGCTTCCAACAAGCACTCAGTACAAAGTTAAACCTTAGCACCGCCTATCATCCACAAACCGATGGGCAAAGCGAAAGGACAATTCAAACGTTGGAAGATATGCTTCGAGCTTGTGTGATAGACTTAGGAGGAAGTTGGGACGACCACTTACCTCTAATGGAATTTTCGTATAACAATAGCTATCACTCGAGCATTCAAGCCGCACCATTCGAGGCGTTATATGGTCGAAAATGTAGAACGCCAGTGTGCTGGTCTGAAATCGGAGATAATCAATTGTCTGGACCCGAAATAGTCCAAGAAACTACCGAAGAAGTTCATCAAATCCGCGAACGACTTAAGACGGCACGTGATCGACAAAAGAGTTACGCTGACGTCCATCGTAAGCCGTTAGAGTTTAGAGTCGGTGACAAAGTTCTTTTAAAAGTCTCGCCATGGAAGGGCGTAGTCCGTTTCGGCAAGAAAGGCAAACTAAATCCTCGATTCGTTGGACCCTTCGAGGTACTCGAACGAATTGGTACCGTCGCATACTGTTTGCGATTACCCGAGGAAATGCAAGGGATACATGACGTATTCCATGTTTCAAACCTACGAAAATGTCTAGCCGATGAATCTCTTTCAATGCCCTTAAAAGACATAGAAATCAATGAGAATTTAAAATTCGTAGAACGTCCCATTCAAATCGAAGATTCAAAATTAAAGAAACTTAAAAGACGAACGTTAAAAATCGTGAAAGTAAGATGGGATTCCCGAAGAGGACCCGAGTACACATGGGAACTCGAATCTGAGATGAAAAAGAAATACCCCCACTTGTTCTCATAAGCAATCTCGAGGATGAGATTTATTTCAAGGTGGGGATCTGAGATGAAAAAGAAATACCCCCACTTGTTCTCATAAGCAATCTCGAGGACGAGATTTATTTCAAGGTGGGGAGGATGTAACATCACGTAATTTTTGGGCCAAAAATGTCAATTTCTAAAGTAAAAGGACCAATTCTGCCAATTTCTAAACTCCAGGGACTAAAATGAAAAATCTGTTTTGTTGACCCGTCGCGCTACGCGACAGGTCAAGAGAGACATCGCGTATCGCGATGGGGTGTCTGACATAAATTGACACGTGTGCCACATGGCACACGGTGGCAACGTCTGCCGCCAGACTCAGCAAGCCTACATCGCGCTACGCGATGGGCTTGCCAAGGATCCCATCGCGTAGCGCGATGGGGTCCAATTTCGAGTCTATAAATAGCAGCCTTCGGCTCTTCCCATTTGCACACCAAAAACACATACTTTACTCTCTCACTAGTTTCTCTCTCTACCTCGTAAAGCGTGCCAAGTGAAGAGGAAAAATTTGCAAAGAAAAGAGTATTGATTGAGCCGCGTCGAAGTGCTGCCCAAGTGTCCAGGGTGTTGCCAAGCCAAGCAAGGTAGGCATAATGCCCGACCAAAATAATAATAAAATATTATAAGGGCTTAATACCCAAGTCGGAATTATTCTCGATAAACAAAGAAATATATAACAAAGAAAATAAAGAAAAGAAAGATAAAATATATATAGATGTATATATATATAATTATTCTTTGTTATGAAATATATTATTTAAGTATTGTGAGTATACTTAAATAATAAAGAAATACGTTTCTTAATAAAGAAGAAACGTCGGGTTTTATAAACTAAAAGTTTATCATACTTTTCAACTAAAGGTTTTTAAGTAAAATAATGACTAAAGGTTCATCGAGATGAATGAGACTAAAGGTCTTAAGCCGGATCGTGTATCCGACTAATGAATGTTATACTCGTACTATAGGTGCGAGATAGCGAAGGAAAGACTAACGGACGGTGTTGGAAGCCGATCCCATTGAAAGGTGAATACGCCCCACTTTTACAAACTTGTTTTCAAACAAACAAACGTGTTATGTGTAAAACTTTACATGAGGCTACGTGTCTCTAAAAACATTATAAATAAGAGTATAAGCCAGCCCTCAGGCTATGGTATACGTTTGTCTGGTTCCTTACATATGTGGAATGCGGTGGGCACATTGCACCACGCTTGGTCACGACCTCCAGCCGCGATGAGCCGGACCTAAGTTACGTCCGAGTGGGGAATGGCCATGTGTATATTTATGGTACCTAATTTATGTCATAAATGCTGCGGTGTTTCGCTGAGGTGACCTAGTGCAGAGACTCGAGTTTATGATGATTGTTTTAACTTGATTATTCCTAAGCCAAGATGGGCCGAGACTTACGTGGTCTCGATGGGTAATTAAGTAAAAAAAATATTATAGCGTCAGCATATTCACCAGCATTCGTTGCTGACGTATTTTAGTAACATTGTGCAGGTAATCAAGATTAGAGCTTGAAAGACGAAGGAGCTCTAGAATCCGATGGCTCGGATAATTTTGTGTAAATATTAAAACGTGGTGGTTTTTGTAAACTATAAACAAGTAAATACTAAACGAGACTTTTGTTTCATCTTTTGTAATGTAAATATTATATTATCGATCCTTATGTTTTTATAAAGACTTCCGCTATAACCCGTTACTCTGATTTATTTACAAATATGGTACCAATTATGGTTCACACCCCTAGGCCTAGAATGGGGGTGTGACATTAGGATCTTTGGTAAGTTTAAAAATATTGTAAGAAAATCTTTGATTATCTATGTTGTATTGCTGATTGTTGATCTTAAAAGCATAAATCCGATCCTCAATACCTTCCATCTCTTAGGAATTATATCAGTATCATCACCACTCTTCACAAATATAAAAAAAATATTCTTTTGTTAGGAATGTGCAATTATAGTTGTAAAAAGTGAATCATATATTTAAATTATATTTTCTACTCTACTGACTTCTTAAAAAGTTCCATGGCGGTAATTTTGAAGATCGGAACAGCTTGTCTTCCCATAAAGTTAACGCCAGTGATCCGGTTGAGTATTGAACATCAAAAGGAACTCGGTACCGGCATATTGATGATGAATAATGTTATTAAATATAAACAATATAATTATATATATTAATAAATATTATTATATACGAATCTTGCAACTGCATCGACAACAACGTCGTTGCATTTTTTACTTAGGCAGTTATACTTCCCTCTAAACTGGTTCATTGATTTTTCCCCAACGATTTCTCCTTGTTTACTTACCTTGTGTTCTTCCTTAAGTTGGGTAGTACACGTTTTACATCCAACATAGTACCAACTATTGTAGTTAGATGATGGCTTTATGCTTCCACAAATTATTACTTTCTTTGGCTGAAAAAAATAAACAAAAAAACATATTTTTGATAAACTAAGTTTCAAATTATATTAACAAATATAAATATAAGAGAAAATTACTGTTTCGATATATTCGACTTCTCCAACATTACAGAAGTCTGTCTCATTAACAAACTCTTCAAAATAGGGATCACAGACACTTAATGGAGATAGGAGACTGCTTGAAGATGTTTCAGAACCAATAATATGAAGCAAACTATGAAAAAAGATTAAACTATTCGGTATAAAACATGATATTTGTTAAAAAAAATATGTGTATTATTTTTAAAACTAAATATAAATGTTAACATTTTTTTGAATTCCACAATATCGGGTATTTCTTTATTAATGATTAACTTTGTAATTCTAAGGGCATTAAAGATACCAGGTACTCCTGAAAAACAAGAATAATATTTTATCTGAATTAGACTAAGTTAGTTCAAAATAAATAGAAACATTTATAATCTAAAACTGGTTTGTTAGCTAACCGTCATAAGGTTTGTATGTAGCAAATTGTAAAATAACAACCACGGGAGTCTCTTCTGGATTGTTTTCAGTGTAAGACCGAACATTTATCGCATATGAATCCCATAAAGTCATACCGATTTTGCTGCCACTGAAAGAAATATATAAAAACTTTTAATAACAAATTGTCAACATATAATTTTTTTTAACTAAAGCACTTACTTGCTTCCAGATAAGTTGATTGGTAACTTTTTTGCAGGTTTTCCGTAGCTCTTTGTGATATCTTGAACAAAGACATCATCTTTAATAATTCCAATAACATATGTATTCGATATTAAAAAATATATATAGAGTATTACTATCAACACAATTTTGATACTAAATATAAATATAACATTAAAAAGTAATATGTTAATGTATATACCAATGCATGTATAAGCAAGAAATTTTTCAGAAAGCAGATCATCAATGGTTGTAAACTTGAATGCATGAAAACTTCCACCAAATTCATCACATAACTTTACGTCAGTCTCTTTTGAGAAATTTACTTTGTGATAGTTTTCCACGTACTTGAATTATCAGTAAAACTTGCCAAACTTGCTTTTGAAATTTGATAGCAGCTGTATTCATTTATCTTTCTATCAAAACAGCTTATGAACTTGTTCAATATTGAAGCATGAACTCTATTTCCTTGAAACAAAAAAGACACATATTATCATATATTTAGTAGAAAATGTCAAGTAATAATCTAATTAAAATCATATGTAACCTCTTTGTCTTCTATGATTAAATCCATTGAAATAATGGCTAGAGGTCTGTCAAGTGTTTGGTTTATGTACTTCCTTACAACCCTTACTAACAGAATTGATTTATCATTAGCATTACTGAAATCATTCTAACATCTTCAAGTTTTTGGTATTCATCATCCTATATAAGCATAAAATATATCAAAAATAACCAGTTTCTAGCTTTAAGTCGTTTTTGGGTATCATGTACAAACATGTATATAATATAAGATAATTCAAAAAGACTAATCTTTCGAGGGTTTAACTCGAGATTATTGCAATAAAAATTCAAGAAACACAACAGTGCTTAAAAAATTAAAATTTAACCGACGTATCAATCGAACCCACATTATTACCAACTAATGAGAGGAAAGTAACGACGCATAAATTGTAGAATCATTCTATAGAAACATATTTATAAAACTTATTAAGATTTTTGTTAGACGGTGTTTCCACAATGGCTTTGTTTATCCTCTTCAACAAATAGCAAAATAAAGGAAAATGGTAAAATTTTAGAATACATATTATATACTAAATGGCAACATCAACCTTAAAATTTGTTGTAAGCTACACATAATGATACAACCAATGTGGTTGTTCAAGGGTTTGTCAATCTGATCTTTTGTCTTAGAAATTGATTATTTTAGTGTCGGGTTAGGAGAACACTTGAGGTGATCGAAGCCAAAATTCAAAATCAATACTAAAGAAAGCAAGAAAAATACCAGAAGCAAAGATAATATTAAAGTAATCAAATTAATATGAAAGACAAATACAAGATTTTTCAGTAATAACATGAAGTAAACAAACAGCAAGAATATCCAGTTTAAAAGGTGAGGCGGTTGTCGGATGGTACTAATATCATAGATTAAAAATAACAAAAGACTTTATGGCTAAAATTAGGATTCTCAATTATTATTATAAACACTAAAACCATGAAATCATAATCTTATAATGTTCATATCAGTTTTCAATTTCATAACTACTATCTAATTGATCAAACCGAATCTTATTCAAGTTGTTTAGTTTAGATTTGGAATTAATTGTAGCGATCTACATGAATCTTTAAACACTAAAGATGAGAAACTTTTCATGTATTGTCTCAACCTTGTATAAATGTTTTATAAAAAATAAACTACACCACGTACCTTCAATGAAGATTAGCTCCAGATAATTTTGAATGAAAGAGAGAACAATAAATCACGTGCCTCCAATGAATGATGAGAGTAAAATTAATGTTTGCATTATTTATAGACAAAGCTATTGTTGATAAGTTTAAAAAGATTTATTTGATATGTAAATCCCTGTAAAATTGGGTTTATATTGAATAATATAGAAATTTAATTATATATACAATACAATAAAGAATACGTATAACTTTGGAAAATTGATTTATATTCAAGTACTATAAAACAAGATTTTAATATACTAAAATCCTAAATTAACTTATCACCAAATTCAAATACAAAATTTTTATTGATAAAATTGATTGTATATTTAAATCCTATAAAATAGGATTTAAATATACTAAAAATCCTATTTTGGGTCTTATAATAATATTATTATTATTAAAAAATCAAATGAAGAAACTGAATCGCTTTGTTACATATTTCTATTTGCTATGGCCAAATGCATTCATATTAACAATATGACAGAATATATACGCCCATTTTTAATTGAATCTAAGATGTTATATATTTCAGCAGCTTCTAAATGCTTATCCAAAGAAAAAAAAAAGAACATCTTTAGGGTCTGTTTGGTATGAAGTAATGGAATAAGTGAAGGAATATAATGGATGAGGTAATGGAATAGACAATTGAATGAAATGGATTATTACCATTCCATTGTCTTGTTTGGTTTCCATATGGGAATGAAATGATTCATCACTTTATTAATGCTATTATTAATATTAATAATAATAAATAATAATATAAATATTAATAATAACTAGTTTTTGGATCTATGCATTGTGATGATATTACCAAACCAAATAAAAATAATCGAAAAAATGTGAATCACGTATGCACGTTATGAATGTTTTTAATTTACCAAATTTAAATCAATAATAATAATGTTGATAATAATATAATAATATTACATTGTATTATACAAATTAATAATATTAAAAATACAATGTTAATAATAATAATAATAGTTGTTGTTGTTGACTTTTCCATTCCTTGAAGAAATGAAAAAAAAAACACCTTTTACCAAGAAATGAAAATGCTTAAAAAGGAAAGAATTTCATTCATTAGGAATGATCAATTCCATTACTTCATGACAATCAAACATGCTTAATTTCATTCCTTTGAAATGATCTATTCCATTCCACCTTTCATTTCTTCATACCAAACACTACCTTAATGTTAAAGGTTAAATCTTAAAACATACCTACATGTAAGGTACTTGATCCAATTTCAACCCAAAGCCAATATCCAACCGGATCCGATTCTCATCAAACCAGTTTTGAACCAACCATAACAACAGTTTGTATACCTAAACCAAAGAGAAAATAAAAGCAAAACATCAATTTTACATATTAGCATTAATAGAAAAATAAGCATAATGTTGACTATGCTAGCTTTTCCGTTTTATGTTTGACATATTTGAGCTTTTTGAAACATAATTAAAGATTTGACAAAAAGTGTTTAGAATACACCAAAAACTAAACTTTTCACAAACATTTTTATGTAAATTTGTTTTATATTACTGTGAATATATCATTTTTGAATCAATAAATTATGTTCACTATATTTTATAAACTTTGGGATCTTTCATTATGTTCATTTTGGATGAAACTTGAATAAATCATCTACTTAACATTTTATATTTGTTCGTTTGTGTTCATTTAATCATGCTAAATGTTACTAAGTTACTTACAGATAGGCATCATTCATTTATGTTCATGATTATATGTGTGTTTGAAATCAATTCAGCGAAGTAAAAAATATATGCTATGTAGTCAAAACTCAAAAATCGTTTTAAGTCCACTTTTATTTTTAGTTTTCTTAATAATGCGTTAAATATGATTACAAAACTATATTATTATAAAATTTTAAATAAACTAACTTAGGAGGTATTGATAGAACTTTATTGACATAATGTATAAGTCAACAAATTATCAATATTCCAAAACCATGACTTTGCATACTGATATTTGAAATTTGTCCCCATTGTTAACATAAAATGATTTGTGCATGTAATGTTTGTGATAACACGAGTTAAAGTTTAATAAATATTTTAAGTTAACTAATATAAAATGACAAACAGTTGTTCAAACATATACACGCAGCTCAACCGTGTCAAAACTGCAACCACGAAATCATTGACTCATTCTTCGACATTATAGTCACACAAGTTGATGTCATCCTAAAGTATAAGATATGCAATTATGTATTTATGTTACATTTTTTTAATAAATAGTCATAAACCTTATCTCGGTTTGAAGTTTACCTGAACATATGGGGATTCATCAGTGACTTCAAAGTAGAATCCATAGGTGGTGGTTCATAATTTTTGTGGAATACACCTGCAAAAATTTATATGGATCAATGAGATCATTAAATAGAGTTAATAATAATAAGGTTGCGTCTTTGTATGTATTCTATACTAATGAAATAATGAAACGCACCTGTGAAGGCGACCGAGGCTCTAGGAGGCCCGCTAGAATAACTTCTAGATCCATCGGGACCGAATTCAAACACCTTCAATGTAACAACTCGGATTTTAAATTTTTAGTTTATTAAATGTTGCCCGACCAAATTTAAATGTTTCCATCTCTATTTTTTTAGGGACCAATCAGCAATTATATTAAATTGTTATATCATTTGACCCATATACCCAGTACCAAACCCATTAACCCGAACCCATTTCGCATCTGAAACCCGTAACCCGTTCAACGTTACCCATTTGAATTCCTTGGACCATAATCTTCGTATATTAAACAAATTTGATTCACCAAATCATTCCTAACGCTTAAACGAGCTGCACCGAC